>NW_022196911.1:74814137-74823558 GCF_008632895.1 Mastomys coucha
GGGGGGGGAGAAGATGTGGGAGCTTCAGCCACAGGGTCTGGGAAACTAGAGTGGCCTCCCTGCTTGGAGGGAGCCAAGAGGAGAGGAGAGGCGAGATGTGTTTTTGGACAAAGGGGCAGAACAAAGCTACATTGTGCTGCTCGCTGGGCAGAGAAAACCAGCAGGGGCAGAGGGGCAGAGGGGCCTGTGGATTCATTAGCAGCTCATTTATTTATCCAGCCAACAAAAGGCAGTGCAGGCAAGGCCAGCAAGAGTCCTGAGTCTTTTCAAAATAGTAGCTCATGCCAGGCATGGGCACAAAATAACCTGTTATCTCAGCCTTTTAGGAGTCACAGTGGGGGTTGTAAGTTCCTGGCCAGCCTGGGCTACAGAGCAAGATCCTGTCTCCAAAGAAAAAGAGAAGGGAAAAAGTAACTGATAGAAATCAGAGCTTTCCCAAGATCATGCCCAAGGAGGGGAAGGAGTCTTCTCTGCGAGGTACCTGAGCCATCTACAGAGTCTGTCACCTGCTGGGGTCTGCTGCTATCAGTCCTGTGAGAAGAATCCTTGCGCATGACTGTCCTTGGAGCCTAGCAACCACCATCTTGGGAGAGTTCAGATGGATCCCTTACAAGAGGATCACCCCAGCTGGACTTGTTGACTGTTTACACCCAGCTGATGGGGAGCATCATGAAGCCCTCACCTGAAGACCCAGCCACTTCTTGCTCTTTCTCCCTTGACCGCATATAGCCTAGGGGAGGGGCCGGAGGATGTAGAGCAGAGAAGACTAGAGATAAAGTCTCATCTCGATCTCCATCTATCTGTGATCTGTGTGGCTAGAGGGAAGTCCTCTCCCTACTGGGTAAAGACTTTCCAGGTGCTACCTGTTGAGGGAGGCACACACACATCTCTGTAAATAGCCCAATAAACTCCCTGGTTCCCTCAGACTGAACTTTAATGGGACGATGCCTTGGTTTGTCATTGGGACCTTGCGGGGATGGGTTGTTTATGTCTCCCCTGGGAGGAATCTTAGCCACAGAACACAAGAGTCGGGAATGTGTCAGGGTATGACCTCAACTTCTTACTGTAATTTTCAGTAGGAGGGGGCATTTCCTCACAGCGGGCTGGGGAGACTGTAAGAGCAGAGCCCAGGGAGCCCTGTGGACTGTGAGTGTAGAGAATGGAACCTCTGCTAAGGAAGGTGGAGGCAGAGCAGCCCACCTCCAAGGTGCCTGTGAAGTGAGGCAGCCAGCTACAAAGGGCTCCAGGCCACTGTGGCTTGCTGTGTTACCCCCCTGCAAAGCACGCCACCAACAGAGCAGCCCTGCAAGGCGGAGTTATCGACGTCCTCGGCCCAGAAGGGAAAACTTGAGACTTGAGTGGATGAAGAGCTTCTAAGGCTCGCCGCTTTCAGGAGTGGAGGCCAAAGACTTTCCTCTTGGTGTCTGGTCAGCAGCCCTTGATCCCCACAATCTTTTGGATAGTGGTAGTTGTAATATTGGGTCTTATAATGACTGTGACGTAATCATCGCTGCTCCTCGGTGTAGATGAGGAAACAGAGAGACCCATGCAGCTACCTTTCCTAACTCTCTCTTAGGTGTGACAAGTCCCTTAATGCAGTGGGACCTGATACCAGACAGAAGAATTAAGGAGAAAGTTATTCTGAGCAGAGAGGGGGAAAGCCACAGTGACAAGTCAGCCATGAGAATTGGTCGTTCACTATCATAGTGATTAGAGAATATTGGAAACTCCCTCCCCTTCTGAAATCGTGGGCAGATGGATGAGTGGATGGGGGAGCGGGTGGGTGGCTGGGTGGGTGCCACATACTCTCTTACAGAGCAGGTCCAAGGAGACTCGAGTAATGAAAAGCCTGGTCAAACACTGTGACTAACGTATCATTCTCTTCCCCAAGTCTTGTCGCCTCAGCGGTTCAGTCTGCTTGGCAATCTGCCTTGACAGAGCCCACCATCAGAGCGAGCTTCAGCATCTGAAGCTGAAAGCCATGGAGCTCACAGGAAGGTACACAGTGATACAGGAAGCATTGCACAGCTGGTGAAAGCTTTAGAAAATATCATCTCAGCCCAGCATGATGGCACATGCATGGGTCCCAACAGTCAGGAGGCAGAGGTGGAAGGATCATGAGTTCCAGGCCAGCCTGGGTTCCCTAACAAGACCTTGCCTCAAAGGAGAGCAAAAGCAAAACAACAACAAAAAGCACCTAATTTTTGATTTAAGGATATATCTCACTAGTATAATACTTGTGTAGCACATGTGAGGCCCCAGGCTCAATCCCCAACACTACTAAAAAATTATTTAAAAAAAAAAAATTGGAGGCGGCATAATTGTCTGGGATCGAAACAACAGTACAAAGGACACTTCTACAGGATCTGTGGAGACTTCTGGCCGTGTGTGAGTGTGTGTGTGTGTGTGTGTGTGAGAGAGAGAGAGAGTGTGTGTGTGTGTGTGTGTGTGTGTGTCTGTGGCTGGGCTAGGAGGTGTCTATGTGCCTTCTTGGACTATTTAAATTATTTTAAAATACAATGGAGATTGTTGATGTAACTCTCTATTACCAAAGAAATCTGATTTAATGTGAGGCACTGTGTTCTCTTGTTGACATAACCCAATAAACTAGTTGGGTTGGCCTTCCCCTGCCCACCATCCCTACTTTATTAACTCTGAAGAGATCTGATTTTGCTCAGGCTGACAACACATTCAGCTTCTGAGGCCTCTTGCAGCCAGTGAGATGAAAGCTACTTTCAGAAAGTTGATTTTGTTCCTAATTAAGTTGAGTAGCAGGCAGATAAGAGCAATATCCTACCTGGGGTGCAAACCTCGAGGACATGAAGCCCCATGTGAAGGGATGGTTGCCCAGTAGACAGGAGGAGGCAGCATGGAAGCTGAGGTTCGCTGACCTCTGAATTTCCTATTTCCTGGGGAGGCAACCCCTGGGTCTCCCCAGTGTTACTAGGATTTCTGACATACAGGCCAAAGAAATTTTAACATTCATATCCAATCCTAATTCCTGGGTGATGAGCATGGTTTCTGGTTGCATGCTCTGCTCCTGTGGAGGAGCCTGTGAACTTTAGGGGACACTGGGGGTATCCAATAAGCACAGGCTGCCTAACCCTTATTTCGTGGCACCCTGCTTGGTGCTGTAAGGGGCAATGGCCATTCATGGGTATTATTTCTGCTGAGTTGGCTTGGTTTTGCAACTTGGAATTTTGCTAGTGAACAAAAAGTGCTTTATGACAGAGGACCGAGGGCCACAATGGGACCTTTCTGCTTTGATTATGAAAACACATTAAGAGCTGAGCTGCCCCAAAAGCCGTGACCAGGAGCCTTGGCCCCCTGACCCTGTACCCTGGAAGGCCTCCAAAGCCACTCAGGAAGAAAGGCAGAAGCAGACACCATACTCTAGCAGACAACAGGGCTTATAGAGCCACTGAAAGAGCTCAGGCCGGCACTGGACTTCGATGGACCACCGGGGCCCACATCCCCCAAAGACCCTCTCCTCCATTCCTGCAGCTGTGACACATAAGCCTCATGTTCCACCTCCTGACACAGACAGGCAGCAACACACGCTCCAGTGCTGCAAAGTCCTGGAACATCTGGAAAGCACATGTGTCCTCCAAGGAGCTCAGAGGAGATCCAATGACCACAGAGATAGGACGGTGGGCAGAGGGCCCCTAGAGCCCTGGCAGACCCCTCATTAAACTGAGCAATCTTTTCACCTGTAGAGAAGGCTGATTTGAAACTAAAACAAGAGGTCGTGATCCTGTTGCTAGGGCCCCCAATAATGTGCGTACACAGGTACACATAAGTGTGTACATACATGTGCATACGCATAAACAGATTCACCAGGACATGTCCAATAATGATCACAGTGGCATTCTGGATAGCATCTTAGAACTAAACAAATCAATCAGTCATCATCAGGAAAATGACACGGAAATCAATGATACTAATGCTCAGTGAGCAAGTAAAGTGCTTGTCATGCAAGCTTGAGAACCTGAGTTCAAGCCCAGTACCCACAGGAAAACTGGGCATGGTAGCACTGGGAGGGACGAGGGAGACGCAGATCCCTGGTGCTCACTGGCCAGCCAGTCTAGCCAGTTGGTGAGCTGTTGGTTCAACGAGAGACTCTCCAAAACAAAACAAAAACAAAACAAAACAAACAAACAAAACAAAAGACACTGCCAAGGAGGAGAGCGAAAGGGGAAGAAAATACACAACAACTGAAAATGGGAATTATTTCTCCACTGTGCCCATTCACTGGATTACTACATAGCAACAGAAATGAACAAATACAACTACATGCAATGACACTGCGTGGATGTTACACCACTCCCACACATGTGCACACGTCTTCTGACAGAAGATAGAAGAACTGGGCAATCTAGAATCCCAGAAGCAAAGGGATACAATTTTGTGGCAAATAAGACGTTGAAGCAGGGACATGATGACTCTGACAGTCAAGCTAATGTCACTTGCGACAGTCAGGAAAGGGATGATGATCAGAGAGACTTCTGGGCTCTGGCAGGGATCTGGTCCTTGATCTGGACAGGTCACCAGGGTCAACATGGATGACTGTGCCTCAGCCGTACACTAATGTTCTGTGCACTCTGGATCTGTATTGTGTTTTATGATAAGCAAGTTACAAGATAAAAAGGGGAAATTATGGCTGGATACCAGCCCGCTTTTGTGGGTCCTCAAAATGTCTTGACTGAACCCTACGCCCCAGGGCCACTACAGGGTGCTGGCACCCTTGTCCCTCCAGTCAGAAAGTGACAAGGGCACAGCAAGTCCCCTGGCCTTCCGGTTGTAATTAGGGCTCCCTCAGCAGGAACCACACAGTCCTCTGACAAAGGGGTGGTTTGGAACACACATGCCTTTCCTCCCTGGATCAGAGATGACCACCTAAGAGAAGCCCCTCCCCCAGTACAATGAAGGTCACCACATGGAAGATGAGCAGGCATGTAGAGTCAGCACAACAAAGGCTGCACCCAGGCAGTGGTTGGGACCTCAGAGAGAAGACAGGGTAAGCATAGTCTGCCTTGCTCCTACCCCAAGCCTCCAGTTAACTTAATGCCACAAGGCCATGTCAACTGCCCAGAACTTCTTCCACAAGGCCATGTCAACTGCCCAGAGCTTCTTCGACATTTTGCAGTAGCTTCTGCTATCCCACAAGGCCTGGTGACACAGGTACGCTCTCCCAAGAGAGCAGAATCTCAGTGAATGAAGCCTTGGCTTCCTGGGGAAACAAACTGCCAGGTCGGGTGGCATCAGGCAAACAAACCTGAATGTTAGCCAAGACCACAGCTAGGGTTTTCGCCAAGGAGTGGGAATTCAAGAGTTCCCACATTAGGTGGCCTCTTCCCTGGGGTGCTGGTGCCCCTGCCAAGGAACCTCCAGACCCCACTTCCCTGAGCTATGGCTCACCAAGCCACCTTGAACTCGCTACTTCTTTGTTGATAGCACCACAAGCCACAGCCCTGTTCTAGCAATCTGGAGTCCTGCAGGAAACCTAGCCTCTGGGGTTCCAGAAGGCAAAATGTTACCCTGCCTTTCTCAGCTGTGGACCCTGAGAGCCCATGGAGAAGTCTGAGGTGCTGCCCAGCAGCGCTCAATAGCTAAGATGCCCAGGCACGCCCTCTACTTCCAGGCACGACAGTAGGGATGTGGGGGTATGTGGAGGTGCTAAGCCTCATCTCCCCCAGGTTCACCTGTGCCCTCCCCACATCCTGTGTCCAACACCCAGACACAGGGGAGGTGAGAGACCTTTCCTGGCTCCGCGGTGTCAGGATGGGAGGGCCGGTCCCCTATCTGTGAAACACAGTGAACTGGAGTGACAGCTGTCCCACAGCATTGTGCAATGCTTCTTCTGCAGGAGGGAAGCATGTGGAAATCTTTAACCTGGAGCGTCTAGGAAAAGGACATGGACATTAAGCAGGTTTTTTCTTCTATTAAAAACAATACATTTATCTAATTGATATGGGCAAGGCATATGTGCGGTGGTCAGAAGGCAATCTGCAGATATCAACTCTCTCCTGCTATAATGTGTGCCTCGGGTTTCAAATTCAGGTTAGGAGGCCTGGCGGAAAGCACCTTTGCCCACTGTGCCACCTCACCGGCCTGAGGCGCTTTTAAACACTTCTACATTGGTTTGTTCAAGGGCTGCTTGCTCACACCCACCCTCTCAGACAGGAACAGTGGTCATGCTACCTCTCTTGGCTGTGGGCATCAAGGGAAGACAGAGCTAACACTCTGTCACTTGCAAGCTGTGCATGAGCGTTAGGTCTGGGCACTGAGATGATGTCTGGACGGCTGAAACATGCCGGCTGCACAGAGGACAGTCAGGAGCAGCATCTGCACTTGCACACAATGCTGACCAGCATTCTCCCGAAGGCCCAGGGCTTGGCAGATCCCACACTATCCAATCAAATCACTTGGGGAGAGAAGGTAGAGCCTGAACCTACCAGGCACCATGGTCTTGTTCAAACCATTTCAGTGAGCCCATTTTACAGGCATAAACACCAAGGTGGGGGAGATTTTTTTTTTTTTTTTTTAAGTTACCTTAAGCTAAGGCCATCTGCTATTCGGCTTTAGATTGGACCTGTTCTTCCCAGTTCTTTCCTGTCTGACAAACGTGCATGGAATTAAGCGCAATGACCAGACGTGCTTTTCCAGCGGCCAAGCCTTCTGTACATTCTCATGGGATCCTCACAAGTTTTAAGGATGTGTCTGAGCCTCACTAACATCCCCATTTCACAGAGGAGGAAAGATGAGGCTGGGGAGATAAAAGATCTGCCCAGGGTATCAGAGATAACCTTGCCAAGAAAGTAGTGGTGGCAGATATCACTGCTCCCTGCAGGCAAAGGAGAGTGATTTCTCCAGACTCCTGGGTTCCACTACCACTCACAGCCTATACAGGAGGCACAAGCAGAAGACACACGGGGCTCGCCTTTTTCATAGACTCTGATGGGAGGGGCTTTATACTGGTCTAGGGAGCAGGTTTATTACAAAATGCCTCAAGCTGAGCACACTGGCTTTCCCCACCTATTCTATAAGAGACCTGAAGAGACCTCAGGACAAATGCCCAGCACTTAGCTCCTTAGCTCCTCTATAACTCCCCGGTCCTTTCTAAACCAGTCACGCCACCCCAAGCGATTCCCCTTCCCAGCATTCTACAGACATTACCAGGATGGCTGCCACGGTGGGTCCTTGCCCCTCCTGACCCCAGGCGGCAGGCCCAGGCACAGTCCCTCCCCAGCTCCAGTTCATCCTCTCTGGGGTAGCACCTCGGATGCCAGGCCACGATATCTAGACAGCTCTACCTCAGAAACAGATGCTGTGGAGTTTATTCTGTTCCAGTAGCTGGAATAAAAGCTATTGTTTATTATTTATTAGGAGACAACAACTCATGAAGCTAGCCTCAAACTCCATGTGTAGCTGACGATGAACCTGACTTCCTATCCTCCTGCCTGCACTTGAGTGCCAGGAATTATGGGTGTGCAACACCACACCCAGTCAGCCTTGTGGTTTTAGGGATTGCAGCCCAGGGCCTCACGAAGGCTGGACATGCACTCTACCAACTGAGCTACAGCCTTATTCATGTTAATAATATATTTTATTTAACCAAGCATACCCAAAACATCATTTGAAACCAAGTATCTATAATATACTGAATACACAGTATACAATATACAGCCAAAGCACACCAGGAAGTGAGTGACTCTATACATTTTTGTTGCCCTTGTCTTCTAGATCCACCATCCAGCCCATTCTCATCCAGGCCAGCCACACGTCTTCTGTGTTCATCCTCCCAGCTTCCCTGGAGCTAATGGGAAGGCAGGGTGGGTACCTCAATGAGCACCAGCAGTTCTGTTAGATGGTGCCACAGTTCTCTGCTAAATCCTGGGTGCATGGAAGGAGGCTGACATGGGTGGGGCTCCCCTTTGAATTCCCACAGGGGCAAACCTCTCTGACAGCTGGGGGCTGACAGGAAATACCTGTTTGTCAGGCTAGAAGACAGCTCCCCCTCCTGCTTCCTGGACTTGGGCAGGGCTGGGGGGTTTCCATAACACCCAGTGCCCAAAGCACTGTGTCTCTGGGGAGCTGAACGAAGACCCAGAGCTGAACAAATGGGAGCCTGGGGGTTTCTGGTGGGGTGGGGCTGGGAGATGAAGGCTGACTCTCTGGCAGGACAAGCCCCTACAGCCTGCTACAGATGCTGGGAAAGGAGGGGGTGTGAAATCCCTATACCATCCATCCAGTACAGCTAATGAGAAGACTGCCTGTAAAACTGCCGTTCTGAGCTGGGGATTTTTACCGAGAATACCAATTTTGCTATTGCAATGTCAGGGTTAGAACAATATTTCTTTTTCTTTTTTTTCTTTTTTACTTTTTTTTTTTTTTTTTTTTTTTTTTTTTTTTTTTTTTTTTTTTTTTTTTTTTTTTTTTGTATTTTCAAGACAGGGTCTCTCTGTGTAGCCCTGGCTGTCCTGGAACTCCCTCTGTAGACCAGGCTGGCCTCGAACTCAGAAATCCACCTGCCTCTGCCTCCCAAGTGCTGGGATTAAAGGAGTGAGCCCCTGGCGTTGCTGCAAATCAGAGAAAAGTAAAAGGCATCCAGCTCTCTGCTCTTCTCCCTGCTCGGTGCTATCCTATTCAGCGGCTTCCCCTAGGGCCTCTCTTCCCCCAGCTACACCAGACTGTGGCATTCGAGTTCTGCGCTCAGCACACACAACCTGGATGTGCTGTGAGAGACCCCTCGAGGCAAAGACAGACTTTGCCTTCAAAACACCCATGTGCAGCAACTGCTTTAAAGTGACTTACCGAGTGAAGTAAGTGTGGCCAGCTGACAGTGGCCCAAACTCACACAGGAGTACACTTGGCACAGCTTTTGGATCCCAAGAGAAAAGCCCCCGGTGGCTGAGTAAACCATTCTTTTATAAAACAACCTGCCAGCATCCATGGACTTCCCCTTGGGACTGGCACGGCTTCTTCACTACAGAACGCAACAGAGAAATGCTGCGGGCTGGCACTGTCACCCACAGCTGGCACAGAGCCAGCTACTCGATCCAACCCTCACCTTCGCATTTCTGTTCTTCCAGTGGGAGTTAGGACCAGAGAGTCTCTGCAGTGGACAGCCGTCCCCAGGTCTCAGTGGTCTAGATAGAGGTGTACCCGTCATTCTTGCCCATGTCCACTGTGGCCCAAGGCTCTTCTCAGATCTTCCCAGTCTGGGCAGGTAGAATCCACCAAGGGAAGGACTGTGGCAAATGACAGGAGCTCTTAGATGATTCCACCCTGAGGACCATGTTTCTTTCCACTAACCGCTCACTGGCCAAAAAAGTCACATATCTACACCTAAAGTGTGGAAGGCAGAAAAACATGGTCCCACCATGAGCTCACTCAGTGGAAAGAACCAGAAGCAGAGCGG
>NW_022196911.1:74823568-74875952 GCF_008632895.1 Mastomys coucha
GGGGGTGCGGCATCTGGACAGATGTTCAGGACACAGCACCAGGTGAAAGCTAGACAGGTGTTCAGGACACAGCACCAGGTGAAAGGCTGATGACAACTACAACTGCTTATTCATGTAGCTCTTGCTTGGTTGAGATAGGGTATATGTATCTAGGTTAGCTTTGAACTTGCAATCCCAGTGAGGATGGTACAATCCTCCTGTCTCAGCACCCCAGATGTTGGAATTATAGGTGGGAGCCATGACACCTAGTTTGAGTTTCTTACCTATTAACATTTGGAAACTGATCATTCCTTGACCTGGGAAGTCTTTCCTGACACTGCAGGGTACTAAGCAACATCCCTCGAATGTAACCAGCAGCCACCCCCTCCAAATTATGAGAACCAAAACTGCACTGCCCGACGTCCTGGGGGAGGCATGAGATGACTTCTGCATTAGATGGTCAGAGGCAGAATAATCTTTCGAAGAAGACAGAACATGATGACATCACCCTTCTCCCACAAGATTCTTGCTCAGATCTGTCTTTACCGATGACCCTGGGGCTCAGATCGTCTAAGGCGGCAATCTGCTCAGCACAGGGCTGGTATACCATGGACGAATCCACAACAGGACGGTTTGTATTAGAATTCCACTGCTGGCCCCGAGTGCGGAGTGAAGACGAGATGGGGATTTCTGTTCTCAGGGAAACCAGCTGAACCCAAGGTCATTCTTGTTGCTGGGTGGGAATCCGAGGCTGGAACGCTAGTGGAGCTGCCAGGTGTTCCAATGATTAAAGCCAAATCAACATCTGGGCAGAGGACACAGGTCTGGGAATGTGCTGAGGCTCCCATGTGGGCAAGCACGGAACAACAAACAATATCTGCCCAGGGAAGGGCTCACACAGGGCACTTGGCCATCCACTGTCCTGCACGGATGGTTGCAAGGTGGCACATGACCAGAAACCACCCTCCGTCCCAAGCACCCCATTCTCTAACCTTCTCCTGACTGCACATTCTGATATCTGGCATATGATAACACCGCTCTGGCTCAGATCCAGAATCAGCAGATTCCATCTCTGCCGTGTTCTACCTATGTGGCTTTGGCCAAGCACTCGACTTCAACACTGTCCCCTGCACTTGTCCAGTTTGTACCTGGCATTAAGACGGGAGCCCAGCACACTGGCATGAAAGCAAGGACTTAATTCACACAGGTTTTATCCAACTGGCATCCCACATGGCCCATGCTCAGAGACAGTTTTTAGTTGCTGGCATAATGCTGACCCACCTGATCCGCAATCCCTGTATCTAAACTCATCAAAGGAATTATGAAAGTCATGGTTTTTACTGACTTAAAAACCACAGACATGCCAAGGAAGAAAAAAATCTCAGTTGAGGAATTCTGCCAGACTAGCCTATAGGTATATCTGTGAAGTATTTTCTTGATCGCTGATTGATGAGGGAGGCCCAGTCTACTATGAATGGTACCATCCCTGGGAAGGTTGTCAGGCTGAGCAAATCAGGGGAAATAAGCCAGTAAGCTGTGTTCCTCCATGACCTCGGCATCAGTTCCTACCTCCTGGTTCCTGCTTAAGCTCCTGCCCTAGCTTCCCTGAAGGATAGCTTCTAGTCTGTAAGCTGAAATGAACTCTTTCCTCCCCAAGCTGGTTTTTGTCACAGTGTCTGTCATAACAGAAAACAAACTTTGACAATGACCATGTATACAAAGTGTTCATCACTGCCTCCCACAGCAATCACTGGATGAGGCTTGCTCCCTCGGGTGACAATGACTTAATTTATAGCCTTGGTTGATGCCCTGCCTCCAAAGCAACCAAAAGAAGCCTTAAACCTGCCTTATGGAACTCAACAAGGATTAAATGAACAAGTACAAAGGGAGTTTAGCACAGTGGGAAGGGCCCGGACAAACACCAGTGATTATTCCTACAGGCTTAACAGGGCTCAGCCTGAATCCGTTCTGCAGCCTGCAGTAGAATCTTAGTGTAATGTCTGCACTGAGGAAGGGCTCGAGAAACAGCAGCCACTACTCTTCACATATAACTTGCAAGACCTTTGGTGGGAATCCCACCTCCTGGGTACCACCTATGCCTGATCTGTTTCTGGTGATTCTGTGCCTATAGAGAATTTGGGGTCCACATGTGTAAATATGAAGGCCAGGCCTATCGACCAAAGCCAGGACCCACAATCCCCTCTGTTCTCCTTCCTAGAGGGCTTCCTGACTCCTGAAGGTGGTGGTCATTGGTTTTTCCTATGTTCACACTTCTACATTCTGTTCATCCATAGCTCTGAAAGCATAGCTATTCCCCCACAAGCTTTCCCTAGATTGCTAGTTGTTAGAATACTACGTTTAGAACCTTAAGATATTCTTCCGGGGCTGGAGAGATAGCTCAGCCATTAAGAGTACTGACTGCTCTTCCAAAAATTGTAAGTTCAATTCCCAGCAACCATGTAGGGGCTCACAACCATCTGTAATGGAATCTTATGCCCTCTTCTGGTGTGTCTGAAGAGAATGACAGTGTACTCACATACATAAAATAAATAAATAAATAAATAAATCTTTTTTTAAAAAAGATATTCTTCCCAAACCACGGATTTTAATGTGACCACATTAAGTTCAAAATGAAGAATGGGCAGGTGTGGCAGAGCCCTCCCTGCCTCTGTCAACTATGAACGGCAGCCATGTGCCAGTACAGCTCATGATGTCCTTGATGTGCCAGACACAGCAGCACACGGTCACCTGGGACATAAAAGCTGGGGAGAACTTGGGCTATCACCCCCATGGGGTCTAAGCCTACCAGGCCACTCCTCATACTGATACTAACGGGAAGATCTTGGGCTATGTACCTTAGTGATAGAGCTAGCATGCACAAGTCCTCCCCTCCCTTCAGGAGGTGGAATGTAGGAGGCACCCAGAAAGCAAGCACACAAGAGGCAAGCGGGGCACAACGGGGCAGGCCTGGCCTCTGGATATGTACTAGATCCACCATGTGATCTTGATATTGACCAAGGCTGGAGAGCCATTGGAATATCTGGAGAATCAGTCAGTTTGAAAAAGATCCACTGGGACTTTCTCTTTGGGAACATCCAGCTGTTTTCCCTAAATAGAATCACTAAGCAAGCCATGGGTAAGGACAGCGGGTGAAGAGGGCCAAGCGTGACGATAACCAAAAGAAACACACGTGAGCATGTGTACACATACTCACACACATGCACAAGCCCCGCCCCCAGATCCCATCCTCATAGTAAAACTTGCACAAGCCTGTCCGTGCCGCCCAGAAGCAAGCTCTCACCCTGATAGTCCTGCGTGTATGTGCCCTGAGTGCTCAGCTCTCCAGAGAGGGAGACCCTCAGGCGAGCAGCGAAACTCCTCTTCCTGACCCTCCTGGCCTCCTCACTACAAGCCTGTCACTTCCAAGCAGGCTTCCCCAACACTGGTGGCTCGTCACTTTGGGCACAGAGCACCAGTACTATATTTATATATCTTCTCTTAAATTTACTCATTTTAAAAAATACTGAGGGAGGGGGCCAGAGGGCAGCTTTGTGGAGTTGGTTCTCTCCTCCTTAGGGATGGAATCCAGGTCATCGGGGCTGGAGGCAAGTGCCTTGACCACACCGAGCCTTCATCCCGGCCCAGATTTACTCACATTTAAAATACACTTTACATCTTTACCATAAAAGGGACATAAATACTCATGCCACACAGAGATTTCCATAAAATCAAGAATAACTGTCTGGGTGTGGTCACACCTGTACCCTGGTACTTAGGAGCCTGATACAGTAAGGTCATGAGTTCCAGACTTGCCTAAGCTACAGACAGAGAGAGACGACACCTTCTTTCAAGAAACCAAGGGCGAGAGGTGTTGCGCAGTTTTCAAACACTTTCCTAGCATGCCCAAGGCCCTAGGTTTGAACTCCAGTGCCACAAAAAAAAAGAAAGAAAGGAAGGAAGGAAGGAAGGAAGGAAGGAAGGAAGGAAAGATGGAAGAAAGACAGAAAGAGAGATGAAGAAGAAGAGGAAAAGGAAGAGGAAGAATAAAAAATTCTACAGAGTGAGTTCCAGGACAATCAAGGCTACACAAAGAAACCCTACCTCAAAGAAAAAAATAAATAAAAAAACCCAGAGGCTGGAGGGATAGCTCAGTCTATAAAGTACCCACATTCGAGCACTTGGACCCAAGTCCAGTCCATAGCATCCAGGTGAAAAGCTAGGTACACTGGTGGCTAATGCTTGTAACCCCAGCACTAGAAAGGTAGACTGGAGAATCCTAGGGGCTGGCTGGCCAGTAAGTCTAACCAGCAAGCCCAGGTCCCAGTTAGAGACCTACACCAACAGAAAAGGTGGCTGGCTTCTGAGCAGTAACATTCGTGGTTGACTTCCAAACACACACACACACACACACACACACACACACACACACACACACACACACACACAAGTGCATCCGAATTCACACAACCCTAACAAGCAACTCCTCCTTAGCCCCCAGCTTTGAAGCATGTCTCTGTGCCTGGTCAGTGCCACCCAACTGTGGACCAACATGAAACTCAGGTTCCACTGAGGCTTCATCCTGTGCCTCGGACTCAGTGACTGAAATACCCAGTTGGCAGTCATGTGTTACTGAGTGGGGACAGCTCACCAGATGACACTGTTCTCTGGAAAAGATCACCAGACCTCCCTCTGGTGGCCCATATGCACCTACGAAGGCTCGTGAGAGGACTGTGTCACAGGGAGAGCAGGAACTAGGCCTAAGGCATCATGGGAGCAGGCACCCTGATAACCCTGGACTCCTGGACCAGGCTACCCACTACCCTTACTCCTGCAATATTCTCAAGTTACAGAAATCCATGGACACAGGCAGAGTGTCACACAAAGACATATAACCTGGCAAAAAGGGCATGGAGTGGACAGGGGCACAAGGAAGTGATACAGTTACTGCACATGACACTCCTTGCCCTGCCATGTCCCCTCTGTGACTGAAACACATGCTTCCGGCAGACACGGTTTCTAAGAGTCGCCCAACTTCTCAAATGCTTTTCCCCAGCTCCGCAGGTAAAAGCCTGAGCTTTGTGCACAAATCACACCCACTCTGAACACCTGGGCCTCCGCCCAATGTCTGCTCAGCTGCCCCACCCCTGCCCCCACCCCAGCTGCTCCACTTACCCAGCTGTGCCCACCAAGACACCTTAGCAGCCTCTCACTTGGACTGCTGGGCGGGAATGGGATCACCTGGGGCACCTGCTTATGGGCCGGGCAGGGACAGAGCCGCCTACCAGGCACAGGGAGTCACCCAGCAGACCACACTGAGTCAGAGGCCAGGATCCAAAATCAGTTTCCTGGAGGGCCTGTGACACCACCCAATGGTTCAGACATGGCTATCAGGGCTGCCAACCTGACTCGGAAAACGGCTCCATCAAGGTTTTTTTTTTTTTTAAAAGCTGCACAAGTGCCAGAAACTTCTTCCTCTTATTACTTTTGAATGTAAATTAAAAGACCTGTTTGTTCACGCCTCTGGAATGCCGATATCAGTTTCTCAGCTGTCTCCAGGAAAACATTAGCTCTGCTGGAGTCAGAAACAGCAGGGCTCAGCCCCCTGGTCCATTTAAGGACATCGGCCAGGCACGTGACTGTGGGTAAGTTGTCCCTTTCACTTTTTATGACTAGGATAGACTTTAAGCTTCCCAGTTACTGCCACCTGCTGTTCCTTCCCATGCCCAGAAAGCCACTGGCTTCAACTGCCAGGCTCTGCACACCTCTGGGACCCCAGTGCATGTGGCCACATCCCCACTGCAGGAAGGACTACACAGTCCTCCCTCGCAGTTCCTCAAGCTCTCTGGATTTGAGTGTTTGTGTCTGAGTATGGGTACTTGTAGGGGCCAGATGGTCAGCCTTAGGTGTCCTTGCTCGGAGGGCGGGAGAGGCATCCACCGTGTTTATGAGACAAGTTTCTCACTGGGTCTGGAGCTTGCCAAGCATGCTAAGTTTGCTGGCCTGTGAGTGGGAGGGATCCTCCCTTCTGCCTCTTCAATACTGGGATGGTAACAGCCATCTACCACACCCAGCTTTTTTATATGAGTACTAGAGATGGAACTTGGGTCTTCATGTCCACACATCAAGCAACTTACCAACTGAGCCATCTCCCCCATATCCCTCTGTACTTTTTCCCTCTCTGTCAGAGGCGAGAAGAGTCCTAGATCCCTAGCATGTCCAGGGGCTTCTGCTCCAAACCACAGCAGCCACCGAAGTCCATGTCGGGGCTGGCAAAATGGCTCAGTGGGGAAAGGTACTCGCTGCCAAGCCTGAAGCCTGAATTTGATGCTGGGAAGCCACACAGTGAGAGGAGAAAACCAACTCTCACAAGTTATCCTCTGGCCTCCACGCCTACTCTGTGGCATGCAGGCGCTCTCTCTCTCTCTCTCTCTCTCTCTCTCTCTCTCTCTCTCTCTCTCTCTTGCTCTCTCTCACTCTCACACATACACACATAAAGTCCATGTGGATGACAACTGTCCCCAGGAAGATGGGGCACAACCAAAGGACCTCAGGACCCCTAAGGTTCTCTCCAGACACAGAGGAAGGCAGAGTGAATGGCCTGCCAACCACACAGCCATGGGTTTCTTAAAGGGAATAAGCTGGATGGCAGAAGGCCGTTGAGCTGAGCTGAGTCTGTCTTGCTTTTTAACTCTCCAGCAGCAGGCAAATCCTTCAGCTCTGCTAGCGAGTATCACCAGTGCGACTCCACTCACGCGGGGCCCATTATTTCCTCCCCGAGCTCCCCTCCCTCTTTGACATACCCCATAATTAAAGTTTAGGGTTGGGATTTTTTTTTTTTTTATGATGCTGCTCTTTAAGCACATGACAACACAGAAGGAAGAGTTATTTAAATCCAACTTGCAAAGGAAAACCGGCATCGTTAAAAGGGCGAAGCAAGAGCACATTTCTCTGGGTTTCATGTAATTCAAGGTCACTTCTGAGGAACAAGACAGAAAAAAAAAATGGGATCCTGTAACCAGGGAGCAATGACCTGCAGAGCAACTTGCTGGGTTTTAACTGACTCCTTCCATACCTAACTTACCCATGGCACTCCGTCGGTGACGGACACGCACCCCATCTGAGGGTGGGAAAGACAAAAGGCAACGTGCAAGGCATGGATGAAGAGCAGGCCACAGCAGACAAGACACCCCAGCCTGCCCTTGCTCCTCCTCCTGCAAGGACTCTAACCCCACTTCCTCCCAGTCTCTCGGGGTGAGGAGTCCTCCTCACCCTGGGATAAGTCTGTACCCCTCGTGGGAGGCATTTCCATGATACCGATACCAATGATGGGCTCTCCTCCTCCTGGGACAGTGCCCTGGGGACTGCTCCTGAAATGAGGTCACCCATGGGAGACCACACACCCATGAAAACCAGGCCTCCGGTGATGGCATCTCCCACTTGTCCTAGGATGGTGCCCACCCAGCCTGGTATGACTTGGCCAGACGGATAAAGCACAGGGGGCTCTGTATCAATGTTGTTTCGTGTGTCCTACTTCACTAGATCAAGGTCCTGCACCTGAATGTTTGCATATGTCACAAGGACGAATCCCTTCCCACACTCCTGCTTCCTAGCCAAGAGAGTAGCTTCATGGGGATTTAAAAGTACAGTTTGGTGGGCTGGAAAGATAGCTTAGCAGTTAAAAGCACTGGCTGTTCTTGGAGTTCGAGTGTTCCAACACCCACATGGTGGTCCACAACCATCTGTAATTCCAGTTCCAGGGGATCCAGTGCCGTCTTCTGACCCCCACTGGCACCTGGCATGTACATATACACATGCAGGAAAAGAAAACATTCATATACATAAAATAATTAAGTTTTCAAAATGTTAAGTGCAGTTTAACAGGTGTGGAAGTCCTTGCCTTTAATCCCAAGACTCTTTGAGTTGGAGGCCAGCCTTGTCTAAATAGTGAGTACCAGGACAGCCAGGGCTACACAGTGAGACCCTGGCTCAAATAAACAAACCAGGAGAAAAAAATAAATAAATAAATAAACAAACCAAAAGCAATTTCATTTGTATGGTGAGCTATAAACATAAAAAGGAAGTCAGATCTTTTAGTGTGATTTTTTTTTTTTTAGAAAGAGAAAGGAAGGAGGAAAAAGAGAGAGAGAGAGGGAAGGGGGGAGCAGAATTATATAGTACATGTGGGCCTGGCAGGGAAGGCAAGAATGGGCACCATGTGGAGCTGACTGTCAGGGTGGCTGAGGGAACCTATTGAACTAAATAGTTCTAGAGCATGATATCCTGTGGGGACCAAATATTCCCAGCCATAGCCATAGAACTGGATCCCCGCCCCATCTCAAAACCTGTCTTTAAAAGGGTGTAAGTAGCAGCTGAGGCTCCAGTCCTAGCTTGACCACAGACTGTGACCCAGTGGCCTTAGACACAACTAGGCAGTTCATGAAGACTCTCAACGTTGTCATTTTTAAAGGGCAACAGACAATGGCGCCTGTCCGATCATAGTGTTTCCTGAGGCTCAAAGATCAGGGCATCGTGTACACCACACACAGTCGACTGTGCAGAGTGCTAATTGGAACTGAAATGATGACAGGGTTAGGCAAGGCCGGCAAATTCCACACCGATGCTTTCAACTGAGTGGTATCCTTAAAGCAAGGTCAACTCCCATTTCCCTCCCTACATGAAATACACTATCCGGCAAAGACAAAAAGCAGTTTCAAAAGCCAAGCCCTTCGGCCAATACCACGTAATAAGCACCTGTCAGGAATTTAAACATATTTCCCAAATCCTTAGCCCTTCCTTGCAGATGAGGTACCATGGCTTAAATTCTGTCCCACCCTCTACTGATCATACCAAGTCAAAATTTCACAGCCAGGTTTGCCTACTGATCTTGGATTCTGGATTTTATCTAGCTCATGGCTCTCTTGCTGCAACAGTAAACATGTCTATCATTCAAATTTTTTAAAACTGTGAGGAACCCCCAAAACCCCCTAATTCAGAAGTGTCAAGAACTGAGCCCAGAGAAAGGGAAGTGACTTGTCCAGGATGACATGGCAGGTCATAGGCAAAGATGGTCTCGGGCCTATGACTCTGGAGAAAACCCTTGCCATCAGATGCCAAGTTTTCCCTAGAGGAATAGGTGCTGGGTACGGTGAGCAGACACCAGCTGCAGAGCAAGGCGAAGGTGAGTTGATGCCGGGAGGGCCAGGCTGACCTATGCTGGCTACAGCCTGCAGCAGGGCTCACCAGGAACCACAGCCTCTGGAAGATCCGAGTGTAAAATTACCTTCTTAGATGCTTCATGCATTTCTATTTTGAAGCCACCCACTCCTAGCTGATGCTCACACCCTCCCAGGCGCTTCCCTCCTCCCCACGTGCAACCTAACTGCTTGTCAGCACCGTCTGTCTGTGGGCAAAGGAGTCCCATCAGGTGGCTGACCCCAGTAAATAATTAAAGGGTGATCCCACAGCCCCCGCGGAGGCCTATTGAGAGGAGGGAGCCCTGCTAAATTAGACATGGCGGGGAGTCACGGTAACAGCTTAACAACTGCTTCCTCGACAGATGGTGAGCAGAGCACAGCCCATAGAGCAGCCTGCCAGGGGCAAGGCAGGGCAGGCCAGGGGCAAGGAGCCTTGGCTCAGCAGGCAGGACAGTCTTAACGAAATGAGAGAGACTCTCACTCTTTCCCTGAACTCGCTCTTCTATGGCTCTTCAGCAAAGATCCATACCCACCCACCCACTCCCGCCCCTGCAAACCCACCACCCTCTTGGGGCTAAAATGACACATAACCTTTTATTTCTCTTTCTCTTTTTAGTGGAAGGAAAACACCAACCAGACAGTAAGATTTCCCAAAGTGCCAGCCTTCCATGGGCCAAGTGAGGGAGAAAATTTCATCTTCCCACCAAAGTGGGCACATGATTGCGATCTGAGCGATCTGTGTAGAGTGTATGTGCAAGCCCACATAGGAACGATAAATGCACGGGTGCTTTGTAAGACAGGACAGGGCCAGGCACAGTGGCACATGCCTATATTTCCAACTAAACTGACCTGGCTCAAATTCTAAAAAAAAACAAAGAAACCAGGCTGGTGGCACAGACCTGTAATCCCAGTACTGGGGAACTGGGAGCAGCTAGGGAACTGGTAGCAGGAGAGTTATGGATCCTTGGAAAGTATGAACAACTTGACAGATCCCATCTCAACAGCAACATGCTTGTTTAGGATTTATGTGGCTAGGTTCAATCCCAGAACCTCTAAAAAGCAAAAGAGTTAAAAACAGCTGGGACCAGGCATGGTGGCTTATGCCTAATCCTTATATTTGGAGATAGACACAAGAAGATAAAAAAAAATTCAGGAACATCCTTGGTTACACTGAAAATGTGAGCCAGGGCCAGTAGGTACCTGGGTGTATATACCATAGTGCTAGCAGTTGGGCAGCTGAGTCAGGAAAATCTGAGTCCGAGGCCAGACTTTTCTACATGGAGAGTTCCAGACAGCCAGGGCTACATGGAGAGAACTTGTTTTAGAAATAAACAAACAAAAGGCTGGAGACGAAGCTCAGTTGGTAGAGTGCTTGTCTAGCAGGCACAAAGTCCTGAGTTCTAGCCCAAGCACTGCAAAACCCAGTCATAGTGATATATAGCTGTAATTCTAGCATTCAGGAGGTGGAAGCACAAGGGTTGGAAGTTCAAGGCTATCCCCAACTACACAGTGAGATGGAGGCCAGCCTGAGCTACCTGAAATCAGCATTCACTTAGGAGAGGAGGGACTTTAGGGAGCCCTCAATGAACTCTGGTTACTGTCACCTGTGCTTTTAGTTTTTAAGTTTTGTCATTACCTGTGTTTCATAGTGTGTGTGTGTGTGTGTGTGTGTGTGTCACAGTGCATACAGAGGACAACTTATAGAAGTCAACTCTCTGCTGCCACTATGAAGTCTCAAGGACTGAAGTTGGGTTGGCAGGCACAGTGGCATCGGCAGGCATAGTGGCTGGTGCCTTAACTGGATGAGCCATCTCAACAGCCCTCACCCGTGTTTTTAATGATGAGGGCAAACCGTTTTTATTTCATCTCACAATCAAATTTTGTTTCCCATCGTATATGAGCTAGTCTACCAGTCTATCATAGAGACTATCACCCAAGTCACTTAAAAGACATTAATAATTGCTCACATGTGCCTGGTGTATCACATGATGAACAACCAGCCCTCTTACAGAGTGAGAAACAGAGTGGTTTCTGTCGCCACACTGACTCTCTGGCCCCTCACCTGAGCTCAGCAGCTATAGTTTCACAATGGGCATCGTCCACACACAGAACAGAGAGGAAGGGATGGGGGGTGGGGAGGGTGGCAGGAGTACCCCGGGCTGCCAGGGACGTTTGTCTACAGAGCCAATAGAGGGGAAAAAGAAACAAAGGAGGACAAATGAGAGAGCAGGGAGGGAAGGTACATGAGGTGATGCTCACCTCAAAAACATAGCTGCTCTGGGTGCACCCTCCGCCAGCCCTCCCACTCACACCCCTCTGCAGAAAGGCGAAGAAAAGCAGAAGAGCCGGGCCAGACCCCAGGAATGTTGCACAACACAAGAACAGGAACCTCTCTTCTTAGAGTGTAGCATGCAGCTGAGCTCCCACGTGTGTGCTTCTCTACACCCTCCCTTCAAGGGAGCATGGGCCAGCTTGGGGGTCCCACAGTCATTGCTGGTTTCTCAGGCCTTGGGGAAGGTACAAACTGTCAGGAAGGATAGAGCAGTACCAACACATGACAGAGAATATCAGGGGCCATCACATGTAGACCAGATGCACAAGGGCTCTCTTGCCTTGAGTGTCTACACGCTCTGGAGCTGCCTGACAGATTGGAGACTGATGCAATAGAGCCTCTTACAGCACCTTTTGATTAATGCCAGTTCCTGGAAGCTAGGAAAGTTCCTGCAGCATTGATGGTAACAGCAAAACTGGAAACACCCTAAACATCCATCAGGAGGAGACTGGCTTTTTGAAAAAGGCGATGTGGGGCGGTGCCTCTGGACCCTGCGCTGGGAAGACTGAAGCACGAGGGGACCATGTCAACATGGTGAGTACCAGGCCAGCCAGGACGGCAAGACTCTGCCTTGATACACGAAATCCCTGATACTAATTATGACATGGGCACAAAGAGGAAAAAGAGAGTCCAGCTATTTTAAAAAGAGCAAAATGACTGGCTTGGTGGCATACATTTTTTATCCCAGCACTTGGGAGGCAGAGACTGTCAGATCTTTGTGAGTTCAAGGCCAGCCAGGTCTACATAGGGGGTTCCAGGCTAGCTAGGCTACAGAGTTAGACCCAGTCTCAGAAAAAAAAATCAAACAAAAAAGACTGTGGGGGGAGGGCCAGTGAGATAGCCCAAGGTGGTAAAGGTGTTCGTACCAAAGCAATTCCCAGGACTCACATGCAAAAGGAGAGAATCAATTCCCTTAAGTTTTCCTCAGATGCATACACACACCCTACCCCACCCACAGACACAGCTTGTGTGAACATACACAATAAATAAATAAATAAATGTAATAAAATTAATTTAGAATGTTTAAAGTGTGAATGCTTCTGAAAAGGGAAAGTAGGCCTGGGGGGGGCGAAGAGGGGGGAGGCAGGCAGGGAGGAGTGCAGCAGCACCACACAGTATATATGTGAAGGAGGTTTCCTTTTATTCTACAGCCTTCTACAACTTCCCAGAATCTTGTACTACATGCATAAATTGCCTTCACTAAAATATATATATGTGTATTTTATATATATACACATATATGTATTTATATGTGTATATATATGTGTGTGTGTGTGTGTATCAATCACAAAACAACAACAACAAAATATATATCACGAAACAACACAGTAGCTGGCAGTTTTCCAGGAGCATTTCACCATCGCAGAACAGGAACGTACCAGACTATCAATTTCCCCATTTACAGCTAACGCTGCAGCCCAGGGACTGAGTGCCATGGTGCCAGAGATGACAGCACATGCCTAGGACCCCTTCCCTTGAGAGGCACAAGAATCAATGCAAGTTCAAGTCCAGTCTGGTCTACAGAGTGAACTTCCAGACAGCGAGGGCCACATAGTGAGCCTGATGAGGAAGAAGAGAGGCAGTGGGTGGGTGGGAGTGACAGCACTTTAATTTAATCCCAGCACTTGGGAATCTGTGAGTTCGGGGCTACCTGGGTCTGCATAGTGAGGCTGTCTAAAAAGGACAACAAAAAGGACAGGCAGTGTGTGCGCAGCAGATCGGAAAGAGAGACCACATCTCCATTGTGCAGATCTGTCTTCTCTATGTCTCTCCACCAAAGACTCAGCTGCTGATCCCTGACTGCCGTGTCCTGGTAGCCATACCCCTTCCCAGGCTGCAGTTGCACATGGAGCAGGCTGAGGAGGGAAGGGGCCCATAAGCCCCTGAGGGAAGTCAGGACACGGTCCTGGTTAGAGCACCAGGCGCCGGGCTGTTGCCTCTAGAAGTAAACTTAGAGTGGGATGGGGCCAGGGGAGTGTACTGCTACCTCTAGCCCTGACACTCAGGGCACCGTCAGCCAGCATAGCCATTCCTGAGTCCTCAGCAGGGGAATGGGGTGCATGAACTGACCACTCTGCCATCATAACCACATTTTAGATGGAAAAAAAAAATATATCATCCTAATGCCGTCATGCCAGCAACCAGGCAACTCAGCAGCCTGAGATGCCAGACCCAAGCCTGCGGTGAGGACCCAGAGCCAAACCACCCCTGTTAAATATCACTCCTGTCAGCATGTTTACATTGAGGGAAAAAAAAAACCTTGAAGAGCTGTGCAGAAGGTCATAAAACCAAGGGCCAGGGGGAGCTAAGAAAACATGGTGGGTTTCCTCTGCAATAAAAATCCACCATGCCCACTTTATTTATTGGAAGCCAGAAAAAACTCAGTCCAAATCGTAATCCTTAATACCCAGTTAGCAAATGCTACCAAACCTAAGTCCAAGTAGTCTTTTCAACAAAAATTCTATCCCACTGAGGGAGGGCCAGGAGCAGTGGGAGGTCCAAGGATAATTAGAATGACTGCCGTTTAGAAGACACGAGCCATATAGATTAATCTCTCTTTTTTTTTCTTTTTTTGGTTTTTTGAGACAGGGCTTCTCTGTGTAGCCCTGGCTGTCCTGGAACTCTCTCTGTAGACCAGGCTGGCCTTGAACTCAGAAATCTGCCTGCCTCTGCCTCCCCTAAGTGCTGGGATTAAAGGCATGAGCCACCACTGCCCGGCCCACGAAGAGCATCTTATATGATCCCATTTTACAGGTGAAGAAACCAAGGCTCTTGGATGAAATAACTCATCACAGGTTTCAGAACTAAAGCAAACAGGCCAGTCTAGCTCCAAAGCCTCCTCTACCCACTTCACATGACACGACCCTACCTGAAGGAGGAGGTTCCCCCTTGGCAGAGTATCGCACTTCCTCTAAATGTCTGAAGCAAGGCAGTGGAGCTTGTGACTTACTCCCTCCATACTCCAAAGTTCACCCACCTGAGCCCCAGCAGGGGATTCCCCGGGGGGTATAAGCCAAGCAGGCAGAGGTAGGTTCTGCAGGGTGGGGGACACAGTGGATCCCAGGAGCTCCAAACATCTGCCCATAAGGCAACCTGCGTGCTAGGCTCAGACCCGGGGCCCTGGAGACTCTGTGTACACATTGATAGCATGCCAGAGTCACCACCTAGAAGAGGAGAATCCACAGGTACGTCCCTATCCCCCACAGCAGGGACCTTGGATCACACGTTCAATTCTCTTTGGGGTCAGGGCTCCCTAAGTACACCCTTCTGAGCACTTACACGTCCAAGTGCCTGCACACACTAGGTGTCCAGTAAGTGTTTGCTAAGTATTCTCATAACCCTCCGGAAGGTATGAAGGACAGAACTCTCCTTGGAGGTTGGAGGTGACGCATTGCAGGACCCCAATACTGGGGTGGACCAGGCCAAGACAACAGGAGCCTCCTTCCCAGTCTGCTTCCCAGAGAATGCATCTCTCTCCAAAAGGCCAACTCCTCACCATGAAGCAAAGTTGGCCTCATCTACAGATAGAACATGGTCAGAAGACTATGTCCAGCTCCCTACACATTGAGGGAGTTCTTGACGTTGGAGGTCCTGTCAGGAAGCCACAAAGGGCTGTGTGACAAAAACAGTCCTCTCATTGACCTATCCCTTGAAGGCCTGTTTCTGTGGGCACACAATCCTATGGACACTGCACAGTGGTACGGCAGTATGTGAGTGTGTTTTGTGAGATTGCCTGCTCTACAACACAGGATATAACCGTCTTATGGGGGCATCTATGGGAGCAGAGTTGCTGGCACTGACAAGGCGGGGGCCACACAAGAGCAGGCACAGCAACTCTCAGAACAGAGCTTTCTAGTATCCCAGGCCTAGCACCCTCTCACTAGGAAGACAAGATAGGAAAGAAAAAGGAAACAGATGAGAGAAGCTACCCAGGAAGACCGGAAGAGCTCTAAGCATGATGAGGAGAGGCAACCTTAAACCTGAAATGGCAAAAAGCAACCCAATGTGCTGTGGACAAAATTCTAGGGGAGGCACCAGAAGGCCTAAACAAAAGCTTGAGAAGCAGGTCCAGTGACACATGGAGGGGTGTGACCCACTCCTGAACGCATCAGGAGCAGCACCCACCAAAGGCTGCCTATCTACCCACCAACAGCCATCTCCTTTAGTGTCACAACAAGGAACAGAAGGTAGAAGTAACTCAGTGCCTGGAAAGCCCCACACAAGACCAACAAAAGCACTGCCCTCCGCTCACATCAGTCAGCATTCCAGGCACAAGGGGGTCCTCAGATTGAGACCCACAGATTCTCACAGGAAAGAGCTTATGGCTGGGTAGTCCTTCCCCTGCAGTCAAAGGCCACTTTCTGAAGAGAGCCATAGTAAGTAGGCAAAGAAGGTGGGCGTGGTAGCAGGTGCAGTGGAGGGCTGAGATATGTTAGGACCCCATCCGTGTCTGCAGATCTCAAGAGTCTACCCCACACATTCTGAATAGGCTGAGAGCACAGACATCCCAGACTACAATCTTTATTCTTAAAGACATCAGAATCAGGGGCCTGGGGAGACCCACTGAGTGGGTGGAACATCTGGTGCACAACCATGAAAGCCAGAGTTTGAATCCCCAACACCCATGAACAGGACTTTGGGAAGTGAAGCTTAAGTCTTGAGAGGCAGAAACAGGAGACTCGCCTAGGATGCTGACAGCCAGTCCAGCTAAAACAATGAGCTTCGGGGTCAGTAAGAAACCCTCTCTGGAGAGATGAGGGGTGGAGCGATAGCATTCGATGCCCATATCTCCCTCTGGTCTCTCTACACATGTGCACACAAGCTTCCCCGCATGCAAAGTGAGAGAAAAGCCACCCCTTTCCCCTCCTGAACTCAGCTGGGTCAGTTCCCCTGCTAACAGGCTCTGAGAGAGAGGCTTGCCTGCAGGACTTTCACAGAGTGGCGTTCAGGAAAGAGGCTTGGACAGAGGAGGTTGGGTACAACCCAGGTCACAGACAATCCTGTCCTGTGGGAACTGTCTGGACTGGTCTCTGATAGAGATAAAAGGCTATGATTTGTACCCTAGTTTTGGATAAACTAGGTGGCCGTCCCTTGGAGAAGACATTCCCTGACCCGGCTAGAAGCCATCAGCAGCCAGAGCTTACAAAGCTTACAAAGCAGCAGACAGGAACTAGGCTCCTGAGGGGCCTGCAGCCCATCCTGGCCTCTGCAGCCAAGGTTCTCTAAGCAGCTATTGGCTATGGCAGACCATCAGTCCAAGGATCTCAGAAAGACAACTTGCATAACGTCACAGAGAAAGAACACTGTCAGGCACAATGGATCTGACAGGATCTAATGTTCTCAGTCCTGGGTTTAGATTATTTTTAAGAACACATAATTTCACTTCAAAAAAAAAAAAAGAGAGAGAGAGAGGAAAAAAAAACCTGTCGACAAGTTGCTCTCTGAAATTTCCATTTCTTCCCCATTGTGCTCAAGCTCCTACTTCACACACCTGGAAAAAAAAAAATCTATTTTTTGATCTGTAGACTCAAGCCATTGTCACGTGAGCAGCTATTCACACTGTGGCAACAAAATGGTTAAACCTTCACAGCAGGGACAAAATTAAACCTGAGAAATGGTTGCCACATTGAACTCTATGAAAAATCCATCCAAAACATTCTTACATCAATATGGCAGGATTTTTCCTGCAGGTTTCACCAAAGAAAATCTGAGGAAGGAAGGAAGCCCACCGCCTGAGCATGATGGCACAGGCCTGGGTCCCAGCTATCCAAGGCAGGAAGACTGGAAGTGCTGGGCCTGCCCCGGCACCTTAGTGACACCCTGTCTCAAAATTTAAACAAAAAATTTCAGGTGGGGGAGAATACAGCACAGTCAAGGCCCCTGGGCTGAATTCTAGAACAAAAACCAAGAAAAGGAAAGTACCAAGAAGACAGGCCAGCTAGAAGGCCGTCGTCCTTCAATAGCATCTTCAGGCAGCCTTTGCGTGCATCTGTTTGTCTGTCCTTTTGGTTTGGTTGGTGGTGGTAGGTTTTTTGGGGTTTTTGGGGGGGATTGTTTGTTTGTTTGTTTTGTTTTTTGTTTTGGTTTTTTTTTTTTGGTTTGGGGATTTTTTTGTTTGTTTGTTTTTGTTTTTGTTTTGTTTTGAGACAGGGTTTCTCTGTGCAGCCCTGGCTGTCTTGGACCTCACTCTGTAGACCAGGCTGGCTTTGAATCTAGAGATCTCCCTGACTCTGCCTCCCAAGTCCTGGGATTAAAGGTATGCATCTCCGCCACCTGGTTTGTTTCTTTTTTTTTTTTTTTTTTTTTAATAATTAATTGGATTCCAGCTCTTTGGTGACATCTTTCTGCTTGGTTGGTTTTGATTTTTCTTTCTGGTTAGTGGTATACTAGGATCGCTTTTTAATTCTTTACAGCAAGGGGGTTGTTTTAAAGGCTGTCATCCAAATGTGCTTGGTTTTCCCGGCACAGTATCTCGGGGTTGTATGTTTAGAGTTAGACAACTGGATTGTTGTAATTCCCCAAGGGTGCAAACCGTGCTGTGTTGAGCATCCTTGGGGGCCGGTGGTCACATTCTCTGAGTTCTCACTAACCCTTAACATAAACCCCCGGTGCCTCCACTCAAATGACTGGAGCTTGCCTCAGGCTGGGCATGGTTACACATGTTTACAAACCCCAACAGGAAAGAGGCTCCTATACTGCGATCTGATTCAAGGCCAGCCTGGGCTCCATAGCAAGGTTCTGTTTCAATAGCAAAACTCTCCCCCTAACAGCCTAAGAGTGGGACCTCAAGCCATAGCAGTTAGCAGCAGAAGGGAAGTGCACAGGAGCCCGCCTCAGCAGTTCCAAAGGATGGTGCTGTCCCTTGGTTATTCTGCCTGTATTTATAAGAGGGCATGGAGGTGGCACATATGCCAGGGCCGGTATATGGAGGTCAGAGGACAATCCTCTCCACCACATGGCTTCAGGGGACTGCACGTGGGTCAGCAGGCTCAGCAGCAACCTCATTTACCCACTGAGCCATCTCGCCCAAGCTGCCATTGTGTTTTACAGAACTTCCTGGTCAAGCAAAAATACTGTGGAGGGGCTGGAGAACAGCTCAGCACTTAGGAGCACGTGCTGTCCCTGCAGAAGACCTGGGTTTGATTTCCAATATCTACTTGGCAGCCCACAGCCATCAGTAACCAGTTCCAGGGGGTTCTGATGCCCTCTTCTGCTCCCAACAAATGCTGTGTGCACATGGTGTAGTATATACATGCAGGTGAGATGCGTATATATATATATATATATGTATATATATATATGTATATATATATGTATATATACATACATACATACACACACACACACACACACACACACACACATAATTTTTTTTTCTCTGTGTATCCCTGGCTGTCCTGGAACTCACTCTGTAGACCAGGCTGGCCTCAAACTCATAAATCCACCTGCCTCTGCCTCCCAAGTGCTAGGATTAAAGGTGTACACCACCACCACCCGGCACAAACACACAATTTTACACTTTTTAAATGTTGAGGACAACCAAGGAAGACAACTGACACTAGCCTATGGCTTCACAAGTGCACATATGTTCATGGAACCTATACTCGTGCACACACACACAGACTGGCTGACTGGCTGATTAGTTATGACCTCTACGCCTGTAATCTCAGCGCTCGGAAAGCTGACTCTGGAGGACTACATATTCCCAGGCCAATCTCAGTAGTCTCAACCACAAGGTAAAGACCTTGTTTCAAAAATAACAACAGAACCCTAGACATGTCCATCTTCATCCTTGAAGGGAAAGGAAATCTCTCCCATTGGTAAAGTCACCCTCTGTGGAGAATGGGCAGCCATCACTGAGGTGGCTGGTAAAGCATCAACGGTATCATTGGAGGGTCAAAACAGGCAGCAGAGAGGGGTCAGGGTCACTGGGTTGTCATGCTGGTTTCCCTGTGTGACTGGATTTCACACTTGCACCATCATGTTCCGGTGACACAGACCTGTCAGTCAAACTGCAAGTTCAATCCCAGCCTATCACCAGTGCCAGCGGATGGCCCTTCAGGAGCTGCTTAGGCCTCCTGGGACAGCTGAGGATTGAGGAAGACAATGTTCTCAATGTGTGCAGAGCCCTGAACAGTTCCTGTACAGGGCCCAAGTGTATGCTCCAGTTACAAACATCCTCACCATCACTGGTACCCAACTCTCTGGGTCTTTCTAAGAGGACAAACAAGCATGGGCTTCAGGACCACAGCATGGGCACCTTGGAAATGAAGCTAAGACCACAGTTCTCCTTCCAAGGTGGCTGATGCAGAGGGACCTGCACTCAAAAGGGCAGGATTCCCCTTGGTAGTGGGGATTTGGGCTCACAGATAGCAGCCATCACTGCTCAGACGGAGGCAGCAAGACTTAGGAAGCTCTCTCTGCCGCACACCAGTTCTGTTCCCACAGGACTACTCGCTAGAAATAGCACAGAGGAGGGTGACTCTGGAAACTTCTCGGCTCCGCTATGGAACCCAGGGCTAGCTGAGGGAAGGTCTAAGTGGCCAGATGTGACACAGGCCTGTCATTGCTGTAGTCAGGAAGTGGGAGGAACAGAGTTTAAGACCAGCTTGGGCTACCCGACAGCCTGCCTCAACACAGGCCTACCTAAGAAACTACAGGACAAGTCTCTCTTTTGATTTCTTTTATGATCTCTGAGCATCAAAGAGGGAGGCTGCCCAGCCTGTGGCAGTAAACTCCCAGCAAGGACAGGGGGACTCTAGTCTGGGACACACCATACCCGGCCACTAGCTCAGGGACTAGCGTCTGTTAGGCATTCACACATTCATCACTTCATTTAAAAAATGTTGATATGTATAACCATTTTGCCTGAACATGTGTCTGTGTCCCATGTGCATGCTTCATACCCTCAGATGCCAGAAGAGGGCATCAGATCCCCTGGAACTAGAGTTACAGATGGTTGCCCAGCATGTGGTTGCTGGGAATCAAACCCGGGTCCTTTAGGAAAGCAGCCAGTGTACTTAACCACTGAGCCTTTTCTCCAGGCCACATAGTGAAAAACAAAAATGTGACATTATAGGGGTGATGAAGAGATTTTTCCAAGCGAAAAGCAGTCCCCACCCAATTTATTTCACTTCTGGTTTCCCATCTATGTATATATTTCTACCAATTTACATAACTATAAATGCTGCAGGCATACAACTTTGCCATCTGGATATTTATTTTCTCTTAATGTAATGTCATAAACACGACCATGTTCTTTCTCAGCCTTCTTAAACAGCATCTGGATACATAATAACCCATGCATTGCAGGCTGGGCTATGGCATGTGTAGCTAGCCATCCCCCTGCTGCTGGACAGCTATCTTGCTGGCTCTTCTCCCTCCTATATTACAGACAGTTTAGATATGTTCTCATAAATTCTGCTTCGTCGCTGAGTCGTTTGTCTTAGAAGAAGCTCCCTAGGGAGAAAGATACTGTGAACCAGATACTGTGAACTATTCTACAAAAGCACATGAGAAACGGGGATACCAGGAGAGACCAGGGAAGAGCTGGTGAGTTGATGATGCTCAATAAACACTCACAGATGGGCTGGCGAGATGGCTCAGCGGTTAAGAGCACTGACTGCTCTTCTGAAGGTCCTGAGTTCAAATCCCAGCAAGCACATGGTGGCTCACTACCATCCGTTATGAGATCTGACTCCCTCTTCTGGAGTGTCTGAGGACAGCTACAGTGTACTTACATGTAATAAATAAATAAATCTTTAAAATAAAATAAAATAAATAAAATAAAAAACCCACTCACAGAATGAGTAAGGGTGGGTGACTCACTCACATGACCTCCTGGCAGGTGGCAGACACCCAGCCTGACCAGACCAGGGTTCCACCACCTGCCCTGAGTCAGAAGTGCAGTAGTCAGGAAGGTTCACCAGTTCAAGGTGATGCGTGGCTACATAGCAAGTGAGAGGCTAGCCGGGGCCACAGGAGACCTTGTCTCAAAGCAACAACGAAAAAGTATAATAAAAAGAATTTTTAAAGTAAGAAGTGAGGTACTGGGCATTGTGGTGCACACCTTTAATCCCAGCACTTAGGAGGCAGAGGCAAGTGGATCTCTGTGAGTTCAAGCCTAGCCTGGCCTACACAGTGAGACCCTGTCTAAAGAAAAGGAATGGAAAGAACAGTTTCTACAAGACAGAGGCAGGGCTCACTGAAACATTCACATAAGACTCTAAACCCTCTTCCTCCTTATTCTTATCAGCTCCTCCCTTCCTAGACTCTGGGTCCTAGGAGCAGAGGTAGGCATTTGACAACTCATACAAGCCACCCTGGCCTCCTTCAGGGAGCTCCAGTGAGCTAGGTCCACTCCCTTGGGCTTCTGCATTCAAGGCTCCACCAGTTACTTAACAGACACCATAGTTGGCTCTTTCTGTTTACCCTGTGTCTCCTCCCAGCACTTAAGTGTTAGTCCCACAAAGCTTGTACCCACTGTCTTTACGGTTATCCCCCAGACTCACAATAGTGCTCAACCCAAGTGGATGCTAATCAAATACCTGAAGAGAAAATAAAAATCAGGCTGGGATTGTAGCATGCACAAAGCCCTGGGTCTGATCCCACCACCAAGTAAGCCAGCATGGTGGTACATGACTGGAATCCCAGCACTTAGAATAGGAGGTAGGAGTATCAGAATTCAAAGTCATTCTTAGCCAAATAGCCAGTTCAAGGCCAGCCTGGGCCTCATGAAAAAGAGAAAGGAGGAAAAAAGGAGAGAGAAAATAAGAAATAAATAGCAAATTCTCATGTGAAAATCTTCTAGGTCAGGTACTGTGCTTCACAGGGCTCGGCTCACCAGCTACGCACAACAATCCTATTATAAACCTCATTTAAGATAAAGAAATGATTGCCCGGGCAGGCTAAGTGACTTGTCCAAAAACACAGTGAGGAGGCAGAGTCTGAGAAACACCACAAGTTGTGATCTCACCTACTGTGATGTTGTTGCTGCTCACTCTCCTAGTTCAGCAGCCAAAGACAGAGAAGGCCAGTGAGCCTCAGCGCTTCTCGGAACAAGACAAGTCTTGACATCCTGTGATCAAGAGAGGAGAGGAGGAGGCAGGGCAGCGAGGCCAGGCAACTGGCCCTGGGAGTGTAATCCGCACCCCACCCCCACTTCCCCAGCGGAGCAGCAAGCTTGCCTTTCAAACCCAAGCAGAACCTGGCTTGGCAGCCACAGAGTGACGGGCCAGTCGGCTACAGTGAGTGGGACTGGGGCTATGGACAAGCCAGGTGCTTTCTCTCCTGCCAATCAGGGAACTGATGAAGAAAACCAGGGCCAGAGAGGAAGTTGAGTCTAAGATACAAAATGCCCAAGACAAAGTCTGGATGTTTGAGGCCACCAAGTCTTTCTAAGAAGAATCAGAAGCCATGTGGAGTGAAGAGGGAAGACTGAGGGCAACCGACCAACTTTCCATTAGTCACATGGCAGGCTGTAACACATATGGCTTTCTGTGTACAGGTATGACAAGTATATAATCCGTCTCCCCCTCCCCCTCCCCCACCGCTCCTCATAAACAACCAGCCAACCACACAGAAGCTTTCTGGTCCCCTCAAAGACAGTTTCCATTTGCTAATGGAGTCGTCCTTGCTCTGTTCTGTCCCCTTGGCCAGGATGAGTCAGGACCAACAAGGGGACTCTCCCTGGGTACTTATCACCTTCTTTTTAGTAAGATCAGCCACCAACATTTAAAATACAACTGTGCCATGGGCCACCAACCATACTGCCTTGCTTTTCAAACAGAACATCGTGGGATTCGAACCCGTGCTTGGCTCCGTACAATCCAGTGCCCATCCCATGTGAGATCGTTCCTCACAGGAGACTAGAAGCTCTGGCCCTGACTCTTTTCTGTCAGTCCAGGTTCTAACACTCTCGGGTATTTGGTTTTGTTTGTTTTGTTGTTGTTGTTGGTTTGGTTTGGTTGTTGGATTCTGGTTTGGTGTGGTTTTTGGATTCTGGTTTGGTTTTGTTTGGTCCTGTTGACAACTTCAGAGTCTTCAAAATGGCAACAAAAAAGGGGGGGGGGGATTCTCTCATGATTTCTTTCCAAATACTAAGCACCAGCAAACTCTTCTCCATGTGGTAAATGTTGGGGGGGGGGGGGACACAGACACACATGTGTCACAGCACTCGCACGGAAGTCTGAGGACAACTTTTGGGGAGGTGGTTTTCTTCTCCTGCCATGTAGGTTCTGAGAGTCAAACTAGAGAGTCAGGCTTGGCAGCAGGCACCTTTACCCACTGAATGATCTCACCAGCTCCCAAGGCCTCTTCCGGCCTCCTCTTCCACAGCTTTCTAAAGGGTAAAATGAAACAACCAATACAAATTCAGGCAACTCTAAGATGCCACCAATGCCCTCAATCCTGATTTCTTTATCCTTGAGGTGGGCTCCTAAAGTATGACTCCAAAATTCACTCAGAGAACCCCTGGGAAAAGCTTGCTGTGTCAAAATCAGTCAGGTCTGGCTTAGGGTAGCCCTCACTGTGTGATGGAGAAGTCAGGTCCAGCTCAGATTAGCCCTCACCATGTAATGGAGAAGTCGAGACTGGCTCAAGTTAGCCCTCACCGTGTGACAAAGAAACAGAGACCCCAAATTATTCTCCTCCCAGAATCCCACCTTCCCTTACCATATAGCAACAAACTCATATGCAGGGAGCCCCAGGGGCTGGTTAACTCTAACCAACCCTGGCCCCAACTCAATGGCAACAAGAGCTTATGAGCCATTCAGGCTCCTCCAAACAAAATGTCAGCCAACATTCACCTCTCATTCCCCAGAGCTGTCACAAACCCCGCTGCTCTCTGGATGAATACATTCTAGGCTGCCCAAATAAACTGAGGGGGCTGGGACTGTAGCTCAGTGGACAGAGTGCTTACCTAACAGGTACAGCAGACCCTTTGGGCTGGATTCCCAACTCCCCATAAACTAGGCGTGTTGGTGCACGCGAACAGTCCCAGCACTCAAAGGTGGAGGCAGGAGAGGCGGGAGTTCAAGATCATGCACATAGCAAGTTCAAGGCCTGCTGGGGATATAGGAGATCCTGGCAGAGATAGATAGATAGATAGATAGATAGATAGATAGATAGATAGATAGATAGATAGATAGATAGATAGATAGATAGATAAAGGTAGGTAGGTAGGTAGGTGGAGAGGTAGGTAGACAGATAAACAGATAGGTAGAATAAGAAGATAAAAGACATTTAAGCATCCATTCAGACTTCATATACCCCTGTTTGCCCTTCCTAAGAAGGCTATGAAAACAACACAATGTCAAGCCAGAGGTGGCAGCACCCACTTGCAAACCAGCACTCAGGAGGCACTGGTAGGAGGGTCAAGAGTTCAACATAGCAAGCTCCTATCCTAGAAAACCAACCGCTGAAGATATAGTTCAATGGCAGAATACTTGCCTATCATGCACAAATCCCAAATGGGAGACAGAGGGGAAGAGAAGGAGCAGAATAGAGCAGAGTAGAGCAGAGCAGAGCAGATCACAGCACAGCACAGCACAGCACAGCACAGCACAGCACAACATCCCCAGGACTACGTTCCTGGCAGAAGCTAAAGCCAAAGCGTTAGTGAAGATGGGGCAGCCAAGGAAGAAGGGGGTTTCCCCGAGTCTACTTCTCAGGCACTGTTTCCCATAAGTGTCTGCCAGATAACCACACCTGGCCTCAACAGCCCTGCATTAGAGCTGGCCATCTCAGTTCCCAGCTCCTCCCTTGGCAGAGGTTCCAGGCACCCCCAGCAGGGCTGGGACAGTACTCGCGTGCCCACAGTGAAGGCTGGCAGTACAAGGTGTGTTTCCCAAGATCTTATGCACCTCAGTGCAGAGATGAGTCAGCGGGAGGTAGGGGGAGGGGGCGCTCAACCTTCACACCTCACCAACACCTCCCGAGGGTTTACTGTCTCAGCCTCAAACGCCCTGTCTGTCCAGCCAGCCAACTTGCCAGAGTCAACACTCCTCTCAGACAGGTTTGTGCCTTGCCACAGAGCACTGTCCAGAAAAAGGCTAAGAAGACAGTATGGGGAGAACACCCTTTCTGCCACCATTGTGTCCCAAGTACCCATTCCCGCCTCAGGGCTATCACACAGGATAGTCCCTCTACCTAGCCCCTCTTCCCCGCTGCAGGTATCCATGTTCCATACTCTATTCATTCATGGACACACACACCCTTTGCTGGAAACACCCCCTTTTCCACTACCCCAACCCCAAACTAAGGCCCAACCCCGCCTCCTCTCTCTCTCCACTTCCATTCTCCTTGGTTCAAACCACTTCTCTCTGTCCTTGGCTTCTTATTTGTCTCCTACAGGAGCCCTCTGCCACCCTGCCTGTCTTTCCCCAGCGTCTAAGGCAGTGTTCAGCACAGAGCAGGTGCTCAATCAACATCGAATGAATGCACAGAGGAGAAATAAAGAGCAAATGCAAAATGAAGAATGATCTAACAAGGCCAAAAAAAAAAAAAAATTAATAGAGAGGCTAGGAAGAAATGCACAGATAATAAATGGGAAAACTGGGAATGGGTACATACCCCGAACTCCCAGAACTTAGTAGGTGGAGGCAGAAGGATTAACAGTTTAAGACCATCCTGGAAGGCATGAAACTTACACATAAAGGGGGATAGCAGGGAGTACATGGCAGAGACAGACAGAGGCAGACAGGCAGGCACTCCAGACTCATTTTAACCTAAGAATTCCATTCATGGGATTATCCGAAGGATATGAATTCAAACAGGAACAAAAAAGGTGCCTGTATAAAGTTGATTCTAGTCACACTGTTTAAACAGCAGAATTCTGGAAACAACTGAAATGCCCAAAACCAGCGAAACATCTGGCAGGCAACAGCACAATGATTGCACACAGTATCACATGACAATTAAAATGACAGAGCCGAAGGTAACAGAGAAGAGTGGCATGCTTTAAAATAATGCTAAGCAGAAGCCAGGCCTGGAAGCTTAGTCCTGAAACCTCAGCTATGCTGGAGACCTCAACTCACAAGTTCAAGGCCTGCCTGGGCTACAGAATAAGTCGAAGGGTCAGCCTGGGTAGCTGAATGAGACCCAATCTCAAACTGTGAAAAAGAGAAAAGACAACAACCTACATGCCCAGTGTAACTCAGTGGCAGGGCGCTTGTCTGTTCTGTATGAGGCCCTAGGTTCGATCCCCTAGCCTGCAAAAGGGTTCATTAATGCTAAGCAAGAAAATGTGTATGTGTGCTGAATTTCTTCATAAACACTGGGTTCTAGTCTACACACCCTCTGCATAAGTTCTCACAGGGTCCAAAATAGCATCTGTGTTCCCGTATCTACTGAGAAAAAAAATTTACACAGAGAGCTGAGCAGCTTGCCTATGATCAGAGCTAGCAAGGAGTCAGGAAATGACTGTGTCACATTGGCCCCGCAGCCCATGCATACATACCCTGCTATGTCCCCAGAGTGGCCCTTCCCATAAGGACATCATCGTCCCTGTGCCTGAGAAGCTAAGCCCAGAAACATCCAATAGCCAACAAAGGTGACGCAGCACCTGAAAAACCACAGAATGCAGCAGAAACCTGTAAGATCAGAAGCAGACTGTTGCTGTCGTCCAGAGACCCCAGAGAAAAGCACTGACAGAAGAATCAGCAAAACCAGGCTCCTGGAGCAGCAGAGGCCAAAGAAACACCGCTGGGGTATTGGATCTCAGCCAGTCTGGACCAGCAGAGATGGGTGGGGGTCAGCTGCCCGCTGCTTTGAGACACTTAGTTAACTAATTATGCATATTCACCTATCTAATGACACAGATAGAGGAAAAGTAGGAAAATATGCCTGAGCCATGGAGAAGAGTGGACAGGCCATCTAGGCATGTCACACGTCACACTCAGAATGATTTCAAACTCCTAGCTAGGTCTTGGGGAGAGAGAGGGCTGTGAGAATAAGGAAGTCCCCCAATAACTGACAGGACCAGGCCAGAGCAGGACAAGCTTGGGGATCACCAGATAGAGAGCCCCTCCCCCAAGTCTAGGGACATAGGCATTGCTCTGCCTGATGGCAGAGAGCTGGGCTAAAAATCTCCCTAGGTCTCACCTCCCCAGAGACCAGCTACCTAGGGCCACCACTTCTCAAGTGGGCTTCTTCAGAGTGAACAAAACTAACCAAAGGTATTTCCTATGGAAGCTTCCTTAGGTGGGGAATCACCACCAAGAATGTATGTGTGTGTGTGTGTGTGTGTGTGTATGTGTGTGGTGTGTGTGTGTGTGTGTGGTATGTGTGTGTGTGTGTATGTGTGTGTGTCAGGGGGAGGAGAGCCTTTCAACACACTTTCTACCTTTGTATGTTTGAGTATTTCCATAATAAAGTTTAAAAACACACTGCTATGCTCCTGTGATCCCAGAGCATAGGTGTATAAGACAGAAGGATTATCTTGAGGTCAGAGGCCAGCCTGTGCTACAGTGCAGAGATCTCGTCTCTAACAAACAAGGGGTGGAGAGATGGCTCCGTGGTTAAGAGCCAATCTCTTAGATGCTCTTTCAAAGGATAAAAGTTCAGGTCCCGGCACCCACGTCAGGTGACTCATAGCTAGCTGCTCACAGAACTCCAGCTCCAGGCAGACCGATGCCTCCACAGACAATTGCACTCACTTGCACATACCACACAGAGATACAGACACGTAATCAAAAACAAAATTAAAAAAAAAAAAAAAAAAGCCCTGACCTACAAGATAGCTCAGCAGGTAAAGCATGTGCTGTGCATACTTTAGGACCTGAGTTTGATCCCAGGAAACATAAAAGTGGAGACTCTCTCAAGTGTGCATGCATGCACACACACACACACACACACACACACACAGGAGTGCATACACAAGGGACCTCAAAAGTTCAAGGTCATCCTCAGCTACAAAGTGAGCTAACCTGGGCTATCACAAAAAAATAAAATAAAATAAAATAGCATCCAGGCTCAATGGCAGCTCTGCACCTTCTTAACAAATCCCCAAATCCCTGCTCTTGCTCTTTACACCTCTTTTACCGGTTCCTTTTCTGCAAATAGAGGAAGATGGGAGGACTCCCCCACCCCCAAAGCTCTTGGTGTAAGGACCACATGACAGAGAGCACTCCTAGCAAGGAGGTCGGGGTGACAAGCAGAGGGTAAAATGTCAGCTACGGTGACACATCCATTTGTAGCAGATATGGGGGGCAGTTTGGAAACCACACGCCATTTGACCTGGCAATCTGAGGAGGTTGAAGTGGGGTGGCATCAGTTGTTAAGTCTGAAACCTCAGGCAACAGATAGGGAGGGAGAGAGGCTGGAGAGTCCCCATGGCTGCCCCAGCCAGCTTCCTCAGGCCTAGGGGACAGAAAGAACTCCGCCTCTCTCTCACACACAGAAAAGCCACCACTAGCAAGAGGAAGCAGCTTCCTTCCCTCCCCTTCCGAGCCAGCATTTCCTTTTTTGTTTTAAAAAGCATTCCTTGTCTGCAGCCCAGCCCTTCCCCTCTCCTCCCGCCAGGCTCACACAGCACCCAGAGCCATCCGAATGTCTCCTGCTTTTGTTTTCTGTCCAACTAGAAGTGGGGGGTAGGGGAAGGGGGGGAGGAGAAACGCAACAGGGAGGGAGGGGGATGCCCAGACAGGCAGAACTCTCTGAGCATCAACGGTGGAGAGATTGAGTGCCAAGAGACCCGTGCCACCACATCTAGACCACCTCCCCCAACAAAAGGCCACTTTTCCCTAGAACTGAGTCCACTGGAGCTTGGGCTGGCTCTCTGCCATCACCAAACCCTGCCTTCCACCTCAAGAGGGACCTCCAGTTTATAAAACACCAATACAACAACACTGGTTCAACCTAAGCCTACAGTGTCTTTTCCTCACTCAAGGCTAAGGATCAAGGCTAAGTTCCCTCAACTGTAAGGGGAAAAGAGTCCCTAGTTGAATCCTTTGGGACACAGTGTTACAGGAGCCTCAGGGCCTTAGCCCCTGAGGTGGGGGTAGGGGGGACACAACAACACACTAACGTAATACATTCTCTACTTAAAACCCTCTTTCAAAGGAGCATCTTGCAACATGGGAAAGGCCAAGTGAAGCCTTTTAGAGACCCTAAGCTTAGTGGGACAGGAGTCTAAGGCTCTGTTCAGTGAGAGAGAAAACACGTAGATCACTTTTTTAAAATGACCTGTAACTGGGGCTGGATGATGACTCAGCATCTAAGAGCGCTGACTGCTCTTTTGGAGGACCCATGTTCAGTTCCCAGCACCCACATATCAGTTCACAACCACCTGTTAACTCCAGTTCCAAGGAATCCTGCCTCTTCAGGTACCAGGCATGCACAAAGCACACAAGCATACACCCAGGCAAAACATTCTACATTGTGGTGGTTTGAGTAAGAATGACTTACTTATATTATTTGAATCACTATGAGAGAGTGGCACTATTTGAGAAGGATTGGGAGGTGTGGCCTTGTCTTAGGAAGTGCATTAGGGAGGGGTGTACTTGAATACCTTCCCCCTCACCCTCACCCCTTCTTCCCACCTCCTCCTCCACCTGTAGATCAGGATGTAGCTCTCAGGTACTTCTCTAGCATCATGCCTACCATGCTCTTCTCCATGATGATAATGGACTAACCCTCTGAAACTGGAAGCAAGCCCCAAAATTAAATGCTTTCATTTCTAGGAGTTGCTGTGTCATGGTGTCTCTTCACAGCAACAGAGCAGTGACTAAGACATACACACAAAATAATAAACCGTGAAAAAAGATAATCTCTGATTTCTTTTTTTTTCTTTTCAACAAAACTGTGTGCACTGAGCATGATGGTGTAGACCTGAAATCCCAGCACACAGGAGGTTGAGGTTCCAGAAGAATCACTTCAACTTAGAGAACCACCTACCTGGTCTAGATAGCAAGTTCTAGGCAATGGGGGCTAAATATGGAGACTATTTAGATAGAGTCTGTCTTTAAGAAATGAAAAACAAACAAACAAACAAAAAACAAATATCGAAGACCAAAATTAATCAGTTAAGTTAGTTTCAAAGCCTGCAGATATGGTAGAGACCCCCACCCCATCAGCCGTTCATAGCCATGGAAAGCAAAAGCCTCCCGATCAATACCCTGCCGATACTAGCCTGCAGTTGGTGCTGTGTGGAAATTTATTTTTCCTAATCAGAGCTGGCTGGTTCCTGCACTGCATATTTTAGTCTCCATTTTTCTCCCTCAAAATTGTGAATGCAAATGTGAGCTCGTTCTTGTCATTATTCCCAGGGCAGAAAAATGAAGAAGGGGGAGGGAACTGCAAGCAAGCAGGACGGTTTCACCGGTGCAATCTGCCCAGTAAAGATGCTCCGCTACCCAGCAGCAAGAGAACAGAGAAATGCAGGCATCCTGGAGCACTTGGGTGTGAGGGCCACGTGTATGTGTGGAGGGGGGTGGGGCTGTCTAGATTGAGACTTTTTTCTTTCTTTCTTTTTTTTAAGATTTAATTTATGTATATGAGTACATACTATAGCTGTACAGATAGTTGTGAGCCTTCATCTGGTTGTTGGGAATTGAATTTAGGACCTCTGCTTGCTCCGGTGGCCCACTCGCTCTGGCCCAAAGATTTATTTATTATTATAAGTAAGTACACTGTAGCTGTCTTCAGATGCACCAAAAGAGAGGGTGTCAGACCTCATTGCGGATGTTTGTGAGCCACCATGTGGTTGCTGGGATTTGAACTCAGGACCTTCGGAAGAGCAGTCAGTGCTCTTACCCGCTGAGCCATCTCACCAGCCCAAGACTTTTTTTAATGTGTAAGAATACATGACAGAGTTTTTGTTTTATCTCAACAGCTGGCCTCAGAGTAAACCTCTGCACTTCCGACCTGGGTTTTACAATAGGAAAAAAAGGGGAGCGGAGAGGGATTGTGGAAGGGGTGAGGGGGCCAGCGATTCGGATGCAAAGTAAAAAATAATGGTACTAATAATAATACTAGTTTAAAAAAAAATAGGAAAAGAAGCCCAAAGAAGATGTCAGAAATACACAGTTCCAACTGCAGGCAAGGCAGTGATGGGAAGGGCCTTGCTTTCCACAGGTGTGAGGTGAGCTGCCTAGGGAGAGGCAGGGTCTTCACCATATCTGGAAACAACTAGAAAAATGTCTGTTTCTCTCTATCTTTCTTCCTTTTTTTTTTTTTAAAAAAAGCTGGAGAACGGTTTTATGAGACTGTGAAGGAGAAACAAGGCAAACTATAAATCGTGGAGCGGCTGGGAGGCGGGAGATGGAGATGAGGAAGAGAGAAAGTGACCCCGTTCTGCCATGGAAGCTGGTGAGCAGCTGCTTGGAGGAACTGGAGCGGGTGCTTCTGAGAGCAAGCGAGAAGGCCCAGATGTGCAGGAGTAACTGGAAAGTGAGCAGGCCACGTGACAGAGGCCTCACCATACAGCCCACAGGCTGGCCTGGAACTCACTCTATAGCCTAGAGTCCAGGTTGGCCTTGAACTTGAGAAGCCACCCTACTCTGTGAACGCAGACATTGAAAGCGAAGAGTGTCATTACAATTATCTTGACAGCGAAACCAGCAATGGAGGGTGGAGGTGTGTGTGTGTGGGGGGGGGGGGAACCTCAGCCTCTTCGTGAAGTTTTCCAAGTCCAGGCTCTACTGGAGGGAAGGTTTTCAGGAGAGCTATCAGTGAGCAAGCCTTGAACTGTCAGGGACAAAGGCAGTCCATTCTGCCTGGGTGTGGTTGGTGGTACAAAAAAGATCATCCATTGGGGTGAGCCAGGCCACACAAGATACTTCAGCTTTCAAAAATCCCACTCAACCCTCCGGGTCCCTCAGAATGGAGGAAGGAGAGAGGGACAAGCTATTTCTTTTTCTTAGGACAAGGCATACGTCTTCCCTGTCAGTTGGGCACATTCAAAGTACTACTGTGTGTCACTCAGGGAAGAGGCTCTAGCTCAGTGCTCCCAACCACTCTGCTCTCATCCTCCCTAGCAGGTAAAGCGCCTGGGCAAAGGCGCTTGCTGCCAAGTTGGCAGACCTGGGCTTGATCCTGGAACTTACAGAGTTGTCCTCTCACCTTTACTCCCCGCCCCCATCCCCCTCGCTGCTGTGGCATATACACCCACATCTATACATACTCTGTGTGTGTGTGTGTGTGTGTGTGTGTGTGTGTGTGTGTGTAATTTAAATACCAACGTATTGAAAAAAAAAAAAAAAAAACCTTTTTTAAATAGACACCAGATGGCCAGAGATATAGCTCAGTGGTTGCAAGGACTGGTTGCTCTTCCAGAGGACCTAGGTTTGATCCCCAGCCCCTATGTGGTGGGTTATACATCTGCTAACTCCAATTTGAGGGGATTCGATACTCTCTTCTGGCCTCTGAGGGCACAAGGCACATATGTGGTGCACATACATGCATGTAGGTAAAACACTCATACACATAAAAATAAATAATTTTTTTAAAGATTTATTTTATTTATATGAATACACTGTAGCTGTCTTCAGACACACCAGAAGAGGGCATCAGATCCCATTACAGATGGTTGTGAACCACCATGGAGTTGCTGGGAATTGAACTCAGGACCTCTGGAAGAGCAGTCAGTGCTCTTAACTGCTGAAGCATCTCTCCAGCCCAAAAAAATAAATAAATTTTTAACCTAAGTGGACAGATACTAAATGTATTCATACATTTTAATTCAGCAAAAATCTTAACCTGTAGGAAGATATGTCAGCATGCCAAAAAAAAGTATTTAAAAAAGTCCAAATAAGGAAGCATTGGGACATGCCTCACAGTGCAGGTTGTGTGCCTTTGATCCCTGCACTTAGGATGCAGAGGCAAGTTCAAAGCCAGCCTGGTCTACAGAGCGAGTTCCAGGACAGACAGAGCTACACAGAGAAACCAAAGCCAAGAAAACTGGCATCTGGTTAAAGGAATGTGTGGTGTGCACGGTAAGCTCACTGACAGTGACACCACAAAGTGCACACGAACTAGAGACACTTGCAAGGCACGCACTGCAAGCTCCTGAATATTACAGAGCACAGCACGCACCTTCCCATGCAAATGCAGTGAAGATAGAGGAGGAGTCAGAATAAAAGGGGGGGAGGGTGCCTAGGGCTTGGCTCTGGCAGGTGATTCTGAAGTCGCCTAGCTTTGTGCTTCCCTTGTGCAGAGGAAGCAGGCATCAGTGTGTATCTTAAGCACTGCAATTAAAGGTAGCAGGTTAGAAGATACACTCCTTGTCTCAGAGTTGCTCAGAAAGAATAAAGCAGGTAGCTGTTAAAAAAGAAAAGAAAAAAGAAAAAACCCGGGCGGTGGTGGCGCATGCCTTTAATCCCAGCACTTGAGAGGCAGAGGCTGGCAGATTTCTGAGTTCGAGGCCAGCCTGACCTACAGAGTGAGTTTCCAGGACAGCCAAGGCTACACAGAGAAACCCTGTCTCGAAAAAACAAACAAACAAACAAACAAAAAACAAAAACAAACAAAACAAAAAAAAACCTGAGTGGGCTGGGCATGGTGGAGCATACCTTCAGTCCCAGCACTCAGGAGGCAAAGGCAGGCAGATCTCTGTGAGTTCGTAGCCAGCCTGGTCTACATTCCTAGTTCCAGCCAGCCAGAGTTCCACAGAGAGACCCTGTCTCAAACAATAATAAAATATGAGTAAGTCCATCTCAAAGCAGCTTCTCCTTTCTCAGAATGAAACCAGCCAGGCTGGTTGCCTCACCACCTGCTTTGAGGATGTGCAGAGCTGTATGGGAGGGAAGGCACCCAATGCTGAGACTCAAAGGCTGTCCAGGGCAGTCACGAGTGGATCCAGTGAGCTGGAAGTGAGCCCATTCTGGGCCAGGCCTTTCTCTTACTGACCATCCATTCCCTCGCTGTCAATAGTCATCACTAACCAAAGTCCCTCCCCAAGCCCTCCCCCATCAAGGTTTCTAGAGGCAGCTGGAAAGGCTGCAAGGTGAGACAGGGAATGGCTGGCTGCACATGTCTATAACTTCAGCACTGGGGATGCTGAGGCAGGAGGATGGCTGCAAGTTCAAAGCCAGTCAACTCAGGTTTAACTATCTACTAAACTCAGGCTCTCTGGCTCTCCTAGTTCAGTTACAGAATCTTCACACTGGGAATGAATTCTCCCAGTTGCACTAAATGATCAGTGTAATGAAGCATATGTTAAGAGGCTACTGGAGAACTTCACATGGAGAATGTTCAAGAATGTTCCTGATGTATGTGGGCCCTCTCTTTGCAGAGGTCACTCCCATGAACCTTGGTGTGTCTACAGCTAGGAGGCAGTCCGTCTTTATCCCCAGGCCTGCATGTTCTGGGTGCAGATGTGATCAGCCCCCCACCCCCAGCATCTGGGCCTTCTCTACACACACAGCACGTCCTCCTTAGGCCCCTCTGAAGGACAGCTGGGAAGTGGATCTGTCCAGAGTAAAAGTCACCAAGGTGAAAAGTGGACACCCTTTGAACTAAATGTAAAAATGACACTAGACAGCCTGCTCTGCAAGGATTAAAAACAACAAAACAAAACAACAAAACCAACAACTTAGAGGGCTGGTAAGAGGGCTCAGAGGGATAAAAGGGCTTTCTGCCAAGCCCGACAACCTGAGTTTGATTCCCTGCATCTACACGGTAGGAGAGAAGTGATTCAACAAAGCTGTGCTCTGACCTCCACACACACACATCATGAATAAATGTAATGACAAATTTTAAGGCTCAGCTTAAGGACTCAACCAAAGCTTTATCACTTTTCTGCACGTCTGCAGTGTCACCACAGGCACCTTTGTGCATGGTCCCTCTCTGGACCACCGCCAGCAGGCAAGCACGGAAGCATCTGGAATGGAATGCCGCTTCCCAGGATTATGAGCCAAACCAGGTGTCTGAGAGAAGGGACAGCCCTGCAGCTAGGAGGCGTTCCCTCTCTACCCCAGGCAGCATCCCCAGCCTGCAGGTCCTCGGTGCAGATGTGATAAGGCCTCCTCCCTCCAGCATCCAGGCCTGCATCGGCTCACAGCCTTCACACACAGCATGTCCTCCTTAGGCCTCCTCTGAAGGACAGTTGGGAAGTGGGTCTGTCCAGGGTAGAAGTCACCAAGGTGAAAGTGGACACCAAAGAAGACGGGCCCTCAGCTCCATGTCCCTTTGGTGATAACTGGAGTCTCTCAGGCAAAAGGTTATAAAACCAGGGCAGAGAAATGTCGCTTTCTAGACACTACCTGAGCTAGGAAAAGAGAACCAGGTTCCAGTCAGATCTTTCCGGAGAAGTCTGCCTTGGGAACAGTCACCCAGACTCTGGCAATGTTTCCTACAGAACCAGTAGGTCAGACTGACAGATTCTACGAGATTCCTAACTCAGGGCCCATGTGGAACAGCTCTCTACCAGCCGTGTAGTGGAGGCTCTGTTGTTACTGCCTGATGACCACTTTAGATTGAACACACCCCTCACACCCAAAGACCAGGAGGGCACTCCACCTACCGGAGCCAATGTAGGCACCAGCTAGGGTTGCTGTAAACACACTGGTAGTAACGGAAGGCCTGGCTAGTAAACACATCCCTTCACTTTTAGAAGTTCCACTGGACACTTCCAAGGGCTGTGAAGAAGCCAGGCCCTCACACAGAAGACCCTGAACTCTGCCCAGCCCACTAGATGAGTGTCTCTGCCTTCCCAGGCAAAGCCTCCAGTGGTCAAATGCAGAGACTGTACCCACGACTGCTTCTGTTATCCTTTCCCCGGAGGATATGGTGAGCCCTTTAGCAACCCTGCAACCCATACAAGACACCAAGCCAAGATGAAGCCCGTTTCTAGGCCGTGCTAATAGGCTGGCAAGAAAGAACAGATGACAGAGTGCCAAGAAAGTGAATGAACATGAATGAGGTGATGTGGGCACCTGCTTTGCACACCGCTGTCTCCCCAGTGCACAGATGGGACCCACAGTGAACCCACAGATGAGACCAGTAGGACCAGCTGTATAGCAGGCCAGGTGTCCCTCGATGAGCACAGCTGAAGAGTGACAACATCCCTGCTTGCCTCGTGTAGTAGTGAGAGCTCTAGAGAGCCTGCCAGAGATAGGGCACCAGATCCTACCCAAAGGCACAGCCCTGCAACTTCATCCCGATACACTGAGTTCTGGTTGTGCCTTCTGTGCTTTCATTTAAACAGGGGAAGTGTGTGATGAAGTTGGTGGAGCTCCTAAGAGATTGAAAAGAGACTAGCAGACTGCTGGGCAGGTAGGAAGTGAACACTAAGCCTTGGCTCCTTTTTCCCCTTTTACATGCAGTATTGGAGATTTGAACTCAGAGCCTTAAGTACCCAAGGCCACTGTTCTACCAGCAAGCTATACTCCTCATCTCCTTTAACTCCCTTTTCACCCCAGTGGGACTGTTCCACAGAGCAAAGCCATCAGCAGACAGCATGCCACGGTGATCTGAGATCTTCTCAAGCAGCCTGCCCCTGGTCGGGTGCTACAAGGGACATCCCATAAGTTACCACTCCCACAGAGAGTTGAGCTAAGACGGACCAAAGTGTCCTGTGACTCCTGAGAGAACAGAAGTCTGATATAGTTGTATAAGCCAAACTCTTCAGTCAGGACCCAAGAGACAAAAACAAGAGAATAGCCATGAGTTCAAATCCAACCTAATAATCTATATGCTGAGCTCAGCCAGGGCTACATAATGAGACCTGTCTCAAGGTCATATAAATAATTATGCATATATATTATAGACATATATACACATGTATATATGTATACATTGCCGAGCACACAGAGAAGCTAAGGCCCCAGAGATGAAGTGATTCACCCAAACTAGCTGGTAATAATCCTAAGAAACCAGCTCATTTTAAATGGCATTCAAAGTATATATATATATGTATATATATATATATGTATATACATATATATATATACATATATATGTGTATACACACACACACATATATATCAGAAATCTGGGGCTGGACAGATGGCACAGCAAACAGTTAAGAGAATTTTCTGCTCAGGCAAAGGACTCAAGTTCATTTCTCCATACCCACATGACAGGTAACAACCTGTAACTCCAGTTCCAGGGCTCCTGACTCCCTCTTCTGGCCTCCTCAGACAGGCCTGAGTTAGCTGCCCTTCTACATGCTGCTAGATTGGACTGCCCTGATACAGCCTTCTTCCTGCCCTGTGTCATCTCCTGCAGGAAATCAGTTCTAGGCACTTCTTCTAAATGTGCCCTGGGCATGAATGTCTCCAGGCCCCATCCAGGGAATGTGTATAAGCAGACACGGACTCCACCAAGCACTACAGGTAAAAGCACTCCATTCACACTTTATAGGCAGGTGGGGAAGCTTGAGAGTAAAGCTGCGGGGGCTTCCCATTCCCTTGCACTTCTATGGTCAAGATGCTCAGAGTAATAAAGGCATCTACTTACATAACCTGTCCAGTGATATTCTTAAATAGGGACATCTACAGAGAATAGTATACACATTAATTTAACCCAACAGAGTCCTCATCCAGTCCCACCCACCCAGCCCCCACCCCCATCACTTAACCAGAGAGAATGCAGAGCTTTTCAGAAACAGAGTGACGGGAACCACTCCAACCTCTTTGCCGAGCACATGGGGAAGCTAAGGCCCCAGAGATGAAGTGATTCACCCAAACTAGCTGGTAATAATCCTAAGGAACCAACTCCAAGGTCAAAATTCCCATTTGAAATGGCATCCGAAGTCCTGTCTTTTCGGGGACCGGAAGGACCCTTCAAATACACTGCAAAGAACAGGGCATGTGTCTTGTTCACACTGCAAATGGCCCATGGGTCTTCAGAAGCCACCAGGGATGACCTCGCAGTGCACCCAGTAGGGAGGCTGCTGCCTAACCAGCTCAGAGGCCTGAAGCGCTGGAGACCCTGAGGTATATCTGATGTCACAACTTTGTCAAAATATGCAACATCAGAGGACAGAGAGAATTTGCAGAGAATAAAGAGTAAGCCATCCTACAAACACCCTGGGATCCAGGAGTCCCTCAAAGGGACCTGGAGAGGAGCCACAAAGGCCAACACAAAACATTCAACAGCCCAACAGCACAGCAGCCCGACAGATAGACAGCGCAGGACACCGACCCGAGCTATGACACACAAGGCCTCCTACTGTACCAGCTTAAAAAGTGAACTTTGCTGGACACACATACTCAGGTGTGTTCAAGAAGTCCACACGCAGAAAATCCCAGTGCAGGGCTTTGTTGGTTTGTTTTTAAAGCAAAGCCCTGGTCAGTCCTGCCATAGCAACTGTAACAAAAAAACAATAATAATAGCCAGCACTGTTTGGAGTCTCCCAATGTCCCTGGCTTCGTGGCTTTTATGAAAATAACAACTAAGGGAGAGTCACCCTGAGCAGTTTGGATCAAACAAGGATTCAGGCTTGTGGTGTGAGAGGAGGAAGGACTGGTCTTGTAATAATTACAGCAATCACCGGCTGGCTCAACGACAGCTGGCAGATGCAATCAGCAATAGAGAGTGTGTGTGTGTGTGTGTGTGTGTGTGTGTGTGTGTGTGTGACAGACAGAGAGAGAGAGAGAGAGAGAGAGGGAGGAATTATGTATCTAATAAGTCATCCTCACACCTACAGAAACCAAATGTGGCAATGCCGGTGGGCAAAGGCCCTTAGGGAAAGAGTTATTAACTGACCCCTTCACTTTCAAAGGCCTTCCAGTCTCTGGGCAAAAGCAAGTTGGGAAGGCACTTGTTTTCCTCCAATGTGTAAGGGGGTGGGGGAGCTTCCCCTTCTGAAATCCCAACCACCTTTCTGGCTGGTTCTTCCAAATCCTTTTAATGCTGCACTTCCCAACTATAATTTGAGAGAAGAGAGCTCACACATCTTGTTTCTTCAATGCACTCCAGGTCATCTCTGTCAGCAATCCCCTGAAGTAGCCTGCTCTTACCAAAGGTTCCCTTCCCCAGTATAATCCTTCCTAGGCCAAAGCTCAATGTCTAGGGTGGAGTAAGGAAGTCAATGGGTAATTTCATTTTAAGCAGTGAACCGCTGTGACATCGCCAAAGACAAGCACCCCAACGCCCGAACAGCAAAAATGCTGTTTCAGCAAACACTTTTTGAAAAGCGGCAGAGACCTGGTGGAAAGGAAAGAAACAGACAAGGAGAGCGGCAAGTGAAGGGAAAGTCAGTGCCACCGACTGACGCTCACACTTCAGGGGACGTTCCCCCCCCCCCACCCCACCCCCATCACCCCAGCCCACGCTACCGGACTTAAAGCACTCGGAGAAAAGAAAGACCGGCGCGTGATTCAGTGGGACAATGACTACTGTGGGGACTGGAAATGGGGTGAGGGCGGAAAAGAGGTTTGCAGTGGGATGCCCATGTGCATCCTACTCGGCACGCTGGTCTTCGAGACTAGATCCAGTCCCACGCTAACACCCCCCTCCCCTAACTCCCCTAAATTCTTCCAAAGTGAGCGCTGGCCGTAGGTCCTCACACTGCCGCATCAGCGAGTTCGGGCAAGGGAGGAAGACTCCAACTAGCAAACCCGGCTGCAGGATGCAACTCGGGAAGGAAAGCAATGGGGCGGCTCCCGGGCCACCGCCGGGTCCGGACGTGGGGCTCAACGGCCCCTTACCTCTAGGGTCCGGATCTCCTGCTGCGTGAGGTCGTTGGACACGGAGCACTTGGTGCGCAGCCCGCGCAGACTGCCGATGGAGATATCGATGAGCTTCTGCAGCTGGCCGCACTGCTGCAGCGCCCGGCTGGCGGCGGCCCCTGCGCCCCCATCAGCCGCGGCGCCCCCGCCGCCGCCCTCCTTCTTCTCGCCCATCGCTGCCGCGCGCAACGCCGCTCTATCCATGCCTCGGCATCGGGGCCGCTGGGGGCCGAGGCGAGGAGCCCGGGGACACGGGCGCCTCGGCAGGAAAGCCCCGAGCCGGGAAGGCTGCACTAGGAGCGCCCCTCGGCGCCGCCGAAGCCTGCAGTCCCGAAAGCCTGCTGCCCAGTCCGCTCCTCCTACCGCCCAGACGCGGCGGCAAAGCGAAAGCCTCCGCGACCCGACGGCTGTGGTTGCAGGAGCCTTTAAGCGACCGCGGGGGCCGGATCGGGGCCGCGGCGCATTCTGGGACTTGTAGTCCGCGCCTCACATCTGCCTTCTGGCCCGCGCCCTCGGGGCCCCGCCCGCACTCTGGCCCCGCCTGACGCCTAGAAGGGGCTGCTCTGCGCCTGCTCCAATTCGTGTATGTCGTGGTCTTGAGAGTTTGATTCCCAATCCTCTTTGGTTCCTTTACCCCCATCTCCCACTACTACGCCCTTCTCACACACGCAAGCGCACACACATCAGTAGCTTCCTAAGATCGGTGAGTGGGGTGGGGCAGGGGCTGATGGCTCAGACTAAGACAACCCCTGTCTTGTGGGATATTGAGGGTTCCAAAATTTTTGTGTGAGCTTAGGGGTTGCCGTGTATGGGAATGTGCTAAGGGTGTAGCTCAGCGGCAGAACATTTGCCTGGCAAACACAAAGCCCTAGGTTTGATTCCCCAACACTATCAAAAGAAAAAAAAAAAAAAAGAGAAACTCCCACCTTCATCTAAATCTCAAAACACTCGACTCTGAGTTGTGTTTGTGTTCACATAGAGCTTGACCCTGAATTGTCACACCAAAGTTAATGTGCAGGCAAGGAGAAAGGACACAAAATAAATTCTGTGTTCTATTTGCTCCACAAAATAAGTTTAGTGCCCCATACCCTGAAGATGTCACATGGGCAGGATATTAATTTGTTGAACACTTCTAAGAGTTTTGAGGCAGAGAGAACCTGGGTTCAAATTTGATTCCCACCACTCAACTACCCAGTATATGAACTTAAACAAATTGGCTTTACTCTGAGTGCTCAAGTTTCCCCTTCACATCAAATGGGATAGTCATAGCCCATCTAGCCCAGAGGGTTTCTAAAAAGGTTATGTTTGTACAGCACCCAGATTAACTACTGGCATGGGTGATCATGCGTACACGTTAGCTCCTTTCTAACCTCACAATGTCTAGACGAGACCCTGAGCCTAAGCAGTCCGTGGTCTTAGCAGCAGTATTTCCCAGTCCACCCTAATTTAAGCTTTACCACACCTGCTCATTCTCCTCTCCTATCAGTCCATCTCACATGTTCTAGCAATAAAAATGAAGTGAAAATGAGGCAGGTGGCAGTGGCACTCGGGAGGCGGAAGTAGGAGGATCTCTGTGAATTCGAGGACAGCCTGGCCTACAGAGCAAGTTCCAGGACAGCCAGGTCAGGGCTACACAGAGATACCTGTCCTGGAGAAAGGGGGAAAAAAGTGAAATTGAAGCCAAGTGTGGTATACATCTTTAATCCCAGCACTCCAGAAGCAGAGGCAGGAAGATCTCTGTAAGTTCAAGACCACGTTGGTCTAATAGTGAATCAAGACCAACTTGGGCTACATGTATCGTGAGGTGTTGCCTCAAAACAGTGCTGGGGTAGGGAGAGAGCTCAACAGTTAAGAGCACTTGCTCCTGCAGAGGATGAGGAGTTCTGTGCTCAGCACCCGTGTGATGGATCACAACCATTTGTAACTCCAGTTTTAGGGCTTCTGATGCCTTCTAATCTCTGGGGGCACCAAGTGTTCACATGGTTACACATACAGACACGCAGGCAAAACAGTCATACCTATAAAATAAAATTAATCAAACATAGCTAAACAGAAAGAATTACTGATTCAGCTAGGTGTGGGAGCTCACATCTATAATCCCAGCACCTTACAGGCTGAGGCAGGAGGATTCCTTACTTGAGACCAGCCTAAGCTATCTAGTGGGACCCTGTCTCAAAGGGTTATAATGATATAGCACTTGTTCTCACTCTGTGAACAAAACCCCTGTGCTCTACTTAGACATTTCCCTGCCCTCACTTATAGCCCACCCCAGACCCTCATCAGAGAAGCAACTGCCCTGAAACAAAACTGCAGTGGTGGTTTTCAAACTTGCACAGCATCACAGTCAAGGGGAGGACTCCTTCATCCTAGGCCTGTAGTTTCCTGATCCAAGGCCCTGAGCCAAACCTGGGCCTTGAGAATTTGTATCTCTAGCAAGTTCTTAGGTGGTAGTGACGCTGCAGCTATAGACGGCATGCTTTGAGAAGCCACAGTGCAGGCCAATGGACTTCTCAATCTCTCTCCACCTTGTTGGTTTGAGGCAGGGTCTCTCACTGAACCTGGAGGCTGCCAGTTCTGTGAGAACAGTTGGCTAACAAGCCTCAGGAATCACAGGCATGTCTTGCTGGCCCACCTTTTACATGGGTGTTAGAGCATCAAACCTAGGTCCTTAGGCTTGCATGGCAAGCGCTTTACCAACTGAGACTCCTCTCTAGCTCTCGTGACCATATTCTGCCCCCAAACCCTGGCCCAGACCCCTTGTTGTCCTGTGGCCTGTGGCACTCATGTCTACCCATGCCACCACGGTGGCAGCAACAGAGCTGGAGACTAAACAAACGCCAGCCTCTTGGCTGTTCTCCTTGAGGGCTGACATGTGTCATAGGCATACATTCACACAGACACACATAAACATATGTAAAATAAAAATAAATCTAAACTGAACACACACCTCAATAATAAATTCAGATATGTTGGGTGCTATGAAGGAAGAAAAAGAAGTGTCCAAAGAAGGTCTCCGATCACAGACCTGAGGTTGGCTGGCTTTATTATGTTTGGAGCACCCACTATGTAGCCTAGGGTGTGACCTTGATCTCCTGACCCTCCTCCTACCTCTGCCTCCCGAGTGATAGGATGACATGTGTGTATACCACACTGGGCTAAGCAGAGATCTAAATAAGGAAATGAAGCTACCTATGCACGTGGCTCCCCAGGAAAGGCCCAATCCAAGCAGGGGCCACGTGCAAGGGCCCAGAGGCAGGAATGTGACATACTGCAGGAAGAGAAGGAAGGCTCACATCACCACAGTGTGATGAGAAAGAGCAGATGGAGATGGTACAGGGAAACTGGACGGGGCTAGATAAAGAAGGGCATAGGAAGGAAGCTGGGAATCGACTCTAAGCCTATATCACCCCTAATATGGCACAAGAGCAATGATAACTACATCACCTGGGAGCCTCTTAGAATGCCATGGGGGTGGGCAAGATGGCCCAGTGGGCTGCCAAGCCCAAAGATCTGAGGACAATCTCCGAGTCTCACATGGTGGAAGGAGAGAACATACTCCCAAAAGTTGTCCTCTGACCTCCAGATGTATGGTGTGACACATTTTACACACACACACGCCATGTAAAAACATGGGGGAGGAGAGGGTATAAAGGAAAAAAACTCCACCAAGAAGCAAGGTGTAGTGGCCCAGGCACTAGAGAGGCAGGAGAATCTGTTCACGGTCAGTTTCAGAGTTCTGTACGCAGCCTGAACTACGTGAGACCCTGTCTCGTACAAACAAGCACAGGTCTCTAAGCACAAAAAAAATGGGAGCCAATATATATGTTTATATAACATATTTTATAGAGATAATTAATATTGTGGGAGTGAGCGAGTGTGTGTGTGTTTGTGAGAGAGAGAGGTAGAGAGAGAGAGAAAGAGAGAGCTAGAGAGAGGGAGAGAGGGAGAGAGAGAGCGCTAGAGAGAGGGGAGGGAGAGAGAGGACAGGTCAGAGGATGACTCTGGTCTAGGGACTGAACTGGGTCATCAGGCTTGGTAGTAACTGCCTTTACTTTCTGAGTCATCTTCCCTGCTTCCTTGTTTGAAAAGAAAATAGATGACTCTGTCTTGAGAACACCGGTGTCTTGGGAAGGGTGCTGTCTTTTTCCTGAGCACCCTCCTCTTCCCTCATGCCTATCTGTATTAAATCTGTATTAAAATGGTTTCTTGAGCTGCAGCTGGAGCTCAGCTAGCTCAGTGCTTGGGTAGTATGTGCAAAACTCTAGATTCAATTCCCAGGACCACATAAACTGGGCCTGGTGGCACAGGCCTGGACACTGAGCTCTCAAGAGGTAGAGGATCAGAAGTCCAAGGTCATCCTCAGGTACAAAATGTTCAAGGCAAACCTGGGATATGTAAAACCCTATCTCAACTAAACAAAAGTAAACCAAAACCACCAACAACAACAACAACGACAACGACAACAACAAAACAAGACCAGTTTCTTTCTCTCCTTAAGTGTGTTTCGTATTGTTAGACTGTGAGCATGAAAGTGGAGGTCGGGGGCAGCTTTATGGAGTCTCTGCTCTTCCCTTTACATGGAATCCGGGGGACTCAGGTTGTCATCTTGCAATAGCAGGTATTCTTTCTGGCTAAGCTTCTCACTGGCCCATAAACCTGTTTTTTTAGTAAGCTCCAACTTTGTTTGATTAAAAACAACACAATACAAACTAGCAGTTGCCAGTCTCCTACCTTAACCTCCTGTCACCCTGTTACACTTTCAACATCTCCTGATTATCTAGAACACCTCAGATAGTGCCAGCGCTGTATACAGGGCTATTCTGGTATGTTACACAGGGAACGGTAAAAGAAAAAAGTCTAAGAGGTGAGGGCTGTGGAAGAGCTCTTGTCTAACATCTACATGGCCCTGGGTTCCAACCGAGTCAATTCAGGAGTGTTGTGTTACTCTACATCAGTCCAGACACACTCTGCTTTTGGAACATTTTTTGAAACAAGGTTTCACTCTGTACCCCAGGCACCCTTGGTGACTGCTGTCTGTACCCAGCTGGGTGCCTGCTGTATGGCATTACCCTTATCAATTATCTCAGGATAGGGGATGGGGCATGGAGAGCTTTCATACCAGGATGCTTAAGCTGTCATTTTTAAACATGTCTTTAGGTGTGTGTGTGTGTGTGTGTGTGTGTGTGTGTGTGTGTGTGTGTAGTCAGAGGTCAATCCATGGGGTTAGGGGATTGAACTCAGATAATCAGGCTTGGCACCTTTACTCGCCCAGCCATCTTGTTAACCCCTCCATCATGCCCCTCCCCCCCAAACAGAGTCTCTCTATGGAGCCCTAAACCAATCTCACAACACTCCTGCCTCAGTCTCCCTACAGGTGTATGCCATCACAGCTTCAGACTGTCACTTGTAGCTGCAGCCTGGTTTCTCCACATTTTTACTTGGTCTGTTGACCTAATTCACAGACACCTACCCTATCAAAACAGCAGAGTCATTTTCCTGGCATCCACAATCCATAGAATTCTGCTCCCCCACCCATCTCCCTAACTGGACTATGAGTCTCCATGTGTTCGGGTTGATTTATGTCACTGTGGCAAAACTTCTGACCTTTCCAAGAATTTATTTCTTTATCTGTAAAAAGTGAGTCTAGGAGGGCTGGTGAGCTGGCTCAGCTGGTGAAGCACACAAACCTGAACTCAATCTCCAAAACCCACACAAAAACGGAAGGATGACCAACCCCACAAAGCACGGAAGGATGACCAACCCCGCAAAGCAGTCCTCTGACTTCCACATGTGTGCTCACACACATACAAGTCATACAACCTTTTAAATATTTAATAAGATCTAAGAGCCCCTCTCTCCAAGTGGCCAAAGGTGAAAGAATAAAGCAGCTGGGCTGCCTACCCATCAGTAGCTAAGGTGGGCTTGTCTATGCTGAAGGTGAGAGGTATTCACCCAACCAGACCAAGCCTGCCCCATAGCATGCATTCTGGAACACACACCATTACCACTGGTGAAGGGTGGTCAGAACCAGAGTCTGGACCAGGCTCAAAAAGAAGCCAAATTGAAAACTGGCCTTCTTGTCAGGTGCTGGGTTATAATCAACACTTAGGAGAGTGAGACAGGAGGATTGTTGTGAGTTCCAGGTAAGCCTAGGTTGCATTATGAGATCCTGTATCAAAATACCAAAAGTAGAGAACAAAAGAAAAATAACCTTAGGATTGAAACTAAAGCCTCTCTCTCTCTCTCTCTCTCTCTCTCTCTCTCACACACACACACACACACACACACACACACACACACCACAACCATAACTACATTCTCAGAAATGTAGAGAGAAATTGGCTAGAAGAGACCAGAAGGAGATACAAGACACTTTGGCTTCCAATTACCACCTAGGCTATTTATTCTCCCCTACTTTCAAAATCTTTGCAGGTTTGAAGCCTCTGGGGTACAGCATCTTATGACAATTTCCTTCCCAAGCTGGCTTGCTCCAGAGCCCAGGCCACCAAGGAGGGTCTTCTCTTCATATTCCCTGAGCTCTGGCTTCCTCACTACACTAAGTTTCATCAAAACCTCTTGCCCTTAGTGCACTTCCCCTTCACACTCTCAGGCTCAGCTAACCTCTATCTTTCACACTGCCACACCCTCCTCCTGCCCAACTGGGCTGAAGCAGCTGTGGATGCTGGAAGAAAGCACAAGGCCCTGCCACCCACTGCCCTTTAACGCATGACCACAGACCTCACATTGGCACTCTCTAGGCCTGGCAGTTACGCCAGCCTTCCCTAGACAGTTCATGTTCCTGTTCTCTAGGACAGCTATCCCATACACTCTCTCCTCTGAGTCCTGGTTCATGAAAAACCAGAAGCCTAGACACCAAATCTGCCAGCCTTTCTGCCTTGGGCCTAAGATCCCATCCAGCTTCTGTTCTTGAATCACAGAAGTGCCTCCTATTTAAGTCTAAGTTAGACTCGGACTCTAACTTCAGGTTCCAGCCTGTGGAGCAGGCTTGACGCTTCTGAGCCCCAGCATTCTTGTCTCTGCAGCATCATGTTACCCCACTTGCCCTGCTATGTTCCCCCTACCTTTCAGACAAGGTCTCACTATGCAGCACTGGCTAGCCTGGAACTCACCAAGCTGCCTTTGACTCCCAATCTGAAGCCAAGTATGACCCTGAACTCCAGATTTTCCTGATCCTGCCTCTGTAGTGCTGCTGTTATAGGCTTGTGCTAGTACACCCAGTTTAAGAATTGCTGAAGATCATATCTGGGACACTTCATGCTAGGCTAGCCCTCTACGAACTGAGTTGTACTCCTTATCTACTACAGCATCTTGCCCAACAGTGTTGCCCTTTCCTATATCCTCAGTACTTTGAACAGTGAACTGTGAACTATGCACAGCCGGTGCTACATAGCTGTTGAATGACTTCATAGCAAGGAACTCTGAGAACTCGATACTGGAAGATCAAATCAATATAATTCAAGAACTTTGTTATGCTTTCAGAAAAATGACTCCAGTTACATAGGTATCGATCATACTGAATATTTTTTAAAAATTAAGATTTATTTTATCTTATACATTGGGGTGTTTTGCCTGCACATGTGCACAGGAGAGTGTGTGGTGGATGCCTGTGGAGCCCAGAAGAGAGCGTCATCTGGAACTGGAGTTACATTCAATTGTGAGCCACCATGTGGGTACTAGGAAGAGACCCCAGATCCCCTATAAGAGCACTAAGTGCTCTTAACTACTGAGCCATCTCTCTAGCTCCTTCTATTACATTTTTGTTCGTTTCTTATTTGGGGGACAGAGTCATGCCTATGTAACCCAAACTGACTTCAAACTGCATCCTCCTGCTTCAGCCTCCCAGGAATCACAAGTCTGCACTAACAATTCATTACCCATTAAATGTATGCATGCACACACACATGCACACACACACATTCTACCCATAAGTATAGATGAAAGTACCTGAAAATCTGGTCCCGCAGATTTGGCAGAAATGGAGCTCGTAAGCAAGCTATGGCAATACCGGTCCTCATTCAACCCCACAAAATATCAAATCTGTTTGTATGCTGTAGTGAAACATTGTCTCTGTTTTCCAATTCTGTAGTTCTAGGTTTTAACATATATTACCTACATAGTCCCAATCCAACTGCTCTTCATGTTTCCTTGGCGTGGAGACCACCACTCACTTTGACTCCTGCCTTCTGGGAAGCGCCGAGGAACCAGAATCACCTCCCCCTGGATGCCCTCCTTCACCTCCAGGATAGCCCACATCACTTCTTCCGAGTCTCTAACATTCCCAATGCTTAGCAGCAGCACAATGGGACATGCCTGCCTCCAAACCCTATGCGCTATCTCCTGGGCAGGAACCTTAACCAACTCAGTCAGTGTAGCCGCAAACTTTTCTTTCCCTTTGCATCTCTTGCTGTGGACTGTGGGCCTCCGGAGGAAGCAGGAGACACAGTGCTCCAAAAGGCTTGCTGTTCCTTGTTGAAGTTAGCGAGCCAATTAAAGTTAAAAAACCCTACCCTGGCTGTGTTTACTGTGCTGGGAGGGTTGGTTTTACTGCAAGGAGAGGCAGGACTAACCTCAGTCCAGAAAGAAGGCAAAGGATGACGGGAACAACGCACTCCCTACACTCGCACCAGGACAGTCCGAGCTCAGAATCCCACAGTTCACAGGTGTCCACTGTCTTTTCCTGCCACATGCTTGTTCCCAGGCGCTGATGCTGCTGGAACACTGTGGGTGGAGAAGCACCCAAACACAGGTGCTTGGGTGGGAAAGGTGCTCCAAACACCCTGTGGTTATTTACGAACGTGCAGCTAGCATCCTGCATCCTGACAGAAGCATGCGCTCTCAGTAAGCCTGCCCTATTCCCTGTGCCCGGTAGCCAGGTTGCTTACACCAAATGGTGGAGATGTGGTTCTTCTCTGTGCCTGTTCCCAGCTCTTTACCTTTTTTTTTTTTTTTCTTTTTTGGTTTTTTGAGACAGTGTTTCTCTGTGTAGCCCTGGCTGTCCTGGAACTCTCTCTGTAGACCAGGCTGGCTTCGAACTCAGAAATCCGCCTGCCTCTGCCTCCCAAGTGCTGGGGTTAAAGGTGTGAGCCACCACTGTCCAGCTTCTTTACTTTTTAAAAACAAGGTCAAAGTGGAAATCTCTGGTTTCTGTGGAGACTCAGTTGTATCCTGTGATTTTTCTGGAAGCTTTCTTGTGAAAGGGTGTGTGATATTTAGAGAGAGTATAACCCCTCTGAGAATGAGAGGACACACTGTTGCATTGGTTCGCCTTGCAACACTTTGCAACACTGGTCTTGGCTGATGACAGTCTTGCAGTAGTGTTAGTATACCTATAGAAGTCCTGCTGGTCTTCACTGATCATGACTTCCTAGAAAGAAACCTGCCAGAGAACTTCTCCTGGTACTCTGACAGCTTCTGGCTGCTTCTGTAGTCTGCCAGAACCTCATAGTTTCTTCTGGATCTAGCCACTGCTACTAATTATTGTTTGGTGTTTTGGACTGGACTGCTGATATCCTGACAATGAAGACTGAAATCGGCCCAAAGACCTACTTCTAAACAGGTCCACAGTCCTCTGTTCCTTATTAACCTTTCTTTTCCCCTACCTTTGGTAGGTGGGGTAGAAGGGATGTTGAAGCATTTAAGAACCCTTATTAAAGTAGGTTTTGAAAAATCTAAGCCTACACAGGTTCTTATGTAATCCAGGCTGATTTCTAAGTCCCTAGGTGGCAGAGAATGACCTTGAGATTCTGATCTTCCCGCCTCTACTTCCAACATACGGGATTACAGGTGTGCACCACCACCACCTGGGCTCTGTGTATGTTAGGCAAGCACTATGCTGACAAGCAATGGCCCCAGCTTCTTTGAATTTATTTTTTAAGTTAATGTGCTATGTAATAGATTTCATTACACCATTTCATACACATGCGTCATTATACTTTCTTCTTATTTATCTCCTCATCCCATCTCGTAGATAAATTTATTTTCAATTAACTAATTAGAGACAAATTTAGCCTACGTATTTCCTGGCCTTAAGCCTTAGACTCCCCATTGCTGAAACGGCACGCATGTGCCACTGTATCTGGCAGCTATGTGGCCCTCATTATGGTGGGGGTGTCTTTTTTGGGTTATGTCATTCTTTTTCCGTTTTCGAACGCCACCAATATTGTGTTCCAGGATTGCTGGTGAGATAGTGAGATTTTGGGTGTGAAATGACTCAGCAGGATGTCCCCAGCCTACCAGTCCCACCCATTGAGGGATACTAATGGTGCCTCAAGGGGACTCCATATCCAGACATTGTCAACAAAGAGAATCTGTTCTCAGCCCCCATCCAAGTGAGGATTGTCCCCTCCTACCACAGAGTGCCATGAAATAGCACATGCTTGGCTGGTAAAAGTACTTGCCATGTGTCTTGGTTAGTGTTCCTATTGCTGCAATAAAACACCAAGCAAGTTGAGGAGGAAAGGGTTTATCCAGTCTACACTTTATCCATTGCTGTTCATCTCTAAAAGGAAGTCAGGACAACAGCCCAGAGGCAGGAGCTGATGCAAAGACCGTAGAAGAGTGCTGCTTACTGGCTCGCTTGCCATGGTTTGCTCAGCCTGCTTTATTATAAATCCCAGGACCATCAGCCCAGGGATGGCACCATCCACAATGGGCTGGACCCTCCCCCATTGGTCACTAATTGAGAACATTCCTACAGCTGGATCTCAAGAAGGCTCCTCCCTCTCTGATGACTCTAGCTTGTGTCAAGTTGACACAAAACCAGGCAGTATGCCTGTAACCCTGATGACCTGAGTTCAATCCCCCAAACCAGTTCCTTATAGCTGCTCTCTGACCATGAGCAGGGGCTTGTACATACATGCACATCATATATTACACACACACACACAAATAACTATGTAAAACAAGAATTTGTTTGTGGGTTTTATTTTGTTTTGCTTTGTTTTAAGACAGCCTCATTATAGCACCCTGGCTGTCCTGGAACTCACTCTGTAGACCAGGCTGGCCTGGAACTCAGAAATCTGCCTACCTCTGCCTCTCAAGTGCTGGGATTAAAGGCCTGCACCACCACTGCCTGGCACACTACACCATCCTTAACAGCAAGATTCGAGAAAGCCTATCTTTGGTGATATCCGGGCCCTCCTGTGACATCTGAGCCTGTGACACAGCCCTGCCAGGGTGGTTAGGTTATGTAGCACAGGATCAGTGTGAATACTCAGTTCTCCACGCCAACCCACTGGATCCTGCACTGCTCAGGACACCTGGTGGCCTCAGACTCCGCCCTCACCACCCCACCCCCATGTTCCAGAAGTTAAGCCCTTTCTGTAGGTTTAATAGTTCTGTCCAAGGTTCAGAGGCTCAATTGTTATTTATAGCTTCAGGCTCTTAGCAAAGCACTGGCTAGGTCTGTTAATGTGCATCCAGGTCTACTCCAGCACCCTAGAAGGACGTACTATGAACCCCACTCCCTAGTTACTACAAGGAAGTTAAAAGTTTCAGATAGATTAACTGCATCTCACTGCTGGGTCCTTCTGAACTTCTTTATTGTTCAGCTGCCCACGGCAGGGACCTGGCTTGGCCCTGTGTAGGTTTACCCAGCCATCTGGTCTGTAAGCTGGCTTCCGAACTCTGATGTCACCTGCCTCTCAGCCTGGCATCCATGAGGCTGGCTGGTTGGCTGACTTTCCCAACTCCTTCACACACACACACACACACACACACACACACACACACACATTTTTGGGTTTTATTGTTTGTTTTTGAGACAGGATCTCCTGGAACCTGATAGATAGCCAAGGATGTCCTTGAACTTCTATTCTCCTGTCTGTCCCCCAACTCCTGGGATATTAAGTATGTGCTGCTATGCACAGTTTATGCCAATGCTGGGTCTCAATCCCAGGTTTCTGTGCATGTTGATAAGTACTCCATCAACTGTGTGCACGCATGTTTGCCAGCTGAGCCATGTCACTAGCCCATGGCACTTTTTTAAAAAAAAGATTTATTTATTTATTTATTTTATGCATATGAGCACACACTGTAGCTGTACATATAGTTGTGAGCCTTCATCTGGTTGTTGGGAATTGACTTTTCTAGGACCTGTGCTCACTCTGGTCAACCCTGCTCACTCCAATAGACCCTGCTCATTCAATTGGCCCTGCTCACTCCGGCCCAAAGATTTTTATTTATTTATTATTATATGTAAGTACACTGTAGCTGTCTTCAGACACACCAGAAAAGGGCATCAGATC
>NW_022196911.1:74876021-74885464 GCF_008632895.1 Mastomys coucha
ACCATGTGGTTGCTGGGATTTGAACTCAGGACCTTCAGAAGAGCAGTTGGTGCTCTTATCCACTGAGCTATCTCACTAGCCCCATAGCACATTTCAAACTGTAATAAGTGCAGATTATTGGGCATTACCTAGACCACACAACTAGAACCACTGCTAATGCACACAGGAGTTTGTATTTTATTTTATTTATTTTTATTATATGTTTGTGTAGATTTGTCTACATGAGTGCAGTGCTCTCCAAGGTCAGAACTATTAAGCCATGTTTCCAGTCCCCCCACCCCAACTCCAATAAAAGACCAACCATAGAGAGCCAAATATAATTCCCAAGCCAGTCCTACTACATGGCTTATAATCCTATGCTACATTCTGAGCACATCTCCCCAGGGTTCACGCGGTGGGTGCTGGTGTCCGCTGTGTTGATGTTAGGAGATATTAAGTACAGAACCTTTAAGTGGGGTCTAGTGGGGGAAAAGTGAGGTTGTTGAGGGTAGTGTGTTCAGGAGAAAGCAATATAGAATGTAGTTCTCACAGTACCCTAATTACTGGCGAAATGCTTGTTATAGAAGAGTGAGCCAAATTCCCAAATCACTGTCTGCCTTTCTGCTCCATATTCTCTCTCTGTCTCTCTCTGTCTTTCTGTCTGTCTGTCTGTCTGTCTCTGTCTCTGTCTCTATCTCTGTCTCTCTGTCTCTGTCTCTGTCTCTGTCTCTCTCTCTCTTTCTCTCTCTCTCTCTCTCTGACTCAGGGAGTCCTCACCAGAGAGAGCCCTACCTGGGGGCCAGCATCTTATCCTCATTCTGTGAGCAAAATAAGCCTCTGTCCTTTGTAAGTTTCCCAGCCTCCATTATTTTATTACATTAATAGGAAATGAATAAATAGTATCCATGGGGTGCCCCACTTCTACTTGGCCCACCTCCAGAGTCTCTGCATCAATAATTTCCAGTTAGGGTTCACCTGAAGCTTTTCCTTTCACCTACGCTAAAGCTTTCCCAACTCTCAGTCTGCCTTGGAAACTGCAAACACGGGCGGGCGCTAGCAAGGACCTCCTCTCCTGGTTCTCGTTTGAGTGGTCATTGTCTGTTACTACTGTTTGAAGTAAAGGTGGCAAGAGTAATGGAGATAAGGAATTAATAGGTTCTATTTCTTAATTATCTTCTTTTTTTTAACATCTCATCGATTCTTTGTGATTTTCACATCCTGGACCCCAATCCCACTCTTCTCCCCATCTCTTTGTATCCACCCTCTGCCCTTGCAACCTCCCCCTAAAAGAAAATTATATATATATATATATATATAAAACCAAAACAAAACCAAAACCAAAACCAAATCTTGTGGAAGCTGTAGTATGTCCATATATCTCTACTTGCAAACGTTTACTGCAATGAGTCATTGGTCTGGTTTGAGGCCTCTGGCTTCTGCTACACTATCAATACTGGATCCTTACCAGGATTCCTCTCTGATATCCTGTCGCTGCCCTGTGTCATGGAGATCCTGCAGGTTTGGATCTATAGGACTGGCCCCTCCCTTCACAAGCTCCAGCAGTTCACAGATGGGGTAGATGTCAGGGTGGGCCATCTCAAAGCCCTGAATCTGGGCCTGTGTGGTTGCTCAGTTGGTCCTCAGCCAGCCAGTTCCCCTGTATCTACACTACTAGGGGTTCCCATGTATCTACACTCCTATCCAACACTGCCCCCATAGCTCACCCAATGCCAGATCCCACAAGGGGCAGGCCCAGCCCTCCCACTCTCATGCCCTAGAGCCAGCTTACCTGTGCCCCAACCACCAGTGTCAGCTCTACTGTGCTACCCAGGCATGGTGCAGGACCTGCAGCCAGTAAGAAGCAGGAGCAGCTCTGCAGTCCTTGGACATGAACATGGTCCCAGGCAGCAGCTCAGACCAGGGATGTCACTTTGACCTTTGGTGGTAATGTGAGCCACAGACATCAACACAGACCCCTGATGCTGCATGGCCACAGTCCCAGATATGGCCCTCAGCAGCAGCACAGGCTGGGACTTCACTATGGCCTCAGCTGCAAGGCTGTTCCTCTCCAGTTCGGCCTCTCTTCATAGGGCTCAAACATTCCACTTTACTTTCTCTCCTGTCTCTCTGTCACTTGCTTACACATCATAGTGACAAGTGGCGGGGAGGTGGGGAGGGGGGAGGCTGGGTGTCTTCTCTGAAGCAGCAGGTCTTTTTTGGCGGGGGGGTGTGGTCTCACTATGTAGTCCTGGCTTGATTGGAACTCACTATGTAGAGCAGGTTGGCCTCGAACTCAAAGACCTGCCTGCCTCTACCTTCTAAGTGTTGGGACCACTTTGCCAGGTCAGATCTTTTTAAAATAAGACATGACAACTTTGCTAATGGAAAAATAGGCAAAGAGGGGTCATAGGGGAGGAAAGTGGAGCACGAAAGAGACTTGAACACCACACTGAGCAGCTGGCCCCACTGGCTAACAGGAATGTGGTGGGAGAAGACTGTCCAGTGGGTCATGGTCAGAAGCTGGGAGTGGGTGCTGTTAGTATGTGGCACAGGCTAGACCTTACCATCCTCCTGCTTCAGCCTTCCAAGGGTAGGGGCCACCATGCCCAGGCAGCACTAAGCTGGGTTAGGTTTCAGGTGCCACCACGATTTGACTGCTAGAAACTTAAGCTCCAAATTGATGGTCTTTGGAAGTGGGGCCTTTGGGAGGTAGTGAGGATCAGAAGAGGTCATGAGGATAGAGCCCCATGACCTTTTTAGTGACTTTATATGAAGAGGAAGAGAAACCAGGGATGGTACTCTTGCTCTGCCTCATTGCGTAGCACATGCCAAAGCAGGGGCTAGAACCACACATGCCAGCCTCTAGAAACATGAGCCAAATAAACCTCTATTCTGTATCAACGACCCAGTTTCAGGTACTTCATCAGAGCCACAAAACAGACTAAGAAAGAAGCCCCCTACCTAGGTGAAGGGTTCCAGCAAGGCAGTAACTCGCCAAGCCTGGATGCAGAGGAAGTCCAAGCAGAAGTGACTACTGGAGCCTGCACCTGGGTTTCTATACCCAGGAGCATGGGCGAAAGCACAGGAAGAGAGAGTAGCCAAAAGAGAGGCAAGGATGCAGAGCTGAGCGGCAGTCAGAGATGTGCAGATGCGAGGAGGCCACAGCAGTGGCTAAGAGGAAGAAGATGCTAGCCCAGACTGAGCCCTGTTCTCACCTGAAGAGCAAGGGCTTCCCAGGCTATCTGCTGCATCCTTCTTGCCAGTTTCCTCTCTGCAGTTGCCTTGGGGCTGGGGTTAGCTCAGCCCTGACTGCCTCCCATTGTTTCTGACCTTTGTACCTGCTGTCCTTCCCTGGTGTCTCAAAAGTCACCCTTTACCACTAAGTCAAACACATCTGAGATTCTAGACATAGAAAATAATGGCTACAGGTAGTGACACAAAAAAGGCTATCACCCCGGCAATAGAAGCAGAGGCAGGAGAATTAGGAGTTTGAAGACATCGTTGGCTACCTAGCCAGATCCTGTCTTTTAAAAATAAAATAAAGTAAAATAAAATAAAGCAGGGGAGGAAACCAGGGATGATGTGGGTTCCAAGGTTGAACTTAGGTCATCGGGCTTTTCAGCAAGTGCCTGCTGAGCCCTCTCACTGGCCCCTGGCTTTTCATTTGTGAGCACTGGTGCTATGTATTCTCAGATACAGTCTCTGTGTTTTCTCACCTCTGTATGTTATGAACCCGACCATGTCTCCAGAAATTACATAGCGCACACTTCTGTACAATGCAGTACATTTTAGTATATAGAGAGGATTCTTGTTAGGGTCACTACTGCTGTGATGAAACACCATGACCAAATCAAGTGGAGGAGGAAAGGGTTTATCTGACTTATATCTCCACATCACTGTTCATCACTGAAGGAAGTCAGGACAGGAACTCAAAGCAGGCAGGAACCTGAAGGCAGGAGCTGATGCAGAGGCCATGGAGGGGCAGCTTACTGGCTTGTTCCTTATGACTTGTTCAGCCTGCCTTCTTATAAACCCAGGACTACCAGTCCAGGGATGGTACCTCTCACAGTGCACTGAGGCCTCCCCTATCAATCACTAATTTTAAAAATGTCCTGGGCGGTGGTGGCGCACGCCTTTGATCCCAGCACTTGGGAAGCGGAGGCAGGCAGATTTCTGAGTTTGAGGCCAGCCTGGTCTACAGAGTGAGTTCCAGGACAGCCCGGGCTACAGAGAAACCCTGTCTCGAAAAACCAAAAAAAAAAAAAAAAAAGTTAGAGGACTATGGAGCTGGAGAGATGGCTCAGTGGTTAAGAGCACTGACTGCTCTTCTGAAGGTCCTGAGTTCAAATCCCAGCAACCACATGGTGGCTTACAACCACCCATAATGAGATCTGACGCCCTCTTCTGGTGTTTCTGAAGATAGCTACAGTGCATTTAGATATAATAATAAGTAAATCTTAATAAAATAAAATAAAATAAAAATGTCCTACAACCAGATCTTATGGATACATTTTCTCAATTGAGGTTCTTCTCTCCTTTCTGATAACTCTAGTATGTGTGTGTCAAATTGACATAGAGCCATCCAGGAACAGGGCACTGCCTCATTCTTTGAAATATTTAGAATCTTAGTCTGTGAATTGACAGCCTCTTGTGTAACAAATCCCCACTAACAGAGCACTCCCTGGTGTCTTACACAGGAACACCCTGCTCTGCACATTCTGTCCTAACGTGTGCCTTTGGGCACATCCCTAGAAAATTGATTTCGAGGCCAAAGGAGGTGACTGTTGTTTTTAATTTAACAGATATTGCCAAAAAGATCTCTAAAGAGTACAAGTCGAAAGTTCTGTCAATGAGTGTGAATGAATCCTATGCTTCTTCTCGGTGCCCTTGCCAAGAACTGGTGGCTATTATCAATGATTTTAATCCAGTCACACTTCTGGTGGAAAAAAAAATGACATTGCACGACTGTCTCATCCTGGACAGTACAGAATACAAAGCAGTTTTCCTGGAGTTTCTCATGTTTACATGATTTCCTTCTTTCTTTTTTAAAATAAAACTTCTAAAGATTTACACATGTCTATTTTACACATGTGAGTGTTTTGCCTGAATGTATGCCTGTGTACCATATGTAGAAAAAAGGCATCAAATTCCACTGGAACTTGAGTCACAGAGAATGGTGAGCCAGCTGGTATAGGTGCTGGGCATCGAACCAGGGTTCTCTGCAAGAGCAGCAAGTGCTCTTAACCACTGAATCAGTCCCCAGATTTTTTTTTCTTTAACTTTCTTATTTGGAAGGATTTCTTGTTATAGTAGATTAATTTGCTTCCTATCATATAACTGTTACAAATACTTTATTTAGCATTTGGAGATGAAGTCTCATGAGGCTGGAGACCCTGTGGGTAAAAGTATATACTGTTTTTTGTTGTTGTTGTTGTTGTTGAGATAGAGTCTCACCATACAGTCCTGGCTGGCCTGAGACCTACTATGTAGAAGAGACTGGCCTCAAATTCACAGAGCTCCCCTCTCTCTTACTTCAGAGTGCTGGAACTGAAGGCATTTGACACCCGCACACACATACTGCTTTTGCAGAGAACCATGACTCCTAAGCTGCACTTCCAGCACCTACACCGGGTGGTTCATGCCCACAGCAGGCGGCTCATAACTGCCTGTCAGGACGGCTCTGGGGGTGATCTGCTGCCTCCGGCCTTCCACATGCACCTGCATTCATATGTACTTACCCACACAGAGACATGGACATATAATTAAAAATAAAATAAATATAAAAAAGACAAACGACAAGGTCTCACATAGCCTAGGATGCTCTGCCTTGGATTTGTGTCCCAGGGTGACCTTGAGCTTCTGATCTACCTGCCTCTGCCTCCCCAGTGCTGGGACGACCATGAGTCAGTAAGGCTGGTTTAGGGGTCGCTATTCAGAAGCAAGCGCACAATCAACCCGGCTACATCCCCAGCTGCTCTTGCTCCCCCACCACACACACCCTTTTTGACAAGTTTTTATGTAGCCCAGAGTGATCTGGAACTCCTGATCCTCCTGCTTCCACGTCCCAAAGTGGGGGATCACAGGCATGCACCACCACACCCAGCTTCTTTGTTATTTTCCCTTATAAAGCTCTGGAATTTTGCGTGATCATGAATAACGACTTTTTCTCCCTGGTTTTATTTTTCTGTGTCATGCGTATAAAGTCCCTTGGTGCCTCCAAATTGATTTCTAAAACACACTCATCTTTCCCCTAGAGATTTATTGCTTTTATTTTCTCACAGACAAACATCTTTGAACCATCTGGAATGATTCTGATGTTGAGAGGTAGGACTTTGTTCTTCTTTGTACATATATTTCTTGAGCAAACAAAGGAGACCCTCTCCAGCCCTGAGTAAAGTTGGTGGCTTCCTAAAGGGTTAGATTGGATGCATAGTAAAGTTGCTTGCTCAGTCGACAAATATTTCAAACGCACGTGCTGGCGCGGTGTAATGCAACAGAGAATCGGATCCGCTAAGGCGGCTCCCACCCGTGGGGCTGTTACAGTTCATGGAGGAGGCAGACATTGGCCAGACAGTGTGCTGGTTATAAAAGCTTGCTGAGGAGACATGAGCATATGGGAAAGGAATCTATCTTGGTTTGGGGGTCAGAGAAGGTGTCACTGGTGAAAGAAGGGATTTCAGGGCCTGGAGGAGGTATAGAGAGACTCCATCACAATGACCAGTGTCCCAACCCGTCCCACCCCAACCCGCAGGAACCTGGAGGGGAGAGGACACCTGGAAGTCTGTCAGGATTGAGGCAAGGGCCTGGACCTTTAGCACCGCTTTCTCTCTCCATCAAGCCCGATGAACTTTGTCCTGACAGTGCCTCTTTTTTTTTTTTTTCCCCACACTGAGCGGCATCTGTGAGGAGCGACCTGCAGCTCTCCTGGAAGCTGGGGAGAGAGGGTGCCAGTCCTGACGTGCATATCTGCAGCTCATCACCTTGTTCACTTCTAAAGAGGCTGCTGTAGGGGCTAGACAGAGGACTCTTATTTGCCCACTACGACTCAAAGTTCCCAGCAGCTGTTTTAGGGAGGAAGAAGAGAAATGTATCTTGGTTTGTTACCTAGGCTAGCTTCAAACTAACACTGCTCCTCCCTTACCCTACCAAGTGCTGCAATACAGGCACACACCACCAGCATGCCCACTCTCTAAAGATTTGTTTTTATTTATTTTGATTTGATGTATATGAGCGTTTTGCCTGCCATGTATGTCTTTGTGCAGATGCACACAGTAAGTGGAGACCAAAGAGGGAATCAGATCCTGTGGGCCTGGAGGGGCCTGGAGCTACAGGGAATTGTGAGCTGTCAGACACGGGTGCTGAGACTTGAACTCAGGTATTCTTCAAGAGCAGCAAATGCTCTTAACTGCTGAGCTGCCTCCAGCCCTGCAGCTTTGCTTTAAAGAATCATTCTTTATTCTTTTTACATTTATACAAAGATGTAGTGGTACCTCCTTGTAATCCTAACGAGGAGGGGGAGGGAGAGAGAGAGAGAAAGAGAGAGAAAAAGGAAGAGAGAGAGAAGGAGGGAGAAAGAGGGAGAGAGGGAGAGAGAGGGGGAGGGAGAGAGAGAAGGAGGGAGAAAGAGGAAGAGAGAGAGAGAGAAGGAGGGAGAAAGAGGGAGAGAGAGGGGGAGGGAGAGAGAAAGAAGGAGGGAGAAAGAGAGAGAGAGGTAGAGAGGAAGAGAGGGGGAGGGAGGGAGGGAGAGAGAAGGAGGGAGAAAGAGGGAGAGAGGGAGAGAGAAGGAGGGAGAAAGAGGGAAGGAGGGAGAAAGAGGGAGAAAGAAAGAGAGAAAAAGAGAGAGAGAAGGAAAGAGAGAGGTTACATTTTCTTTGAAAGACCTGACCTAGGGGTCAAGAATCCTGGGTCCCAGGACAGGCTGGGTATCGTTAGCTGCCATTGGTCCCTCCTTCCCAGGCTGGATGCTGGTCTAGCATTATACTCTAATCAAGAGGGATGAGAACAGAGTGCACCCAGAGCTTCAGGTCAGTGGGGTGGGGGCAGAAAGGTCAGGTGCAGCTTCAGGGAAGCGTCTGATTTGTGATCATCCTCCCACTGGTGGGCTCCAGGCCTGGCGCTATTGCTGCCTGGAGTCTCCTAAGGACTCCATGGAGCTCCTCAGGGGTCTCTAAGTCCTTTCTGGCTGCCCATGTCTCCTCCTGGGTTGATAACCCCAGCCTGGTTAACCCCTACTGGCCCTCCAGAACTCAGAGGAGAAAAATGCCTCCTCTAGAAGTCTTCCCTGATACACCATTCTGGCCTTCCAAAACTTCACCTTCTTCATTGCACTCATTGGACATAGGTGTGGTCATCCCCCACCATGTCCCTTCCTATACAGTAAACATGCTAGATGCCAAGCCACAGCCACAATCATCTTGGACCCCAAGTGCCTGGCAGGGAGTGAATTCCCTGCTGGTAAATATTCAGTGGAATGGACTGGGCCTACTGGCTAGCTATGGCCTATAAGGACACTCTATAAGAGCAAGTCTTCTCTCCTAAATCGCTCCTCATTGGCAGGGCATCCTCTGTTGGGAAAGGCAGGAACCTGAAAGGCCCAAATGATGTTGGGGCAAGGGACAAGGACCGTCTGTAACTTACAGCCACCGAGTGGGAAATGAGCCAGCCACCCAGATCCTGAGTCCCCACTCTGGACCTTACAGGCACACTCCCTAATTTCTTCTCTTAGAAACACCCTGTACCAGGTTTTTCTTAGCCTCACCCAGGCCACTCCTTCCCCATAACACCCGCCTCTGTGTCCCATTTCCTGGGATGTAAGATTTCGAGGAAGCAGAGAAGGGACCAAGGCTCCTTGGAGTGGAGGAACAGTGCATCTTTTATAAGTGGAAGTCAAGGCCTCTCTCTGAGGGGGGAAAAGATGGATCTGACTTTGGAAGCAAAGCAGCTGCTTCTTGCCCTCCTGCATCTTGGAAGGACATCAAAAAGCCAGCTGAGACGGCAATGACAATAGGTGAGCTCACTAAAATAACTCCCAGACAGACAGGCAGGGAGGCACTGTCCCCTGGCTTCTTGTCAGGAGACACTGGCTCCCAGCCTCGGCTTCCAGGGTGGATGGGAGCACCAGGGAGAGCTACAGTCCCTTGTCAGCCCTGAGAGTTCCTGAGAATAAGACTAGACAGCCTGCGAGGATGTACTGATTTGAGGACACACTTGGGAAACCAAGGCAAGTGGATATCAACATTCAAGCAAGACCAGGCTAATCTACATATTAAGGTTTGGTCTACCCAGGACTACATAGTGAAATCCTGTCTTAAAGTAATAAATTTAAAAAATTACAGGCGGTGGTGGCACACGCCTTTAATCCCAGCACTTGGGAGGCAGAGCAGGTGGATTTCTGAGCTCGAGGCCAGCCTGGTCTACAGAGTAAGTTCCAGGACAGCCAGGGCTACACAGAGAAACCCTGTCTC
>NW_022196911.1:74885610-74920070 GCF_008632895.1 Mastomys coucha
AAAAAAAAAAAAAAAAAAAAAAAAAAAAGTCGGGCTCATAAATAGATGCCCATATGTCAAGGTTCTGTTTGTTCTGTGACAATGTGAAAACTGCACATTTTTCAAGATGAATAAAACAAACAAACAAACAAGCCTCATGTACCACCTCCTACAGAGGCCTGCTGCTGCTCCGTCGGGTAGCCCTCAGGAGTCCAGGCCCATGAGGAGGGCAGACAGACCCAAGCATAAGCAGATCTGATACAGGTTCAAGAACTGAGACCTAGCACCCAGCTTGGGGGTCAAGAATGGGGTCAGGCAGATCAGTGTGGACAGCCGAGGGCGTAGGATTCTTTTGTGTCTCTGTGACCAGAGACCAGACAGAAGCAGCAATGGCTCACTGTTTCAGGGAGAGCTCAGTCCATCCTGAGGCGAGGGCATGGCGGGTCCATGGCAATTGGAGCCTGTGGCAAAGGCTCCTCACATTTGGCCAGGATGGACAAACTGTGCTGCTGTGAAGCCTGGCTTTGGTGAACTTTCAGAGACCCATCCCTGGTCATCTACTTCTCTCAGACATGACCTATCTCCTTAGAGCTCCACAGCACTTCAAACTGGGTATTGAGCATTCAAAGCATGGGCCCACAGGGGCATTTCAGATTAAAACCATAACATCGGGCTGGAGAGATGGCTCAGCGCTTAAGAGCACTGACTGCTTTTCCAAGAGATCTTGAGTCCAATTCCCAGCAACCATATGATGGCTCACAACTGTCTGTAATGGGATCCGATGTCCTCTTCTGGTGTGTCTAAAGACAGCTACAGTGTACTCATATACATAAAATAAATAAATAAACCTTTTTTTAAAAAGGTACCCTCTTCCATGCGGGGCACGGGACTTGTGGCTTGTTAATGCTCACAGGTCTGTGAAGTAGAAACTCCCACAGACCAGAAAATTGAGCTTGAATGGGTTAACAAAAGGTTTTTGATTAGCATCTCCCAGCTGAATGAGCAACAGGACTATAGTGTAAGCCCATGTCCACCTGACTCCAACAACTGTGCCCTCTGAATAAGAGGCAGAGCCCCTGCCGGGCAGTGGTGGTGCACACCTTTAATCCCAGCACTTGGGAGGCAAAGGCAGATGGATTTCTGAGTTCAGGCCAGCCTGGTCTACAGAGTGAGTTCCAGGAGAGCCAGGGCTACACAGAGAAACCTTGTTACCAAAAAAACAACCAACCAACCAACAAACAAAAAGAAGCAGAGCGCCATAGACGGCCAGGGGTAGGGGACAAGGATAAGACCCTTAGAAGTTCTGGTAGTTATAAGCTGCTGGGGGCCCTGCAGGTGGTCACAGCAGGGGAACAACCTCAGAAGGTAGAAATGAAAACTCCATCCAGATTGACTCTGTCAACCTGGATCAAGACTTCAGGGCGTCTGATGTCCACAGGTTTGTTGCTAGCATATTTAAACAGAGTACAATTTGGGGTGCGGGAGGGGGATGTTTCCTGGTGTAATACAATCCCTGATATACAAGAAAGCATAATTACATTGAAACTTAACTCAGGGTAGATGTCATTGCTTCCAAGAAGATGGGTTCTGGAGATAGGCTAACCTTAGTAGCTTCAGGGCATAGGAAAGGATCTGGCTTGGTCTCAGCCATACAGATAACTTAAAGGTCATTTGGGCTATTAGCCAACTCTGGTCCTGGTTGGGGGAGCTTGGGGGAGCTTCAGGATATACAGATAACATAAGGGCCATTTAGAATATTAGGTATCTCTGGCCCTCATGGATGTGGCCTGGCTCAAACCCGAAAGAGAGGGAGCAGAGGAGCCATGAGGCTGTGGGCTCACTGAATACCTAGCCATGCCTCCACCGCTCTAGGATTTTTTAGGTATACTGGTAAGTTCTTGTTTGTTTGTTTATCTTAACTAAAACATTTTAGGCAAAGGGCTGGAGAGATGGTTCAGGGGTTAGGAAGAATGGGTTAGGAAGAGCACTGGCTGCTCTTCCAGCGGCTACAGGTTCAATTCCCAGAACCCACATGGCAGCTCACAGCTATCTGGAACTCCAATTCCAGGGGATCAGACACCCTCACACAGACACGTGCAGACAAAATATCAATGCACATAAAATTAAAAAAATAAATTATGTTTTAAAAGTGTAGGCAGAGTCTCACTATGTATGTAGCCTTGGCTGGCCTGGAACTCACTATATAGGTTCAGAGAAATCCACCTGCCTCCATTTCTAGAGTGACACTACTACTGGCCTTTGTTTGCTTGTTTTGTGGGTTTAAGGTTTTTGTTTGGTTCTGGGTTTTTTTTTTTGTTTGTTTATTTTTTATTTTTTGAAACATGGTTCTCATATAGCCCAGGCTGGTCTCAAATTTGACACGTAGCTGGAGATACCTTGGACTTCTGGTCCTCTCCTCTGGTATTGCAGGAATGTGGCACAATGCCTGGCATTTAGTTCCTTCTACTGAGTAGTATTAGGTGGACAGCCATAGCTTCCCTTGGATAGAGAGCATGGTGGCATGGTGAACACCCTCCAAGGTAGACTAGTCCAAGTGGGGCTGAAGGGGACAGAGAGGGGAGGGGAAGTGGGACCATCTTGCCAGCCACCCACGAGCCTGTCATGGTGTACTGCTCTGATCTCTGGGCTGCCATCTGCAGAGAGATGTACTCATTTGCAAACCCCGGAGACTGCTTGTTCCTGGGAAGCTGCAGAGAGTGGGACACTTTCCAGTGAAATAAATATAAAGAGATCTTTCCAGTCTAGGAAGAGAAGAAGCACCGGGCATGTGCCAGGTGTAGCAGTGACTCCTCAGCTCGTTAACTCTTTAGTCACCCACTGAACATAGGGATATAATGTCCACCACTCCATGAAAGGCATTCATCCCAATTAAAATTTTTTTTTTTTAGTTCTGTGTGTGTAAGAGTTCACATATATGTGAGGGAGTGTGCATGTTCTAGAGGCCAGGTTGAGCATCTTAGTGATTGGCCACATTTTAGAGACCAGGTTTCTCTGTGTAGCCCTGGCTGTCCTGGAACTCACTCTGTAGACCAGGTGGGTCTAAAACTCATAGATCTTTCTGCCTCTGTCTCCCAAGTGCTGGGATTAAAGGTGATCATCTGATGCCACTTTTTGAAATTTTTTTTTCCTTTTAGTGTGTATGTATTTATGTCTATGTATGTGCATCTGTATGTGTGTGCATCTGTGTGTGTGTGTGTGTGCATCTGTATGTGTGTACATCTGTGTGTGTGTCTGTGTGTCCGCCATGGTGGCCCTCGGAGGAGTCATTTTTCTTCTTGCACCATGTGAATCCCAGGAAAGGAATGCAAACTATCAATCTTGGCATCCAGCGCCTTTGCCTTCTGAGCCATCTTGCTTAAGAACTCTGTCTCAAAGAGTCAGACAAACACTGAACCCAGAGCTCACTTATATGTCTAGACAGGCTGGCTAGGAAGTTCCAGGAACCCCCATCTCTGCCTCCGCATTGCTGGGGTTAGAAGTGCATGACACATTATCTGGGCTCGGGGACCTAGACTCGGGTCTTCCTGTTTGGGTAGCAAGCACTGAACTGACTGGGCCATCTTCCCAGCCCTCCAGAATGCTCGCAATGCAAAGAAAAGTTTAAATCAATCCACTAAGAGGATTCAGAAAGGAAGATACAGATGGTGCTCAGAGAGGCTGGAGACCCACGTCATAGTCACTATTCTATTGCTCTGCAAAGACACCATGACCATGACAACTCCTATAAAAGAAAAGGATTTTGCTAGGGTCTTGCTTACAGTTTCAGAATCTTGCTCACTATTATCATGGTAGGGAGCATGGAGGCAGGCATGGTACTAGGACAGTAGCTGAGAGCTTTACATCCTGATCCTCAGGCAGAGAGAGGGAGGTGAGGAGAGAGACAGAGAGAGAGAGAGAGAAAGAGAGAGAGAGAGAGAGAAAGAGAGAGAGAGAGAGAGAGAGAGAAAGAGAGAGAGAGAGAGAGAGAGTGCACCTGGGTGTGGCATGCGCTTTTGAAACTTCAAACCTCATCCCCATGATACTCTTGCTCCAGCAAGGCCGCTTATTCTAATCCTTCTAATCCTTTCAAAGAATTCAACTCCCCAGTGACTAAGTATTCAGCTATATGAGCCTGTGGGGGCCAAACTTATTCAAATCACCAATATTATACTTACCACAGAGTTGCTAAGTGGCATAGGTCCAGTGCAAGACACATCTCTCAAGCTTGAGTACTGGTGTCATGTGTGTTGTGTGTCCTCATCATTGCCCTGGACAGATGAAAGCCATGACCTCTTCAGGAAAATCCCAGGAAAGCCTCTAAAAGAAGCAGATAGAAGAATGGAGAGATGGCTCAGGAAAGAGTTCTGGCTGCTCTTCCAGAGGCCCTAGGTTCAATTGCCATCACACAGTGGCTCACAACCATCTGTAACTTCAGTTCCTGGGGATCTGACACACTCTTCTGGTATCTGCAGATATCAGGCACCCATGTAGTGCACAACCGTACATCTAGGCAAAACACCCACACTCGTAATATAAATTAATTAATTAAAAACCAAAAAGCAGGTAGAATACTGAGTTACATAAATAAAAACTAGAAGAGTTAAGTGGAAAGCATGTGACTGTTGAGACATAAATGACAGCTTCCTGTAAAAAAGACACCAAGTAAAATTTCAGGACTTAAAACAATCATCTTTCTTTCTTTCTTCCTTTCCTTTTTCCTTTTTGTCCCCCTTAAAACTCATCACGTAGCCAAGGCTGGCCTCACACTCAGAAATCCTTCTGTCTCAGCCTCCTGTGTGTTGAGATTACAGGTGATGACCACCATGTCCAACTGAGGGTGAGCTTTTTCTTGTACAAGGACAGTGAAACCAAGAAACGGTTCTGGTCAGGTGGGCCACATCTCCCAGAGAGGGAATATTTCCTCATGGGGCAAAGGAACCAACGTGCAAGAGATAACAAGCGAGACTAGGAGAAGCTTCCTTGAGGGCAGGAGTAAGGGCACCAGGCTCTTGGCATTTCCAGGAAGTAGAACTGCATTCTCCAGAGTGGGCAGGCTCCCCCTCAACCTGGCAGAGCCACAGTATAAAGAACTCCAAAGGAGAAGAGTGCTGCTTTTGCCTCCCCACCTTTGCCCCTGGCTGGTGAGTGCATCTGTGCTGCTGCCACTGCTGCTGCTGCTGCCACCACTGCCACCACTGCAGCCCTAAGACTGGTGCTACCAGAACCCAGCCCTCCCACTTTCTAACACAGACTAAAGACTGTTAGCTCTCCAGGAGTCCTCCAGGTCTTCAGTGCCAGATGGAGACTGCTAAAATATCCCGTCTGGAAGAATACACAGCTCCCAGGCTCAGAGTCATCAGAATGTGCAGGCAGCCATTGCTTTCTCCTATTGTATAGGGCAATCTATAAAGCCCTGTTGGAGTATATATTCATCGAGTTCCGCTCCTCTAGAGAATCCCGATTCATTATACTATTATTCGTAACTTTTGGGAAATAATTTGGTTGTTAAAAGCACTTAACCAGGCTGGCAAGATGGCTCAGCGGGTAAGACTGCTCTTCTGAAGGTTCTGAGTTCGGATCCCAGCAACCACATGGTGGCTCACAACCACCCGTGATGAGATCTGACGCCCTCTTCTGGTGCTTCTAAAGACAGCTACAGTGAATAACGCCAGAGCGAGCGGGCTTGAGCCAGCAGGCCGGAGCCAGCAGGCCGGAGCCAGCTGGGCCAGAGCGAGTGGGGCTGTTTCTTTTTGTTTGTTTGTTTTTATTTGTGTGTGCTCATACAAATGTGGAGTCTGTTCTCTGTCCACTACACAAGTCTCGGGAATTAGACTCTGTGATCAGGCTTGGCAGCAAGGGCCTTACCTACTGAGCCTTCTTGCTGGTCAACACATTTAACCCTGGATTAGATTGATCGGTCTACATTTCCTTTCTTACACTGTATGGGTATGAGTGTGTCTTCAGTGTGTTTGAGTGTCCTTGGGGGCAAGAATTGGTTACTGGATTCCCTGGAATTGGAGTTGTGAGGCATCTGGGAACCTAACTTGGGTCCTTTAGAAGAACAGCAAGTGCTCCTAACTGCTGATTCATCTCTCCAGCTGCTCATTCTACTCCTTGGTCATCTACTGTGAGAAAACAACCTCAACATGGAGTAGAAGTGTCACCCCAAAGATGTTGAGTCTGAGGCACTGCAGAGACAGGCAATCTATCAGTCCAGTGTTACAGGATATTTGAACCTGTTTCTAGGTAGCACACGCCTTTAATCCCTCTGGCTAGAATACAGACAAACCCTTAGTACTCACCTTTAATCCCAAACAATGAGGGTGAAGTTAGTTTGTGGAAGGAAGCAGTCATGTTGGAAAGTGATATCTAATTGAGTGGCAGACAAAGTGATGAATCAGAGAAAGGTTTGACAGAAGAGGATATGCCCAATGCTCAGGAGAAGAGAGAGGAAAGGGAAGCTACCTAAGGGAGAGACAGACAGCGCAGGAGAAGAGAGTGGAGCACAGGAATACAGTAGAGTTCATAGAGAGCAGTTCAGTAGAGTTGAGAGGGAGAATGAAGCAGCCCAGAGAGGGAAGAGATGGTTTTACCAGAAGAGTTTTACAGAGACAGGCTGAAGAGAGAACAAGCTAGACACAGGTGAAGACAGAATGAGCAAGAGAATGAGAAGGAACCAGAAGATTAGAAAAGATTTCTTGAGTTAGTTTGAAGTTAAGCAGAACAATTCAGAGGCTGAGAGAAAGTCGAGATTGAATAAGTCAACTGGGAGAGGAGTTTAAGAAAGAACAGCTGAGTTGAACCAGTCAGCTAGAGTTCAGAAAGAACTAGAAAGGGTGATCTTAAATAGAAGCAAGTTTCAGAGACTGAGAAAATTCTAGGCCTAGATTAGATTGTACAGAGGCTAGACGCTTCTAAAACTAGGCCTAGGTTAGCAGACAGAGGCAGTAAGCTTCCCAGACAACAATTACAACAGAAGAATAAAAGATACTTTCACAGTCCAGGATGGAAGAAGTCTAACCCAGACAGACCTGAGCTGGTCAGGTGGCCTCCGTGGAGGCTGCTGGCACACAGTGGGCTTTTGGATGTCCTAGCCCAGGGCTCTACATAGCCCCATCCAGTTTAGTCTGGCTTGGTCCACTTGGCCTCTCTCAGCCTCAGCTGTCACCCTGGTGTCCCTCTCACCCTGCCTGCTCCCTCCTGCGGTCAGCTGTTCATCTGCAGCCTAGCGCCCTGCCCTGACAGCCTTACAATCATGTAACCACAGACAATGACTGCTGCGATTATAAAATTTAATGCATGTGAAATGTGCCAGGCACAGCTCTGGGAACTTCTCCTGAGCTATCTTATTCCTTCCTTGCCCACTCTTTACAAAGTAGTTAGGGTTTTTCATTTGTTTGTTTGGTTGGTTGGTTGGCTGTTGTTGTTTTGTTGAGACAAGTTCTCACATATCCCAGGCTGTCCTTGAACTTGATAAGTAGCCGAGGATGATCTTGCTCTCTGGATCTTCCTGCCTCTTCTTCTTGAATGCTGGGGCTCCAAAAGTGCACCAATATACCTCATTTATTTAGTGCTGGGGATGGAAGCCAGGCCTTTGTGCATATTTGGCAAGCTTTTTACCAACCAAGCTACACACCTGGCCTAGCAGTTACCATCTTTTTTTCCTTATCTAGATGATGAACCTGAGGTAACAAGCAGCTCACAAGAAGCCTGGCCTACATCTTATGAACACACCTGTGCTGGTGTGAAGAGAATGGTCCCTACAGGCTCATATATTTGAATACTTGGTCCCCGGTTAGTAGAACTGTTTAGGAAGGATTAGGAGGTGTGGCCTTGTTGGAGGAGGTGTGGCCTTGTTGGAGGAAGTGTGTCATGGGTGGTGGGCTTTAAGGTTTTGAGGCTTGTGCCATTCCCAGGGTCTCTCTGCCTCGTGGTTGTTGTGTCTTAAGATGTGAGCTCTCAGTTACTGCTCTAGCATCATGCCTGTCTGCCTGGAGTCATGCTCTCTACCATGATAATAATGAACTAACCTTCTGAAACTGTAAGAAAACCCCAAATTAAGTGCTTTCCTTTAAAAGTTGCCTTGGTCATGGTGTCTCTTCCTGGCAACAGAACAGGAGCCCCCCAAAACCCATACTTACAGAGTTTCATGAGCTTCTGTTCTAGAGCATTCTCCTAAATTTCCTTAACTGCTGCCTCCATACATCTGGAACCTTCTTTGACTCATCTTTTCAACAGTAAATAGTTACCAAGGACACACTGGACAGATGCTATGATAGAAATTCAGGACACAGAAATGCAAGATTACTAGCATCAGACCACAAGGACTCATGGTCTGACGGGGAATCAGCATGGCTACAGGAGCCAATATTGGACTGCAAGAGAGGTTGGAAATTGAGGTTTGGACAAAGGACTGTGAAGGGACAAATGAGGGTATTCTGCCTATCACAGGGGCTGCAAAGGTGGGAGGAGGAGCCAGCTTGGCCAAATACTCAATGGCAGCTCATTTCCCCTTCCAATCTATGTGCTGAGAAGCAGCCTGATTGCTGTGTGGTCACAGTGTTCCCTCTAGAAGAACGTGCAAGCAAACAAAAAAAGAGCTGCCTGCAGGACTTTTCCAAAAATACCTACAATTCCCACAAAACAAAGGGCCTTTTAGGCCCAAGGCGGAGATTTGCTTGTATCATACAAAATCCAGTATAAACCATTTCAGTAATGTGAAAACAGTCGGATACTCCTCTGGACTTCACTGACCCAGTCAACTGACCCTATAAGAATGGGTCTGAGGAATTGCCAAACTGACTCCTCCTCATGTACATTTTCAGAATGCATGTATATACATATACACATGCACATATGTGCACACAAATAATGAGATTAATAATAATAATAATAATAATAATAATAATAAAAACAATAACAATCTTCAGAATCTCACTTCAATAGGATGAATATATAAACAGCTCACCCAACCTCAGGTAGTTTGTTACAGTAGCACAGGTCTAACATAGACCCACCCTTCAACAGGAATCCTGATGGCCCAGCTTCTCTGTCTCTTGCTTGAGACCCGTGGAAGCTGAAATATGAAGTCTCGGAGGTACAAGGCAGGTCTGTGGGCTTGGGAGCCAACCCCTCCTCCTGCAAGGCCAGAACACCTTCTGTGTACCTTCATCCTGTGACCCAGCCTGCTTACCTGACCTTGCTCACTCAATCTGACCTGCCCTTTAGATGAAAGGGAGAGAGGACGAGGGAGGGGAGGGGAGGAGAGGGAGAGGGAGAGGGGAAGAGAGAGAGAGAGAGGGAAAGAGAGAAAGAGAGAGAGATGGAGAGAGTCTGAGGAACACACTTGTACTCATATGAACACCCATATATATGCACGGACACACACACACAGTCCCAGCGTTGTCATGAGATCTCAATGATAAGGCACGTGTGTCTATGGAGCATTTTATTCTGGGCACTGAGGCAAACAAGCCCAAGTCTTTAATCCCAGCACTCAGGAAGCAGATGTAGCTGGGTCTCTGTGAATTTGAGGCCAGCCTGGTCTACAGAGAGAATTTTGGGACAGTCAGGGCTATACAAACAAACAAAACAACAAAAACAATAAAAGAAAGGATTGACTCCACTGTGTTGTCCCCTTACTGTCACATGGACACTGTAACAAAGAAGTCTCTCTCTCTCTCTCTCTCTCTCTCTCTCTCTCTCTCTCTCTCTCTCTCTCTCTCACACACACACACACACACACACACACACCTTTGTTTTTTGTTTTTTTGTTTTGTTTTGTTTTATTCAAGACAGGGTTTCTCTGTGTAGCCCTGGTTGTCCTGGAACTCACTCTGTAGACCAGACTGGTCTCAAACTCAGAAATCTGCCTGCCTCTGCCTCCCAAGTGCTGGGATTAAAGGCATATGCCACCACTGCCCAGTACTCCTTTGTTTTTTAAAACCCAGTGACTTGGGTTTGATCCTCTGAACTCCCATCATAGAAGGAAACAATCTACATCCTCAAGTGATTCTCTGACTTCCACATGTGCTCATTATGGTATGTGCATCCCACCCCAAGAATGATTTTAATTTTCTTTCTCTGTCTGTCTCTGTCTCCCTCCCTCCCTCTCTCCCCCACCTCTCTGTCTCTGTCTCTCTGTCTCTCTGTCTCTCTGTCTCTGCCTTTATCTCTCTCTCTCTTTGTGTGTGTGTGTGTGTGTGTGTGTGTGTGTGTGTGTGTGTGTGTATGTCGGAGTGGGCTACCTCTTTTCACCATCTGGACCCTGGGATGAGCCCAGCTTGTCAGGCTTGTACAGAAAGTACCTTTACATGCCAACCTATCTCACCAGCCCAATAATAATTTTCTTGTTATTATTAAAAGACCTGCCCCAAGGTCTAAAATGCATATGCATGGAGGGCCAAATCTATTAACCAGCACTTAACTATTTGCAGGGCATTTATTTATACCCCATGCTCTGGGCATCCAAAGCCCCTCCTGAAGTGCCTGCCTTGTGCTGAACTCTCCCATCCCTGGGTCCCTTAGCTGTCGTTCTAGTGACTGGTCACTATTCCTCACAAAGCAGGATGTGCCCATCTCAGGGCAGGCTGTAAAGTATGCTTTGGTCGGAGACTCTCTGCTCCCTGTGGTTTTTTTTTGTTTTGTTTTGTTTTTTTTTGTTTGTTTGTTTGTTTTTTAACTTTCTTGGCTCATTTATTTTTTTTGTTTTGTTTTTTTGTTTTTTTGTTTTTTTGTTTTTTTAAACAAGGTCTCATGTATTGGTGGCTGGCCTTGAACTTTATGTAGCTCAGGATGACACGATGTAGCCAAGGATCTTGAACTGTTTCTGATCCTCCTGCCTCTACCTTCCAAATGCTAAGATTGTGGACACAGTAGCTCCATGCCTGGTTTTAGCAGTGCTGGGGGTTAATCCCAGGGCCTCTTGCATGGTAGGCAAGAGCTCTACCAAATGTTGGCTGACAGATCCTGTCACCACTGGATTCTCTCTCTGTGCTGTTTTCTTTCCCTCCCTCCTGGACTTCCTACTTCCTCCTCTGTCCCTGCCCACTTTGGTGGTGATAGAGAGGGAACCAGGGCCTCCCAGGCTAGACACCTCAGGGCCCGTTGTTATTTTTCTGCCCTACCCTTGCCTCTATCCATCCCCCAATATGACATTTTTACTTGTTTACGTACTGTCTGTCTGTCCCTCTTACCAAGTGTCAGCTCTACCAGGACAAAGACTTAGGCTTATTTGCTACTGTGGCCTCAGTGCCCAGGATAAAATGCTCCATACATTTGTGCCTTATCGTGCTTTCTTGACAACCCTGGAAATACTGTGTGTGTACGTGCATATATGCAATCATATGGGTGCTCAAGTGAATACAAGTGTGTTCCTCAGACACTGTCTTCTATTTTTTTCCTTTGAGACGGGGTCTCTCATTGGTTTGTAGCTCACTAAATGAGCTGTCTCTGCTTCCCCCGACATTTCGAGTGTGTGTCACCATGCCCTGCTTTTTTTGTGCAGGTACTGCAGATCAAACTCAGGGTGTCATGCTCACTGATCAAGATACATTCCAAGACAAACTCTGGAAGATTATTATTCTAGAGATAGAAACTCTCACTGAAAACCTGACATGGTGGCTCACACCTCTAATGTCAACACTCGGAAGGCTGAGGCAGGAGGATTGCCTGGGCTACGCAGTGAGTTCTAAACCAGTCTAGACTACAGAATAAGACTCAGTCTTAAATAGCCTGCCAAAACATATTGGGAAATATTTTAAAAGGCATGGATTGTTGAACCTAGTGCTACATACCTGTAATCCCAGCACTAGCGAGTCTGAGGACTGATACAGCTCAGAGGCTAGCCTGAGCTACACGGCTGTTTCTTTTCTCTCCCAAACTCATCGCTAGGGTTGAGGAAGTGCAGATTTCTCATCTTGATTTCTGTAAGTTGGGAAGATGGTGTTCTGAATGATTTAAGTGCCGTCCCTGGGGTCTCATACAAATAGCTGACTTCAAACTTCAGTCTAGGCCTTGGGAGCCCAAATGGTCTTGGAGCCACACATCAGCCAAGTGCAACCTCCAAAGGAGACAACGGAAGGCAAAGGTGTCAGCACAGGGACAGATCTACGACTGACTAGGATACTCACCTCTCCCAGTTTCACACCTTGGGGGAGGGCAGGACACACATTACTCTTCTTTAACTTGGGCAGGGTGGGGTTGGGGGTTGGGGGTTGGATAGACCAAAGGTGTCTGACAAAGAATAACATATCCCTGCTTTCTCTGACTGTTGACCATCCCTCCCAGTTAATGTGTGGCCCGACATACAGTCACATGAACTTCCTTGAACATCAAGTGACACATGTCTTCAGGACAGAGTTCCTTGAGACAGGATGACGGGCGGGGAGGAACTCACGTGATTAAGGGTGATCAACAGGAGATCTGGAAGCAGAGCTGGGAGGATCACGAGTTCAGGGTCAACCTGAGTTTCATGAGACATTGTACAACAGACACGAGAAACCATAGTGTCAAGTCTAGCAGGAAGGTTCTCTGGTTGAGCAAGCCAGCGTGTAGGAATAAGTGCAGGCTCAGTGAGCAGAGGGACACACTCAGCCCTTCAAACTCTGATGCTGGCTGGACTCCTTAGGAGTTTGAGTTAGCCGGGAATGCCTTCACCACTCACCCCAACAATTCTTAATTACTCTTTCTGCCTAGGTCACTTACACCAGTTGTGCCAATGAAATCATTTCCCTCAGGGCAGGTGGAAGGCCTCAAACTTCTCTACTGTCCCTGGATTTTATCTCCAGCAGTGTGGTGTCAGTCTGCCCAGCCTGAACCAGGTCCCAGAGACTTTTTTCCTGGTGCAAACCTGAAGAAGGCTCTAGTGTCTAATCCTGGAAAGGCCAAGGATCAAAGGGGCTGTCCAACGCAAGGAGAGCCATCTTTCTCTCAATATGAGAGTGATTGCTTCTAAGGGCAATCAATGTAAAAAGTATGAAGAACTTTTCCGTGGTAAGGTATGTTCCCATAAGAACTCTAGTGGCCCCTGCACCCCATGAAGCTGATCCACGGACACCCAGAGACATGCATCTGCATTCATGCTTTAAAGCATCCTATTTTCCCAAGCCTCTGTTCCTGAAAATGTTGCAATGATCTGAGGTTCTCCAGCCCTAGCACAATTGCGGGTGTTTCCCCCTTAATTACAGATGCATGCTGGGAGGAGGCCAATCTGGTGGTAAATGAAGCAAGGACTTGTCAGGGAGAAGGAAGATGAAAAGAAGGCTTCAGTCTCATGTTTTGCCAGAAGGAGAAGGAACACAGCGTCCTCATGCTCCCGGCTCTCATACTAAACTTAGCAGGCTCCCAGGGTTCCAGAGTTGGCAAATCAGCTCGTGGGGTCCTAATAAACAGCCATGGTTCGGTGACTCACAGACAGCAACCACGTGCGGGATGTAGCTGCTTTCAGCCAGCTAGTCCTAGAGTGGTGCTAGGCAGAGCCCCCTTCACACAGCAGGCTCGTGGATGGGGAGGTGAGGACAAAAGGACGCTATCTGAAGAGCCAGAGAGGCCTGCAGGGGACAGAGCCTGACACAGAGGAGAAGAAGGCTCAATGCCTGGGGAGTTAAGGAGGCAGTGCTGTGATGTCACAAGGTGAGGGGATGAGCCATCTTGGGGACTTTGAGACTATCAGGACATGGAACGAGGGAAGACAGTGTCAAATGGGAATTCTCTCTTCATGATAGCAGATAGGGGGTCAATAATAGAAAGTGGTTTCTAGGAGGATCCAGGGAGTGTCCTTCACCTTAGTCAGGTTGCTCTGGCTAGACTGTGCCAAAGTTTATAACCGGCTCCAAGACCTAAGTCCCTGGAGGTGTGGATGGACTCTGGACTCCTCAGCAGTCTGATAACTACATGTCAATATACCTGTTGCTGTCTATTAATTGCATCGGATGCTTGGTAGAGGCTGGGACATCTCGGAAGAAGGTAGAGAGGGGCTTCCTGGGATGACTAGGTACCAAGAGTTCCTTAGGGAAATCAAAAAGAGCTCATCTGGGGACCCCATTGCAGCTGGTCTGAGAGGCTGAGAAGATGCCCAGACTAGGGAGTGAGGGACCCTGAAGGATGGGGGTTAGAATGGGAGTAAAATGGCCCTGAACAAGGCAAGAATGTACAGGCTTGCTCTACATGGAGGGTGATCATCTGGCTCCCAGAGAAGTCACAGAGCCAAGTGTCTTTGCAGAGCATCCTAATGAAGGAGTTAGTCACATTCAAGAGGTCCCAAGGGGAGAACGAGGTTAATGAGAGGGGCTGACGGAAGTCCATCCAAACATGGCGGAACTCGCTGGCAGCACTCACTACTAATGCTGCCCAGCAGTGTAGTCAGAGGCAAGTCCCCCAGCAATGGGAGACTTCAAGCAATCACTCACCTTGTCTGCCCTTTGTGTCGGCTCCCCCTGAAGACCTGTGGAAGGAAACGTGCAGACACTCTGCACTCACAGGTGGCACTCAGAGACCAGGAAAGACTGAATACTGTGCCCAAGGTCACCAGAACGCAGCAGGACCAGAAACAGCCTCGTCGGTTCCACCGCCCAAGCTCTAGACTTTCCCATCTGGTTTCCCAATTGGTGTCCCGCCTGGTGCTATTTTTAACTGGCTCCCTTGGCCAGGATGGAGAATGACTACAGGCTGTGCTAGTACTGGCTTCTGGAGCTCAGGTGAGGCTAGAAGGGAGCCAGTGGCCTGTCCTTGTACCCAGGCTTGTCATGTGTGGCTAAAGGGGGATGAGAGTGTGCCACACAGTTACCCAGCCTAGTGTTGTCCCCACACCTGTGAGGAGGGACTGTCACAGCGATGCAGGCATGTGCTCTGATGGTAGGGCTCTACCCAAAGGAAACCATCTTGATTTCATCTAGGGAACATTCAAGATGCACAGGAGAATATTGTCCTCCAGGCCACTAGGGGGCCTCAGCTGAACTACCACAGAGCTTTGTTTTCTAAAGTAAATTTCTGTAAACATCTGCCCACGTATAGCTAGGCAAGGCAGCTCACACCTGTATAGTCCCACCATTTAGGCAGGGCAGGCAGGAGGGTCAAGGGTTCGCAAACAGACAGAGCAATATGAGACTTTGTCTAAAAAAAGGAGGGGCCAGTGAGATGGCTCTGACAGTAGATCCACTTGCTGCCAAGCCTGAACACCCTCGTTTGATCCTTGGAACCTACGTGGTGGAAGGAGAAATCTGACTCCTTCAGATTGTGCCCTCCACACATGTGTCTTCCACACTAAATAAATAAATGAAAATAAAAATGAATGCAAAAAAATTTCAGCCCAAAATCTCCTTGGAGATCGTTACTTTTGTGTCTTGTGTTTATTTTTGGGTATACGTGTTTGCTTCTGTGTGCATGCCACATGCGTGCAGGTGCCCTCTAGGGCCAAAAGAAGGCTTTGAATCTCCCAGAGCTGAAGTTTCAGGCAGTTGTGAGCTGTCCAGTTCTGTGCTGGGAATTGAACTCTGGTCCTCTGGAGGAACAAGGTACTCTCGGTCACTGAGCATCTCTCTGGCGGCCCAGATGTAATTTTCATATTTTTTTAAGTTCTAAAATGGTGTGTGTGTGTGTGCATGAATAGTGGGTGTATTCATACATGTGTGTATGGTATGTAGCACTGGAGTTACAGGCTCGTGGGCGTAACTATATCTGACATTTTACACTGTTGTTAAGAGTTGAACTCAGGGGCTGGGGAGATGGCTCAGCGGGTTAAGAGCACTGACTGCTCTTCTGAAGGTCCTGAGTTCAGATCCCAGCAACCACATGGTGGCTCACAACCATCTGTAATGAGATCGGACGCCTTCTTCTGGTGTCTGAAGACAGCTACAGTGAATTACACTGGAGCAATCAGGGCCGGCAGAGGTCCTGAGTTCAATTCCCAGCAGCCACACACATGATACATCTGTACAACTACAGTGTACTCATACACATAAAATAAATAAATCTTTAAAAAAAAAAAAAAAGAGTTGAACTCAGGTCCTTATGTTCACCTGCTACACCAGCTCTCCAGCCAGAAACCACTTTGTGTTTTTGCCCCGCGGGGTTCTGGAGATAAAACCCAGAGTGTTATGTATCCTACATAAATGCTTTCCCACCCCGGGGCACACACGCTACACAAGTGCTCTGTCATGGAGCTACAGCCTTGGTCCTTTTTATACTTGTGAATGGGAGGTGGGGGTGTTTGGTTTGATTTGGTTTGCTTGGTTTTTCAAGACAGGGTTTCTCTGTGTAGCCCTGGCTGTCTTGGAACTCGTTCTGTAGACCAGGCTGGCCTAGAACTCAAGAGATCCACCTGCCTCTGCCTCCAGAGTGCTGAGATTAGAGATGTGTACCACTACCACTTGACATTTGTTTTGTCTTTTTGACAGGGTCTCACTATGTAGCACTGGCTAGCCTGAAACTCTGAGGGATCCACCTGCTTCTGCCCCCACCTCTGCCCCTGCCTCTGCCCGAGTACTGTAATTGAAGGAATGGACTGCCACACCCAGCCTATAGGACACTGAGCTCTTAGTCTTCCCATCTTCACCTGCCAAGGTCTGACTTTCTTTTCACCTTTGCTGAGCGTGCATTAACTGTGTATTGATGAGGGTCAGCGCTGTGCTTCTGCACATGCTCAGTGCACACTGTTCAACTGCAACCTGCCTGTATCTGCTCCTTCTAACCCTTCCCAACCTGTATCGGTTTATTTTACAAATTTGAGTTGACTTTTAGAAGACTGGCTTATCCCTTTCTTTACTGTGCATGTGTGTGTGTCTTCATGTCTGTATGCGCACATGCATGCAGGTGCCCCAGAAAGGCAGAAGAGGGGATCAGATCCTTTGGAACTAGAGTTACAGGTGTGTGTGAACTACCAAAAATGGGTGCTGGGAAGCAAACTCTTGCTCCCTACAAGAGCAAGAAGTGCTCCCAACCATTGGGTCATCTCCCCATCCCCTATCAAGTCCACTCTTGGCTTCCCAACCTGAGAAATGACATGCGGTATTTGTCTTTCTGCATCTAGTGTATTTCACTTAAAATAACACTCCAGCCCTCAGCATCTTCCCACAAATGACAGGGTTCTGTTCTTTGTGGGTGAATACTTTTCCACTGTATATAGAATAGTCCTTTTTGGTTATATGTATATACACATACATATAATCTCCTGTTGCTTATTCTATGATACAGGGTTCTCTAGAGAAGCATGCATGCATATAGCATGTATATGTGTGTATGTAAATATATATATAATATATACACATATATCATATGTATGGTGTGTGTGTGTGTGTATGTGTGTTGAGCCAGGCATGATGACACAGACCCTAGAGGCTGAGGCGAGAACTATTGCCATGTGTTGGAAGCCAGCTTGGGCTACATAGCATGACCCTGTTTTGAAATAAATAAAGTAAGTGGGAAGGGATGAACAGAATGAGGGCCATGAGGTCGGAGGAGAGTAGGAGAGAGTGTCACATAGCCACAGCATGGTCCATGAAGGCTGTCACAGAGGAGTCACAGGGATAAAAACTGAGAGTGGGAACTGGACAGTAGGGGCAGGAACTCTATCTATTCCAAGAGACTAAGCAGGGAGAGATGAGGAAATGAATGCAGAATGCAGTTGTCTCTCTTCTAGAAATGTTTAAGAGGAAAGAGAAAATACATTCCCTTTAGGAAAACAGAGACAAAGGGTTCAGACATGGGAGACAGGGCGGGAGCCAGCTCTCAGAACAAGGCTGGTGGCCATGTCCCACTAGGGAGGAACTGAAGCATCTGAAATCCTGCCAGTTAATTATGAAGGGTGTGAAGCAAATGGATGGAGTGCTCAAGGACAGGGTTGTGTATAGTAAAACATTCTAAAAACACGCTACAGTGCCATATAGTGCAGTGCTGTGCAGTGCAGTGCAGTGCAGTACAGTATAACACAACACAACATAACACAACATAATACAATACAATACAATTCAGCCCTCCTCAGGCTGTTAGGGCCTCTAGCAGAGGTGAAGCTGGAGTAGAATTATGAGATCCTACTCTTGGGGCAGAGGCCCTGACCCTGGGATCACATGCAGACACTCTCATTGAAGGGATAATCTTTCTTTTCTTTTTTTCTTTTTTTTCCCCTGAAATTTGCTACTTAGCCCAGGCTAGCTTCCAAACCTCAGTCCTGAGCCTTTGAGAGTTGAGACTGTGGATATGTCCCTACCATGCCTGGCTGAAAAATACTACTTTTGCCAGAATAGACTATTACGTTCTCTGAAAACCACTATAACATTAACTTTTCCTGAGAATCTGTGAGAAAATGTCTACTCACCTTACACAGGGCACCAATGACAAAGCAAAGGGACAATTCCACCCAAGTCAGGCTTTGACAGACCAGGGGGCTCCCAGCATTAACTGTAAGCCTGAAGCATCGTGGAGCTACAAGCACGGAGTCAGCGGGCTCTGTGCAGCATCATGCTTACCTCTCTCCCACCTGGCTGAAGTGTGGCTTCCTTTATAGATGCAGGCACCAAGGTGCAGAAGTGTGATTGTTACCCTGCTGGGCCTGGACAAGGGCTGGCCATCTCTTAGCTGTTGAACAGTCCTCAGGCTCCTCATGGGGAGCTTCCTGGGTCTAAAGTCTCAAGTAAGGATGGGGGTTCTTCACTCTGAACACACGAGACACAGGGACAGAAGCCCAGTTAGAAACCTCAGCCCCACCTGCAGGAGAAAAATAGAGTTTATTGCATGCCTGACAAGATGGAGGATGGCTTCTTTATCTAATTCCATTATTATTATTATTATTATTTTTTTATTTTTTTTTTTTTTTGGTTTTTCGAGACAGGGTTTCTCTGTGTACCCCTGGCTGTCTTGGAACTCACTCTGTAGACCTCAAACTCAGAAATCCGCCTGCCTCTGCCTCCCAAGTGCTGGGATTAAAGGTGTGCGCCACCACCACCTGACTATTATTATTATTATTATGAACTATTTTATTTACACTCCAGCCATCGCCCCCTCCCGGTGCCCCTCCCACAGTTACTCATCCCATTCCCCCTCCCCCTTGTCTCAGAGTGTGTGCTCCTCCCCCACCCCCCTTCCCTGGGGTTTCAAGTCTCTCAAGGTTAGGTGGATCTTCGTGCACTGAGGCCAGACCAGACAGTCTTCTGCTATATACATGCCGGGAGTAATCTCATTCTTAAATGGTAGCATCAGCTCTTCAAGATGGGTCTCATTAGATCAGGCTTTTGTTTGGTTTTGTTATGCTTTGTGATGGATTTTTTTTGTACTTATTTTTGTTTATTTATAAAGATTTTGGGGTCAGGGCTGGAGAGACAACTTAGCAGTTAAGATCACTGACTAATCTTTCAAAGGTCCCAAGTTCAAATCCCAGCAACCACATGGTGGCTCACAACCATCCGGAATGAGATCAGATGCCCTCTTCTGATGTGTTTGAAGACAGCTACAGTGTACTTACATATATAAGAAATAAATAAATTTCTTTTTAAAGATGTTTGAGTCAGAGAGTCCTATAGGCAGGCTGATCCCAAACTTACTATATAGTACAGGAAGACCTTGAACTCCTGATCGTCTTGTCTCCACCTTCCAAGTGCTGGGACGGAAGTTATTTGACACCACATCTGGCAAAGAGGACACTGTGGTATTTGGTGGTTTGTTCTGTTTTGTGGTGCTGGGGTTGAACCCAGTGTTTTGCTGGTGCTAGGCATGTTCTACCAACTGAGCTACACCTCCCACCTCCTGGTTTTGTTTAGGGTCTTGAAAAAAGTTTTCCTACACCCTTTAAAGGATAATGTAAGGAAGCTGATGGTGAGGCATCTGGAGGCTGGTGCATAGGGGGAATCCATGTCTGGGCTTTTGTTTTTTCAGTTATATTTTTCATTTGTATGTGTGTCTCTGTGTGTTTGTGTCTGTGTCTATCTGTCTATCTGTCTGTCTGTGTCTGTGTGTTTCTGTGTATGTAGCTGTATGTCTATGTTTCTGTGTGTTCCTGAATGTTTGTGTCTGTGTGTGTGTGTGTTGTGTATCTATGCGTGTATCTGTGTATGTGTCTGTGTGTATGTGTCTGTGTATGTGTCTGTCTGTGTGTGTGTGTGTCTATGTGTGTCTGTCTGTATATGTGTTTGTGTCTGTGTGTGTGTGTGTCTGTGCATGTCTCTGTGTGTGTCTGTATCTGTATGTATGTGTCGGTATGTGTCTGTGTGTGTGTCTGTGTGTATGTCTGTGTATCTGTGTGTCTATGTGAGTATGTCTCTGTGTGTGTGTGTCTATGTGAGTATTATCTGTGTGTATGTCTATGTATGTGTGTCTGTGTATCTGTGTGTGTCTATGTATGTGTCTGTGTGTGTGTCTGTGTGTCTGTGTGTGTGTAGGTGCCACAGTGCCCTGGTGAAGGTCAGAGGACAACCCATGGGAATCAGCTCTCTCACTCCACCTAGCCACAGCTCTCTGGACTCTTATTTTTACATAGCCAACTACACTTTCTAACTTCTTCATAGCCCCCTGCCTCTCAGGAGGCCATGTTAAGCCAAGCAGAGGGTCTCATTTGTCAGGCAGTACCATGAAGGGAGGGCCGCATGGTCCAAGCTGGACCAAATCATAGCTCTTCTCTTGCCCAGGAGCTGCCAGCTTGAGCTGGGGAGTCAGTCCTCTTCCTTTCTGGTAATCTGAAGAAACCAGCCCGATGCTCCTGGGAACATGTTTCCTGCCACTGAGAACACCACTCCCAGGTGATGAAGGTGGAAACTGATTTCACTCACAAGCCACATTTGCACCCACATGACCACAGTGACTTTTCAGATGCAAAGAATTCCAGAAGGTGCCATTTCCTGGGTTGGTTTGGCTCAAAATTCCTTTGGAGTATTTTAGCCCAATGTGCTTTTCTTTGACCCCAGATGGCTGTCTTAGGACCAATCCTCAAGTCCATGTTGTAGACAGAAAAAGGAGGTAAGAGGCAAGGGTAAACAAGACCTTTAAAGAACATTCTAGAAGCCCTGGTCCAAAGTTGGCACTTATATTTCAATGGACATTCCTATATGCAGGGATAGCTGGGAAATCATAGCGCCTACCTCAGCAGTAAAGACTCTCTGATACTAAAGTTGAAAGGGGAGAGACGGCATGTGGGGAGAAGCAAAGAGAACAGGGAGCCTCCCTCAGGGACGTTCCATTCTCCATCCCCTTCTTAGTCCTATGAACCAACAAGCTGGAGTGAGTTGGGTTTCAGTCACTTGCAATCAGGCTATAGGTGCCCCACATCAGGGACTCCTCTGATGTGGGCTTCCAGCCCAGGGTTTTTCTCCCAGATCCCCATGTTGCTTTGAGCAGAAACTTTTGGCTCCGATCTCGCCCTTACTCATGCTCCGACTAACAGCACACTGTAATTTCCATGCCAACTCGCTTCCCGCCCTTTGGGGATCCTGGCAGGAGGCCTGAGGCAGGCCCTGCCCCACCTCCGTCAGATTTAGATCTGATTATGGGGGGTTGTAGGGCATTCCTGGCAGGCCAGGGGAGAATCCAGAAATGGTGCAGACTTGGGGCCGCTCCCCCTATCAACCCACCCAAAACAGAAGGAAAACTAGACACTATTTGCTTTCAAAGCTGTCTATGCCTCTGTCCTGACTTTCAGTGGCAGTGGCCTAGGAAGCTTTGATTGGATGGTCTAAGACCCACAGTTAGCATAGGGCCAGCATCTATTTGCCCCTTGCCACTGATGGCTTGCCTACAGAGGAGCAGGGCAGGCCCCAGTCCTTCTGCCTGGGCCCTCAGTGGGTGGGGAGAAAAAAGGAGTGCATCCAAGCAAGCCAGTTCCCAAGCAGAGGCTGTGCTTGCTCCAGCAGCAAGGTGCGCAGGGAAGCTGTTCTGAGACCAGAGCTGGGCACCGTTTCCACCTCGCATCTGAGTGCCAGGACAGTGAATACCCACTTGATCTCGTAAGCCCTGAAACCCCCAGCCATCACCTCAGTCAGATGTTTCTTCACTTGCTCATTGCTCATTCACCCCCTCCTTCACTCCCTCACACATCTCTCGGTGCCTGATCCTTCAGAAAGGCACACTGAGCCAAGAAGAGCCAAGGCTTTGACATTAGAGCCCTGAGTTCGAATCCCCACCTAGAGCTGAGCATAATGATGTGTGTAATCCCAGTTCTTGTATGCTGAGATAGGATCACTAGCTAAGGGCCACCTAGCCACACAGCAAGACCATGTCTCAAAAGCAAACAGACAAAGCGATGCTGGGGATGTAGCTCACTGGGAGAGCGCTTCCTCACCTTAGCTGGGCCCAAGCACTGTGAAATAAAGGGCACACAACCCCCACAGTACCACGGGATCTTTTTTTTTTTTTTTGCCAGGTGCAGTGATGTGCACCTGTAATCCTGGCAAGGGGGACGCAGAAAAAAGAGGAGAAGAGTTCATGGGCCTCCCAGCTTCACAGAGAATTTAATCCTTGGAGTCCATGAGCCAAAACCACAAAGTTATCCTCTGACCTCTATACTTGCACCGTGACAGGTGCATATATACACCACACCACACACACACACACACACTACAGATATGCATACCACACAACACACACACACACACACACACACACACAAACATACATACCACACACAAACACACACACCACATACAAACATACATGTCACATACCACACACATATACCATACCACACACACATATATACACATAACATACACAAACACACACGCACCACACATACACACACACACCACATACATCACACACAAACACATACACCATACCAGAGCTCCCCCAAACATACACACCCCACCCCACCACACAACACACACAAACATATACAACACACCAGAACACATACCCACACACAACACACACAAACACACGACACACCAGACCACAAACACACACACACAACACACCACATACACAAACACACATACATACAGACACAAATCTAAAACAAAACAACCAAATTCTCATTTATCACTAACTAGCTATATGACTTTGGGCAAGTAATTCTTTTTCATTTAGATGTTATGGCTAAGTATGTTTTTACCTGCATGTGTATCTGTGTACCATTTGCGTGCCTGGTGCCTGCAGAGTCCAGAAGAGGGCACTGAATCTCCTAGAACTGGAGTTACAGATGGTTGTGAACCTTACATGTGGCTACTAGGAACTCTCCCCAGGTCCTCTGGAGGACCAACCAGTGCTCTTAACTGATGAGCCATCTCTTGGGTCCTGAGGGAAGTAACTTCATCTCTTCATGCCTCCATTTCCCCTTTGAAAAAATGGAGGTAAGGATTTCTCCCTTGCCTTGTGAATATAAAATTTTAAACTAGGCAGCACAAGAATAAGCCAGGCGTGGTTGCATATGCCTACAATCCCAGCACTTGGGAAGTGGAGGCAGGAGTACATAATTTCAAGGCCAGTCTCATCTCCATACTGAATTCAGGGCCAGTCTGGACTATAGAGAGACCCTGTTTCAAAACAAACACCTCCAAGTAAGTAGAGACGCCATGCCACGGCAGTTGTCAGGAGGCAGTGGTGGCCCTGCCCTGACAGTGCTGATGGTGTGGGTACTGTGCTGACACAAGAAACAAAAGATGCCCAGGAAGTCATGGCCACTGTGCCCATGTTCTGGTGGATGCTGACCGCCAAAGCACATGAGGTCACATGTAACACTGTCCTTGTTACATGTGACCTCATCATGTTTCCCTGTGGGAACTCCTGGGGAAGGGTCTGCCTTTTTACATTGTTAGTGATTTTTGTGGTATAGGAAATAAAGCTGGGGACCTCCTGCACACTCTAAGCAGTCTACTTCTGAACCACATGCCTAGCCCCATCTCAGTGATGGCATCTGGATGTGCCCAATGCTCAGTCCACACATCTAGGGTGGAGTTTAGGGACCCTGAGTACCCAATGTGGGTTTGATTCCCAAGGTTCCTTGGTAGCTTAGGGTATCTTCCATCCTGGGATAATTCACCATCCAAATCTCTAACTGCTGACGGAGGAGACAGATCTTTCTAACAATCCGTAACCCTGTTCAGACTAGCTACCATCTCCCACCCTTACTCCGTGCTTCCCAGCCCAGGAGCAAGCCAGATTCTGTGCTCCCTGCCCAACATTTATATTCCCAGCTATTTATAACCCTGGCTTACAGCAGTCTGAAACTGACGCTGAATGGGTGTAGAGAAATCTGGCCTCGAAATCATGCAGCAGCCCCAGCGGCCCCTGGCACCCACCCATCTGAACATTTTGTCTTGCAGACTCTGGCTTGCTATCTCTGTATAGGCTTGTGTCTCTCTGGCAGCACGGGGCAATGTGCTTTCTCCAAGGAAGGTGATAGGAAGACCAGAAGCCACCACAATGTTCAAAAGGGCCCAAGCACTGGCCTAGAACCCAGAGCTGCTCCATTTTAGCTGTGTGCTCTTGCAAACGTTGCTTAACCTCTCTGTCAAATTAAGGAGATTTTATCCCACGATTGGGTTACTAACAGGATGGAGAGAGTGGAGTGACTGTGTGTTTGGGTGGTGCTGGGCATGGAACCCAGATCTTTACATGGGCCAGGCAAGCGCTCTACCACTGAGCTACATTCTATCCATGACTCCATGTTTGATCAGCTCTCTACAGCAAGGTGGGCAACACATGTTGCTATATCTTGCCTTTTCCCTACTTCTCCCCGATAGTTCTGGACTACAAAAGATCTGAATCCATGGCCCCATGCTGTTCTTGAGGACTGTCACTGACAAAGGAAGTCAACTTGAGGAAAAGCCTCGCCATCACTCAGCGGGCTGTTGGTTCCCCATTCATGTTGACTTGAGTCACAGATGGCCCTACAGTCAAGGGTAGAAGCTATGCCAAGTGGATCCTGTGTGACCACAGAAGCTGCAGCATATCTGGAGGGCATGAGGGAATGTGTATTTAGAAGCTCATAGGAGAGAACATGGCACCAAATGAGAACTGAGATTGTGACTTGATCCCAGGGCCTCTTGCTGATGATACTAAGACATGGTCTCAAGGTGACTTTGTGGCAACTTCAAGACAGGGCCCTGGTGAAAGCAGGTAGGTTCCCCCACATAGTCAGAGCAGGGGGGGAAGACAATAGACTCACTAAACTAACATGAGGCTCTACTGGGAAGCTCAGAAGTCTCTGGGAGGCTAAACAGAGTGGGTTAGCACCTAAAAAAAAAAAAAAAAAAAAAAAAAAAAAAAAAAGCCACTTCTGGTTCTCACACTGCCCACTGGTGGCTGGGAGGCCTAAGACAGACACATGGCATAAATAAAATAAGCCGTGCCGTGTTTTTTTGTATGCTGAAAAATAGATAGACTCTCTATTGGTTTTCAAGGACAGCCTGACAGGCGTGAACAGAGAAACAAAGCTGAAAGACTCTTCAGCTGTCCCCACTGTCCCTCATACCAGGCCAGGCCACAGCTTGGGGACCAGAGGTTACATGGTATAGGAGAAGACAGTTCAGTAAGCTGGTATCCTCTGGCAGAGAGGGAAGAGAAGGAGAGGGAGAGAGGGAGGGGGAAGGGGAAGGGGAGGGGGAGGAGATGAGGAGAGGAGATGGGAGGAGAGGAGAGGAGAGAGGAGTGAAGAGGAGAGAGGAGAGGCCAAAGTCATTTTAGGCAGAGCCAGAATAGTTTGAAAAACTAAACCACTGTCAAGATGGCCCAGCATGGTGAGACCTGAACACACTGGCATTTCCTTGGCAAGGAGGAATGGGCCGGCAGAGTCACCCCACCCCAGCACCCTTCCCTGCTTTCAATTTCTGTCACAATGTGGTGCCAGCTCCCCAAGAGAGGCTGGCAGCTGCGAGGTTGGCTGCTGGCCCACACCAAGCTCCAGAGCAGAAGCAGGACCACCCTGTCCCAGCGACAGCCGTTTACCCCCTCCCATTCCTGTCTTTCAGTGATTCTCGCCTCTCTTTGTGTTCTGGTTCTAGAAACAGTTCCCTCTCACTGGAGAAAACTCCCAAAACCTCTTGCCCAGTCACTGCATAACTCAAATTGCTTGGGTCCCCCAGGGTGCTGGTGTCCCTCTAGCCTGTTTCCCAGCTTTGCCTGACAGGGAAATGGGCACTTCAGATGGATGAAGATAGCCCCAGTGGAGGAAGCAAAAATGGAGGTCTAGCCTGATGCTCTAGCTCTGCTGCTGGATCTCAGGAAACAGTCGGAGTTCTCTGTCCCCAGGACATGGACCCAACTACATTACTCAACTGGAAGTAGCCAAGAAACCTACCTCAAGGGCTGACACCCAGAAGCCAGCCTCTCCAGCAGAACCCTCCTCTTGCCTTCCACTGTGACTCCTCACATTCCCCAAACCCCCTACCCTAGCTCAGAGGAAGCGGGTCCAGTCGAATGAGTCCTTGCCCTGTCATCCAATGTCCTTTGAGCTTAATGTACCGGTATCTCACTTTAACTTCACTACAACCTCTTGAAGTCACCTATTGTCTTAGCTAGGGATTCCATTGTTATGAAGAGACACCATGACTGTGACCATGACCCAACTCTTATAAAGGCAAACATTTATTTGTTTGTTTTGTTTTTGTTTTTCGAGACAGGGTTTTTCTGTGTAGCCCTGGCTTTCCTGGAACTCACTCTGTAGACCAGGCTGGCCTCAAATTCAGAAATCCATTTGCCTTGGCCTCCCAAGCACTGGGATTAAAGGCGTGCGCCACCACTACCCGGCTTAAAGGCAAACATTTAATTGGGGCTGGCTTAGAGGTTCAGAGGGTCAGTCTACTGTCATCAAGGTGGGAGCATGGCAGCATCCAGCAGACATGGTGCTGGAGGAACTGAGAGTTCTACATCTTGATCTGACTGCCGATTGGAGAGGACTGGCTTCCAGGCAGCTAGGAGGAGAGGGTCTCAATGCCTACCCTCAAAGTGACACACTTCCTTGACGAGGCCACACCTCCTAATAGTGACACTCCCTGGTCCAAGCATATTCAAACCACCACACCTATCCTATACACAAGGAAATTGAGTGCCTGACCCTGGGTGACACAGATGTCAGAGGTAAGATTTCAACCCAGACAACTCTGATTTCAGAGCTAATGCTCTTTGATCTATGTCCCAGCCCAGGATAAGACATAAGAGGCAGTGACAACAACTGTCTTCTGAATCTGGGTGGATGTCTGGGTGGGCGTACAGCAAGGCCTACCACTGTCATCTGAATGGTGAGATAGTCTGGAGTTTTCAGTACACAGAGAGAAGAAAGTCAGACTGGTGTGAAAGAAGGCAATGTGAGAGTTGCCTAGGCCTGGGTCTGAAGGCCAGCTCTATGGTTATCTGGCTGATAGACCAAAGTGTGTGTGTGTGTGTGTGTGTGTGTGTGTGTGTGTGTGTGTGTGTGTTTCCAGTATAGCCAAGAAGAGATTCAAAAATACAAAAAAAATACAGAAATACATAATATTCTGCAGTGTTTCAGCTTAGGAAGTAACAATCTACTGGGTACGTTGAACAGTAGAACAATGGGGAATAATGTTAAGCTGTTCTGGGAGCATTAAAAGTAAACTGTCAAGGACTGAGCATGGTGGCACACTCCTTTAGTCCCAGAACTCGGGAGGCAGAGGCAGGCAGATCTCTGTGGGCCAGCTTGTTCTACATAACAAGTTCTGAGGCAGCCAGAGTCACATAGAGAGACCTTGTCTCAAAAGAAAAAAAAAGTTAAATAAATAAACTATCAGGACCAGACAAGGTAGTGTTTGCCTTTAATTCTGGCTGGGGAGGAATTCTCTATGTAAAGAGAGATTTCTCTTGAACTCACAGAGGTCTGCCTGCCCCTGCCTTTGTAGTATGGAGATCAAAGCTCCACGCTACCACCAACTTCTGTGAATGGAAATATCTCTCACAAATGAAGATATCTAAGGACTGGAGAGATGGCTCCACAGTTAAGAGCACTGACTGCTCTTTTAGAGGACCCAGGTTTGATTTCCAGAACCCACATAGTGCTCACAAGCATTTCTAACTCCAGTTTTAGGGGACCCAATGCCCTCTTCCGGCCTCTGAGAGCACTAGGCCCACACAAGGTGCACAGATTGAAGATGAAGGGCAGCAAGATGGCTTAGAAGATGAAAACGCTTCCTGCCAAGCCTGGAGACTTGAGTTCAATCCCCAGGACCCGTAGAGTGAAGGAAGAGAACCAATCCCCCAACTTGTCCTCCAACCTCCACATGTGGGGCATGCCATGTATGTATGTGTGTAGAAATAAATAAAATGTGATTTTTTAAAATGTTTAAATGAATCCATTATTTAGAAAAAGAGAAAGATAAGGGACAAGGGTGTGCCTCAATTGGCAGAGCCCTTCCATATATACATGAAGTCCTAAATTTTGTTCTTAGCGCCACATAAACCATGGGTGGTGGCACTTGCCTGTAATCCCAACACAGGAAGATCAGAAGTTCAAGGCCACCCTTTGCTATGCAGTGAGTTACAGGCCATGCTACAATACTTAAGACCATGTTTCAAGGCTGGGCAGTGGTGGCGCACGCCTTTAATCCCAGCACTTGGGAGGCAGAGGCAGTCGGATTTCTGAGATCGAGGCCAGCCTAGTCTACAGAGTGAGTTCCAGGACAGCCAGGGCTACACAGAGAAACCCTGTCTCGAAAAAAGAAAAAAAGATCATGTTTCAAAAAAAGAAGGGAATAAAGAAAGAAAGAAGGTGAAGACAGCTCATGCCTTTAGTCCCAGCATTCAGGAGGCAGAGTCAGGTGGATCTCTGAGTTCAATGCCAGCCTAGTCTACAGAGTGATTTCCAGGACAGCCAGGACTATACAGAGAAACCCTGTTTCGAAAAAAAATAAAATAAAATAAAGTAAAATAAATTTAAAAACAAAATTAAAAATTTAAAAGAACTAAAGAAAAGAAAAAAGTAAAGATAATTTGAAGATGTTAACAAAGATGGGGGACAGAATTCACTGTCCAAAGTCCTGTGTTGTATGAGTGCCAAAAGGGATCTGAGGAGAAACTCTCCCTTACAAAAGCACACATCTTCAGATGAGAAGGAAGTGACCAATAGCTGTATGGGGTTAAACTCTCCAAGTGGATGTTACATTTAGAAAGATTACAGCACAGCTCTGCTCTGTGGAGTTTTAACACATGTGACAGTGACCGCTTAAAAGAACGGGAGGATGGCACATGGTGCCTGTGGTAAACAGCAGAAACTAGCACAACAGATGATGCAATATTAACTCCAAGTAGACCTTGAAACCACAAAACCTCTAGAGAAACCACGAGAAAATGCCCAGAAACAATATATAAATTAAGACCCAGTGTGGTTATGCATGCCTCTAATCCCAGGACTCTGGACGGAGATCAGTAGTTCAAGGCCAGCCTTGTTTCAAACAGCAAAACCCCGTTTAAAAGAAGAAAAGGAGAAACCAAACAAGGAATCTTCTCTTTTAAGTGTGTGTGTGTGTGTGTGTGTGTGTATGTGTGTGTATGTATGTGTGTATATATGTGTGTATGTATGTATGTATGTGTGTATATGTACATATGTGTGTGTGTATGTATGTATGTATGTATGTATGTATGTGTGTATATGTACATGTGTGTGTGTGTGTGTGTATGTATGCATGTATGTGCTTATGTGTTCAGGAGCCCACAGATGCCAGAAGAGGGTGTCAGGTCCCCTGGAGCTAGAGTTAGGGATGATTGCAAGTAGCCATGTGCATGCTGGGAGTGAAGCATGGGTCTTTTGTAAGAACAGAAAACATTCTTAACCTCTGAGCCATCTCTCCAGCCAAAGAGGAGGAATTTTAAAAGAGTTTTCAAACACATTTGGAAATGGTGACGTTGTGCTGACCTGTATGTGGGCTCCAGTAGTCACGTTCAGAACTGTCCTGAGATGGAGAGGGGGTGGAAAGGGGAGGAAGTAGCTGCCTAGGAAGGTGAGGGGGACGTTTCTTACTTAGCCTAGTGGACTAGCTAATGTTGTCAGGTCACAATGAAGGGATAGCCTTCACTCGTATGACTTCTGGGACTAAACCTGACCCTTTTAGCCTAGACCTTACAGGTCAGAAGGCCTCCTTTCCCACTCCCGACCCTTCTGCCTTCCTTATTTGCCATTTCTTCATTCATACTTAACCAAGTGCCTAGGATGGACAGAGCAGCTCCGGTTCTCTGATGGGTTTGTGTGGACACACAACTCACTCAATCTGTTTCCACAGCTCTGGGCTGCCCAGTTGCATCCACTCCTCCACTCCCTGGGCTCATGTCAGCCCTACTCACAAGGCGATGTTTTCCCTGACCGTGGTTCTGGATCTTCAGATACATGCAAAGCAGTGAGAAAGAAGGCAGTGAGAGGGAGGGAGTTATGGGCCCTTCTAACGTCAGCACTCCCTTTGGCTTCTGAGGTCCTGACCACCCAGCCCAGATCCGCACGATTCTCCTTAGCCATGAAGATGAGCTTATTAACTCGTTCATTCATGCATGCATGCTTTCATTCATTCGGTACCATGGACCGACTCTCTACCAGATTCTGGGAATACAGAAATGGGAAATGGGGAGGTGACAGAAAGGATTGGGAGGAGGGAAGGGAGGGGAAACTTTGGTCTGAATGTATTGTATGAGAGAAGAGCAAAAAGAAATGGAAACCAGTACTCTACTCACATCCAACCTCCCAGTTAGCTAGGGACAGACGCATTCTGTGGTTAACACTAGAACTTGTGGGACTTGTGAGCAGGTATATGGTAGTGGTGCATTCATCACCATGCATCGAGTGCACCAAGATGATGGACACGGCGGGAGGCTCCCAGGTGAGGAGCAGCATCTGTGAAGAACCCTCAGGTAAGTAGAAGCTAGCCAAGTGATGAAGGGGAACCAGCCTGCGTGGTGGTGCACACCTATGGTCCCAGCATTCAGGAGGGAGGAGGACCAGCCTGCATGGTGGTATACATCCACGGTCCCAGCAATCAGGAGAGAGGATGTGCAGAGCCGAGAGATCTAGGCCAGTCTGGGTTACATTTCAAATTGGGAAGCCTGTTTTGAGCCACTGTCTCAGAACCAGCCATATTACTTACTTTTATTGCTGTGACCAGATGCCTGACAAGAAGCAACCTAAGGGAGGGAGGAGTTTGTTCGGCTTACAGTTTGAGGCGATACCGTCTGTCATTGTGCCAGGAGGGTATGGTGACAGACCCTGGAAACAGCTGGTCACACTGCATCTGTAGTCAGGAGGCAGAGAGTGAACAGGAAGTGGGACCAGGCTATAAAATCTCAAGGCCCACTCTGAGTGACCCTACTTCCTCCAGCAGAGGCCTACCTTGTAAAAGTTCATCAACCTTCCCAAAATGTCATCCATGTTATTCACGAGTCTGTGGGTGGGGACACTTCACATTCAAAGCACAACACTAAACAAACAAACAAAAAGCCCAGAAGGTGGGCAGGCTATTGAAAGGGGGGCCCTGCTTGTTCAAAGGTTATGGGCTGGGCTGCAGCCTGCACTTCTGGGCATATGCAGAGCTTCACATTGGCTGGATCTTGTGAGCAGAAGAGGGCTGGCAGGAAGATTGCAGAGGGGTGTCAGGCGGGGGCCAGGTGATGTCAGACGGGGGCCAGGTGATGATTCTTGGGAGAAAAGAAGTAGGCTGCACAGTCCTGTCAGTGGTTAGAAACATCCCAGAGATATCCCGCTGTCTAGAGATGGGGACCAAAGCCCTATCATCCCTCTGAGATCACTGGTGGCTGGGGTGGTAACTTAGGCCCCCCTGCTTGCTGAGACCATGTTTCCAACCATGTTCCTCTGACAGGCTTCCTTCTGTTTCCCTGGCTGGTGCACACTGCTGCAGTCTCTTAGTTCTCTCCCAGATCTTTCTAGAAGCATTTACATGTGTCTACCAAACTTTCTCACCCAAACTTCCTCCTGATCTAGCAATTTGTGGTGTTACTTGAGAGCTGGTGGCCCCCTTGGCACGATGTAAAAGATCTGGTGTCATGGTGCTGCAGGTCTCCAGCTGCTGTGGCTGCCAGTGCTAAATCTGACCAAAGAAGCTGCTTCGTTGGACCATGCTACACTCCTCTCCAGGCCTCATTGAAGGGTCACGTCAACACTATGTCTCAAAGGCTGGGAGGGAAAACAGTTCCTGGCTTCTCTCTGAAGATCCTTCCATTATTTCCAATTTGCCCTCTGAAGGCTTATGCATTGAGCTCATCATTGAGTGAGACTAAGTCCAGGTTCACCAGGACTTAGCCTTGGCCCTGCTTTTATCAATGAAAACCCTTATGTTCTAGGATGCCTGCCAAGCACCAGCAGCTTGAGATAATGGGCCTTCTAAGGGATACAGGAAGGAGATAGGGCAGAGCAAGATGGTCTGACTGTCCTAAAATACCCTTAGGAAAACCTGTACCTGTTGTCAAATGAGCCTCCTTCCTGGGACCAACAGAGGATGTGAACCAGTACTAAGACACAAGACCATCACATGAAAAAGGCAGCTTAGAAAGGGCTGTCCATGAGCTGTCATTGTGTCCCAACCTACCCATGGAACAGATGTGAAAGCTGAGAGAGGTCGTAAGAAAGTGGGTTTTGCCATCAGGGTACTCGGGACAAAGTACTGGCTCTGTGATACAAAGAGGCATCCCCTCCCCAGATTAGGGCAGGGGCTTCTCTGTCATTCCCTCAGGTCTTCAGCCTTTACCATCTACCATAAGTCAGATTGCTCTTGTTACCTGTCCCAGACACTCCTAGGCAGTTCTTGCTGACTGGGAGTTCTCCCCTGATTCAAGCTTGTTCGACCTCAATTTAATATCCCCCGTGCTTGTCAAGGTACAAACGGACCAAGGCACTGTCCTCAGGACAACTGTCTAATGCCTGAAGACCATCCTCCTGCTTGGGCCTGAGCCGTGTCCTGATGTCTCCTGCCCATCTGTGGAAATCCAGGCAGAGGCAACGCTGCCTGCCCTGCTCCACACAGCTGGTAGGTATTTTTCAGAACCCATAATCATCCACTCCTTTTTTAAAACTTAACTTTGTTAATTTATTTTTTGAGAAAGGGTCTCACGTATCCCATGATGGCTCTGAACTCTCTATGTAGTCATGGATGACTTTGAACTTCCTGACTGCTGGGGTTACAGGCATGTGCCACCACCCCGATTTGTGTAGGGCTGAGGGGCTCAAACCCTGAGTTTTTTGTGTGTGAGGCAGGCGCTCTACCAACGGAGCTACATCCCTAGCTGTCTATCAGCACCCTTCTTTCAGTCTGCTCTTTCAAACCTCTACGTTTGCTTCTCAAAGCTGCCACAGCCAACAAGTCCAGACAGAATCGTTTAAACTCGGAAACAGTTTAAACTCAGTTCCAGAGGCCTGAGTTCATAGCCCTGAGTCTGCAGGGACAGCTGCTATCCTGATTCTCCCAGGAGTGGCCTCCTTGCCTGTGCCTTGCCTCTGTGCATGTGGGAAGTTGATTAGCAGTGGTCCTCGGCCTTATACATCCCTCTAATCTGCCTTTATCTTTATTGGCCTTTCTCTTTGTGTGGCCATATTTCTGCATTGTCTTCCCTCTGTGTGTATGTCCATATTTTCTTATAAGGTATCAGTTTCTAGACTCCTGGTCTAGTATCATCTTGTCTTATCTTGATAGTACTAAGATGCTAGTTCCAAATATAGTCACATTCGGGGCTGTCATTTGTGTATCTTTCGGGGGATGCAATCCAACTCCACTCCAAATGTAGCTGAAACCAACATAGCAGCAGGAAACCACTGAGGAACTGTCATGCGTGGGGGTGAAATTATTTATTTCTGAGCTATGAGGAAAAGCAGGGACAGAATGCATAGGAATCTGAGGCCTGATGCCCCAGGCTCAGGGACAGAGTCCAGACAGAAAGCAGGTTTGTTCTCAGTCACCAGACTGTCTTGTGCTTTTCCTGGCTGCTCCTTCTGCCCTGCAGCCAGCAGGAGGGAAGGCGGTACTCAGAGGAAAAAGCCAGGAGAAGCTCTGTTGGCCATGTGTGTGTGTGAGCCCTGGGTGGTCCCAACATCGCCCTACAAGACGCTGTGGCTGTCAGCACCACCACCATGACCTCATCCGGGAGGCAGCAATTCAGTCTGCAGCCTGGGGATCTTTGGCTGGGATGATGGAGAAGGACAGGAATGTTTCTCAGAAGAAAGAAAAAAAGATAAGGAAGTTTTCCTGCTAGTCCGACCCCATCAGAGCCACCAACTGTGCGCAATGTGTGGGACCAGCCGTCTTGCCACCTTAGGACTCCAGAAAAAAAAATCTGCAGGAACCCCAGGACCTTCTTGTGCTGACTAAGACAGAGTAGTTTTACAGAAAGAGCTATCCAGAGACGGCAGCTGAGATTCAAGTTAGCTCTGTGTTCTACAACCCTGGCCATAGGTGTCACTGGCCCTCTTTCTTTGCCACGTCACCCTAGAAGACAGTGGTGAACTCCTGCCATTGGCCATTCTGGCCTCCTGTGGTAGTTTGAATGAGAATGGGTCCCATGAGTTCATATATTTGAATGTTGGGTCCTGAGTTGGTGGAACTGCTTCAGAAGGATTGGGGGGG
>NW_022196911.1:74920080-74940254 GCF_008632895.1 Mastomys coucha
GGGGGGGGTGGCCTTGAAGAGGGCATGTCACTGGAGGTTTTAAAAGCCCATACTATCCCCAATTAGATCTCTCTGCCTTGAAATTGTATCTCAAAATATAAGCTCTCAGCTACTATACCAGTGCCATGCCTGCCTGTCTGCTGCCATGTTCCCTGACACAATGGTCATGGGCTCAGACCATCCTCTGAAACTGCAAGCTCCAATATGGCTTTCCTCTGTATGTGGATTTGGTCACAGCATCTTATTGCAGCAATTGAAAAATAAATAAGATACCTCCCTCCCACCTCCAGTAGCAACTCTCCGTGGTGTTTTCTCAGGAGTCTGTCCTTCCTGCTTCCTTAGAACCAGCGAGCTCACTTGTTTGATCAAGCCTTGCCGAGTTGGGCCTTATGTCACTTGAAACAAAAATATCCCAATAAAACCACATTGGTAGTGTCCATTTCAGTGACTGAATAAGTAGGTTATTGGCTTGTGATTTTTTTGAGGACAGGTCCTGGCTTGGGCACGTGTCTGTTCCTGACAGCCAATCCTTCAAGGCCAATGTTGGTGCAATGAGTAGCTGCTGTGCTCAGGAGCTCTAAGGTTTTGGATTTTTGAGACAGGGTCTATGTACCCCAAGCTGGTTTTGTCATATGCAACAGAGGATGAGAGTGAACTTTTGAGCCTTTGAGCTTCTGGGCTTACAGACAAGCATCACCACACCCAGTTTATAAATTGTCCGGTACCCATGGCTGAGGATCGAACCCAGGACCACACACATTCTAGATAGATACTTTATCAAATGAACTTCATCCTCAGCCCCATGAGGTTCTTTAAAAACATATTTAGAGGCTGGAGAGATGACTCAGAGCTTAAGAGCACTGACTTCTCTTCCGAAGGTCCTGAGTTCAAATCCCAGCAACCACATGGTGGGATCTGATGCCCTCTTCTGGGGTGTCTGAAGACTGCTACAGTGTACCTATATATAATAAACAAACAAACAAACATATTTAAATGTGTATTTAAAAATGAGTGGGTGCCTGAGGAGGCCAGAAGACAACATCCGACCCCCTTGTGGTGGATTTACAGGTAATTGTGAGCCACTCAATGTGGATGCTGGGGCTGAACTAGGGTCTTCTGCCAGAGTAGTGAATGTTTTGAACCACTGAGCCATCTCTCTAGCTCCCCATAAAGTTCTTAATAAAGGCTAGTTAAATAAATAAAGCAGGGATGATAGCACATGCCTTTAATCCCAGCACCTACAGCCTCATCCAGCCCCCTGCTCCCAGCACTGTTCTGGGTTCTGTCTAGATGTCAGTTAAGAACACAGTTGCCTCTTTCGGCAGAACTATGGGCCCATCCTCACCCTTACACCTTCACTCTTGAGCTGCCTCCCTATTTTACTTTTTTTCTCTTCTCTCTAAGTTTACTTAGGCTGGGCCAGGACCCACTCTTTAGCCCAGGCTGGTCTTAAAACTTAAGGTCCACCAGGTGGTGATGGCGGCGCATGCCTTTAATCCCAGCACTTGGGAGGCAGAGGCAGGTGGATTTCTGAGTTCAAGGCCAGCCTGGTCTACAGAGTGAATTCCAGGACAGCCAGGGCTGTACAGAGAAACCCTGTCTCTAAAACACCAGGAAAAAAAAAAAATTGAGGTCCTCCTACCTCTGCCTCTCTGAGTGCTGAGATCAAAGTCATGTTCTCACACTGCTGGCTCCCCTTACTGTTCATACGCACTGTGAAGTATGTCCACATGGCTGGAAAAGGAAGGGATCAGTGGCTGCTCCCTCCGCCAGGAACACCCAACCTCTGCAAGCTTCATGACCAGTACCCACTTACCGATCTGAGGCTGCATTGCCCCAGTGACCTGCTTTTTGTCTTTTCCACATTTGCATCCCAGAGTCCTTCCACTTTAAAGACTCAGTCCTTCTGTCAGGACTATGTCAACTGGGAGGAACCCTGGGCTGGGCCGGCTGGGCCGACTGGGTCCAGGCTCATCTCCACCCCACCCCTGACCACAGCATGACACCCTGATTTTGTTCTGCTTCTTCTGTTGGGAATTTTATTATGAGGCAATGCACATGCCTCCCCTCCCCAAATCAGACGTGGACAGTTGGATGAGTGTTTGAGGTGAGCACACTCATGTGCGCAGACTCTCATTAAGAAAGAAGCTGTGACCAGATCCCCACCATCTGTCTTCCAGTCCTTACCCACAATGGGAATGCTATTTGGACTCTTCCCTAGGAACGCCCCTGCCTCATGCTCACGTATCCTTGGGATTACGACACGCACTCTTCTGAGTCCAATTTCTTTCTATTGATGCTACAACTGTCAGAGTCACTCAGCTTGGGAACTAATCGTTACTGCTGTGCAGGACTTAAACTTTTTCTGCACATGCCCTCTTTGGACCTGAAAAATTTTTACACAGCTCTGGGTCCAGGGGTGGATAAAGTTGGTGTTCAAATCAAACGTTTACTGATAACCAACCATAAAGAACTTAATGGCTAGCCCAGAATTGGACTTTATTAGGAAAATTTTTTTATTTGGTTTGGTTTCTCTAAGACAGGATTTCTCTCTACAGTCCTGGCTGTCCTGGGATTCCCTGTATAGACCAGGTTGGCCTTGAACTCACTCTGCTGGCTTGGGTCAGTTGGTTAAGGTTCTTGCTGTCAAGGTTGATAATGACCGGGCGGTGGTGGTGCACACCTTTAATCCCAGCGCTTGGGAGGCAGAGGCAGGAGGATTTCTGAGTTCTAGGCCAGCCTAGTCTACAGAGTGAGTTCCAAGACAGCCAAGGCTACACAGAGAAACCCTGTTTCGAAAAACCAAAAAAAAAAAAGGTTGATAATGTGAGTTCACTCTCTGGGACCCAGAAGACTGAAGGAGGACCAACTCCTATGTTGTCCTCTGAATACCTTATGGGTCCATGGTGTGTTCTTATTCACATATGCACACGCACATAAATAAGCAGTAAATAAATTAATCTTGGCTGAATACCTCAGGGCACAGATCATCTTCAGTGTGTTTTTCACTACCAATTGACATGTTGAGATTTTTTTAACTAAATAACTTGATTTATCTTATTTTGTGTATGTGAGTGGTTTGCTCATGTGTATGTCTCTGTACCACACATGTGCCTGGGAGCAGGAGGAGGGTCATGCCAGGTCATGGCCCACGCTGACCGGTATCGCGGAAAGCCTGCTTGGCTCAGGGGTCAATGATAGATGACAGGAGAGTGAATAGAGATGTAGAGCCATGCCCTGTGGCTTCTTGGACTGTGAGCTGTGAGGTGGCTGAGGAGGCCAGAAGCTTTGAGGAGATGTGGGGAGAGTCAAGAGAGAAGCCTTGCAAGGAGAAGGGGTGCTTTTAAGCTTTGCTATCTTGACTCTAAATCCCTTGTCGTCTTTTCCTCAAGCTAATATGACAAAGAATGAAAAACTTTGGGGGGGGGGGAGGTGGGAACAAAACAAACCCAGACACATATCCTGTCAGTATTCTGTCAGAAGTCAGTATTCAGACTTCTGACAGAAGTCTGAAATCCAGGTGTGATCAGGACAAGGCCCCTCAGGTCTCACCTGCCTTTTCCTGCTCCTGATGGCTTCTGTATATTCTAGAGACAGGTTCCAGCTCTGATCCATGAACTGGTAGGACCCACAGAGCATGTGGGGCAAGTGTGGCCACAGAGCCACAAACAACGCCCCCATCATTCTCCTCTGTCCTTCGAAGCACTGTGTTGATGAAGGTCCAGTCTGACCTCTGGCTTCCTTTGGTGGCTTATGCTTTGGTGACATAACTAAGACATTTGCCAAGCCCCAGGTGACCTCCTGTGTCTTCTCCCAAGGACTCCACAGGGATTTGTTGTTTTCTTTTTGACAGGCTGGCCTTGAACTCTATGTACCAGAGGTTGACACCAAATTTCTGTTCCTCTTGCCTCTACTCACCAAGTGCTAGAATAACAAGCATGTGCCACAATGTTAGAGTTATTTCTTATAGTTATTTCTTATGTCTACCCTGCATTTTGAGTCTGATAAGCTTAGAAGGGTGTCTACCCTGCGTTTTGAGTCTCATAAGCTTAGAAAGGTCCTCAGACAAATTTATAAAGGACTCCTGCTCAAGGGGCAGAGCTCCTTTCCACATGCCTCCTCTTCCTCATCCCTGCCAAGTTCTTTGGAGCTGTCAGCTGAAGTGTCAGTGCTCTGAGTGGAAGGGACTTCTCATGCACAGCAGTGTGGAGACACATTTAGGTAGAGAGCACAGTGCAAGAGGCTTCCCTCAGGATGGAACATGCGGTCAAAAGAGAGAAATCCCCTTTAAGAAGAGCTGAGCAAAGCCATCCCTGTTGCCATTACCACCACCACCACCATCACCATCACCACCATCATCACTGTCACCAGCTTCAGCAACATCAATAGCATCACATTGATAGTTACCAGACCTTGTCAAGCATCAGCAAACACAGAACTCACACTACTGGTAGGAATGAAAATTGTCATGCCTGTTCAGTTGGGCACATGCCTTGCCCATGATTCAGCAGCTGCATTCCTAGGTCATACCCAGTGTCAATGAATTTTAGTCCTAATACTCAGGAGGCCAAGGCAAATGGATTCCTGTGAGTTCAGAAGCAACCTGGTTTACATAGCAAGTTCTAGGCCAGCCAGCGCTACATGGTGAGATCATGTCTCAACTCACAAACATACACACACACACACACACACTCACCAAAGTAGGTCGGCACATGTATTCCCCAAATACTTTGAAGAATGTTCACTCTAGCTGTAATTGTTTGGCTGGTTGGTTGCTTTGGTTTGGGTTTTTGTGTCGTGTGTGTGTGTGTGTGTGTGTGTGTGTGTGTGTGTGTGTGTGTTTTGTTTTTGTGGGGTTTTTGTTTGTTTTGTTTGTTTGTTTGTTTTGAGACAGGGTTTCTCTGTGTAACCCTGCCTGTCCTGGAACTCACTCTGTAGACCAGGCTGGCCTCAAACTCAGAAATCTTGCTTCTGCCTCTCAAGTGCTGGGATTAAAGGCATGTGACACCACTGCCTGGCTGGTTTTGGTTTTTCAAGACAGTGGTTTCTCTGTGTAGCCCTGACTGTCCTGATTCACTCTGTAGACCAGTCTGGCCTCAAACTCAGAGATTTTCCTGCCTCTGCTCCTGAGTGCTGGCATTAAAGGCGTGTGCCACCACTGCCCCACTATAGCTGTATTTTCTTAATTGGCAGAATTTGGTGGAAACCCAGCATCCACCTACATCAGAATGATCGCATCCCAGTGTATTTGCGTTGTGATATGTCCTCCAGCCCAGCTTCTTACACTGGAATATGACTCCAGAGGGTCACACACACACAATACATGCTTTGCCCTGCACATATCTGAAGGAACCTCGATTCAGATTCGAGATTACTGTACATTATGGCTGCGTACAACTGTGCTGTGCTCTGCTCTATGGAAACAATAGTCTCATTAGAAAAAAACAGAGACTCAGCATTTCCCTGTTGTCATTCTTCAGCATTCAGCATCCTATTGTATGTTTGAGTTCTATTGTGTTTGAACCTTTGGTTTTAAAAATTGCTATTTGGAGGCCAAAGTGCTGTCTAAGTGATTAAAAGCACTTGCTGTCCTTGCACAGGATCCAGCTTTGATTTCTAGGCCTACATGGTGGTTTATAATCATCTGTAACTTCAGTTCCAGGGAATCTGATACCTTCTTCTGACCTCTATGGGCACCGGGCATGCGTGTGCACAGACATACGTGCAAGTAAAACACTCATACATATAAAAATAAAACTAAATAAATCTTTAAAAGACAGGCAGACAGAGCGACTGGCTTACAGGCTGAGGCAGCAGGAGCCATGGCAGGTTTAGAGCAGTGGTGCCAGGACTGTGCTGTGTGGACACAGACTCTTAGGAGAAGAGGGAACTAGGGTGTAGCCACAGAGCTGAGGAGAAAATAAAGGCTGTGTTTTGAAAGTAAGGGTAGCTGGGTTTGTTGATGTGCTGGATGTGGCAAATGAAGCCAAGAAAAGAAGAACAAAGAAGGAGCTGGTTAAGGCAACATGGAAATCCCAGCGCTTGGGAGGTGAAGGTTGAGGGTGGCAAATTTAGGCTATCCTGGGCTACATGCTGAGACCTGTTTTTTTTGTTTATTTGGTTGGTTTGTTTTTTCTTTTTTTTAAGAGAAAAAGAGAAAGGAAGGAGGAAGGGAAGGAAGAAGGGAGGAAAGAGAGTAGAAAGAAGGAAGGAAAAAAAGAAGAGAGGGTAAGACAATGATGATAATAAGAGTGTCTGTATGAGTGCTGATCTAAGTAACTGAGAGGCTGTATCTGTCACCTCCCAAGGCAGGACAGCGTTCTGGGGAAGGTATGGGGGAGAGGAGAGTATAGAAGTTTGGGGCTGGACCTGTTAGTTTGAGGTGTCTCTTGGATTTCCAGATGGAGATTTTGAGGCGACAGAGTATAGATCATGTGGAGAAGCCAGGGTCTGGGAGCCTGGCCATGAACTTGAAGCTCTTTCAGGATGGCTGGCAGGGCTTCCTGGTAGAGCTCCCTGGGACCTTAGGACTCCAGTAGCATCCTGGTGTCCTTCAGGTCATCCAACCCCCAAGATAAAGGATGATCCCACTGGTCCCACCTCCCGGTGACCACACTCACAGAATCCCCCCATCCTCATCTTCCATCCCCAGCAAACACAAGCAACAGAGTTGATCCACAGGACAAGCTGTTGCAGAAATGCTGGCTTGGGAAGGCCCAGGCTAGATCATAGTAGATGTCCTGACTGTCGCTTGCTCATCACAAGCATCCACGAGCAGCTGTGTGGACAAAGCAAGGGCCGAACCGCCTACCACAGGTGATTACAGTTGTCGCCTTTCTCGTTATTGTGAGCAAATACCTAACGGAAGCAATTTAAGGATAAATGCTTTGGATCCACTCATGGTTTGAGAAAGCCCGATCCATCAGAGAAGGCAAGGCAGCTGGGGCTCCATCCCTGGCATCAGGAGCTTCATGGCATAGCTTGTTACCTATGTATCTGGGAATCAGAGGACTGGCCTGCATTGCCAGGCCCAGTCATCCAGTCTTCACTAGATAGCGATCCTGGCAGGTGGCTTGACGGTGAGCTCATGAGAGACCCCGAGTCAGAACCACAGGCCTCAGCTAAACCACTTCCAGATTTCCTGCCCACAGAAACTGTGTGAAATAGGAAACTCACGTTGCTGTAATCAACTAGGGCTGTGGAATAATTTGTTGCCAAGTAATAGATGATGGATGCGCCTTCTTTTTAAATGCTAAGAAGGCTGGGAGGGTCACTTCCGTGACTCACAACGTCTTTCACCTCCTGGCTCCTACAAGGGTCACAGGGCAGCCATCTGGCCTGCAGATAGACTTTTCTAGATGCTCACTCCACTCACTCGGCACACCTAGTCAGGGTGTGCCTCAGCCTCTCAGCAGAGCATGCCAACTCTCCTCCGGGTCACATGCTCCATAGAGGTCAGAGGTTGGAAGAGTTAATACAGTCTTGGGGCTCAATCTGCCTTCCTCTTCTTCACACTTCCCACTACATCCAGCCCCCAGTGAGGGACCGGTCTCAAAGAACAAGGTGGACAAGCTCCTAAAGAATGGCACCCGAGGTTGACTGGTGGCTTCTGCTTACAGGGAGCCGCAGATGCATTCAGGTGAAGCAGACAAATGGCTCCCCAAAAAGCTTTTCTCTGACCTTGATGTGCACGCCATGCTGCCAACACAGGAGTATACACATGGGAATGGACAGCGACCTATGGATTCTGGGTACCAGATAGTATGTGACAGCCTTGGCAGTCTGGACCATCCAGTGTATACGGATTATCACGATGTGATGTCGTGGCTGACTGGGGACTAGAAGGGGAAACCCCACACTTTCCATAGGCCTTCCAGTTCCTTTTTGTGAAACCCCATGACAAAGCCTTATCTATGGTACCCTTTCCAGGACCATCAAGAAGACAAAGCCTGGAGCTTAAATAAGTTAGTGTCTGAGAGAGACTGTCACACAGCAGGGGTTTCCAGTGACTGTGGTGTGGGAGGCAGAACTTCTGTGGACCTTAGAGATCGTCATCTCTTTCAATATCTTCAACTTCTTTATGAGCAGAAGCCATGTTGACGGTCCCCATACCTTGAATTCCCCAGTGCGACCAAAGGAAGTTGGGTCAAGGCTAGGAGGTGAGGAAGCTGTCAGAGAAGCTTCCAGAAGAAAGAGAAGAGCTCTGTCCTACTGTGGTCTTTACAATATGTTTTCCTGAATGTATGCATGTGCACCGCCTTTGTGCTGTGCCCCAGGAGGCCAAAAAAGTGACAGATGGTTGCAAGCTACCCCGTGAGCCCTTGGGACAGAAACAGGATTCAGCGAGTACTCTTAACCACTGAGCCATCCCATCAGCCTCACCTCATTAGTTAGTTAGTAACCAGGAAAGTGTAAAGAGTCCTTGTTATACACCCTTCTAAGCAAGTTCTAAGCTCTTCTCAAAGGCCCATGATCCTTTATCAAGTAGCTACTGTATCAGTGTGAGTTCCTTTCTATTCAGTTCTCCCAGCAACCTTGCAAAGTACAGGTGGAATCCTCCTCCCCCTCAGCTAAGGAAGCTCTGACTCAGACCACTCACCCTAAGTGAAGGACTGCAGCAGCTAGACCTGGATAGATTTTCTTGGGAATCAAAGCCCATGGCTTCAGGAATGCTAGAAAGCCTGTGAGGGCTGAGGCTCTGGAGGACAAGAAGGCTCTGCTAAACTGGAAAGCTGAAGCTGAGAGGTGACCTTCAGCCTTCGGGGCTTCCAAGGTCCTTCCACACGTCATAGGAAGAAGGTATCCAGGACCTCCAGGGGCATCTGGTTGCTCTTCCCACCTTCCTTCGTATTAACGATGAAGCAACTGGGATTCCAGACGCTAAAGCGTTTATCTGACACTGCAGGCAGCTCCTTCAATACTCAACACTCCGTCAGGGAATGATCTTGGGCTTTACTGAGAGGCACAGCCTGGTCCTTGATCTGAAGCTACCCAGAGAGCATGGATGTTCTCCAAGCACTGACTCTGGGCCAGGTATTGCATACATATTATCTTGTAATGACTCCAAGAACTCTCATTGTTTTGGTAATTTTTAGTTAGTGTGTGTGTGTGTGTGTGTGTGTGTGTGTGTGTGTGTGTGTGTGTGTGCCTATGTGTCTGTATGTACCAGGGACGTACAGATGCCTGAGAAATCCAGAAGAGGGTGCTGAGTGCTCTGGAACTGGGGCTCTAGGTGGTAAGTGGTTGTGCTAGAACCAAACTTAGACCAGCTTGGGAAAAAAAAAATCAGTGAGTGCTCTAACCACTGGGAAATCCTTCCAGCCATTCCATTCCCATTTTTAAACTGAAGAAATTGCAGTTCAAAGGAGGTAAGAGTTTGCTGAAATAGGATTTAAACCCAGATATGGTTGGCTCCACCGTGGGCAAAGCTCTTTCGATGCAACTCTTTATGGCACAAGGAGCATCTGGGTTACCAAGTCAGGTCAGGATTAGGTCCCAGCTGTCCTGTTCCTCCCGGTGAAGCCCACAACAGACAGCTGTGTTTTTTTTTTAGGTGACTAAGGAGCACATGCTCTTCCCATGAGCATGTCTCAGGGCACAACACCAACAGAGTAGGGAGGAGTGCTTTCAGAGACACCTTTGCTTTGTGCTGAAACTTTGGGGTCCATCTAATCCATAAGCATTCATCAATGAACCCCATTATGCCACCACCACCACCCCAGACAGAGCCATGCTCCTGTGTGATCTCTAAGAACCACAAACATATTTCCTTATTTTTTTTTCTTCTCAGCCTTACTTTTGGTTTTTGAGTCAGGGTCTCACTATGTAGCCCTGGTTGTCCTGGAACTCACAACATAGACCAGGTTAGCCTCAAACTCAATCCACCTACCTTTCAAGTACTGGAGCTATATGTGTGTGCCACCATGCCTGGCCTCATACCAGAATTTATACTAATGTAGTCATACATTTTATTTTCCTATGTGTAGTAAACCCCCAAAACTTTTTTAAAATAATTATTTTGGGGCTGGCGAGATGGCTCAGCGGGTAAGAGCACTGATTGCTCTTCCAAAGGTCCTGAGTTCAAATCCCAGCAACCACATGGTGGCTCACAACCACCTGTAATGAGATCTGATGCCCCCTCCTGGTGTGTCTGAAGATAGCTACAGTGTAGTTATTTATAATAATAAATAAATCTTTTTAAAAAAATTTTTTTTAATTATTAATTTGTGTTGAGACTGGCATCTTATTCGGCCCAGCCTGGTCTCAAGCTTGTTATCCCCAGGATCACTTTGAACTTCTGAGCCTCCTGCTTGCACTTCCTGACAACTCACTTTATGCAATACTGGTCATCAATCACTGGGCTTTGTGTGTGTTAGGTGTCCTGGTTGATTTCTGTCAACTTGACCCAAACCTAGGAATATCTGGGAAGCAGGGATCTGAGAAAATGCCTTCCTAAGATTGGCCTGTAGGCAAGGGTATAGGAGAGTTTCTCTTAATTAATGACCAGTGTAGAATCCCTCAGCAGGTGAAGAAGCAGGATGAACAAGCTATGAGGAGCAGGCTAGTAAGCAGCATCTTTCTATGGCCTCTGCTTCAGCTCCTGTCTCCAGGTTCCTGTCCTGACTTCTCTCGGTGATGGAGTGTGTCTTGAAAGTTATAAGATAAATTCTTTTCTCCCTGTGCTGGTGTGAATGAGAATGTCCCCACAGGTTCGCATGTTTGAATGCTTGGTTCCAGTTAGTGGAACTGTTTGGGAAGGATTAGGGGATGTGGCCTTGTTGGAGGAGGAGTGTCACTGTGGATAGGCTTTGCAATTTCAAAAGCCCATGGAAGGCCCAGTCTCTGTCTCTTCCTATCTCTGTCTCTTTATATCTCTCTCTCTGCCTCCAACTTCCAGATCAGATGTAAACTCTCAGCTATTGCTCTAATGCATGCTTGCCTACATGCTGCCATGCTTCCCACCATGATGATCACGGACTAACCCTCTGAAACTGGAAGCAAGCCCCAGTTAAACATTTTCTTTTCTATGGCTTGGTCATGGTATTTCCTCACACCAATAGAACAGTAACTAAGTCACTCCCCAAGTTGCTTTTGGTCATGGTGTTTAATCACTACAATAGAAACCCTAAGTAAGACGCCAGCCAAACCATGACACAGGTATCCTAGGCAACCAGAGCATCTTCCCTCGAGTCTGACAGGCCAAAAACCTAGAGTGAAATCAACTTCGGCAGTGTGGCAGCAGCTAACACTCAGGCATTCACTCAACAAACACTGAATTCCAACGCTGCTGTAGGTGTCATAGATATGGCCATTCACAGAAAACACACAGACCCCTGTCTTTCCAAGTTCTGAGGGACTGTTGCATGTTCAGGGGCACAGGCAGCACTAGAAGCACCTTCCATGGCTGAGCGCATTCGTTCCTCACACTGACTCTGACCTAAACTGCCCTGACACCCAGTCTTCAGATGAGTGAGGAGGAATCACAGTGACCAACTTGTGTGGAATCCTGTCAGCATTCCTGGGGCCGAAGCCAAGAGAGAGATACATCTCCACACCACTGCCTGTGGCAGCCCAGGGAGGTCCACACACTGCCACCCCTGACCCCCCGCAAAAGCCAGCATGCTCTGGCGCTGGGAAGAATTTAAGAACAAATCTCAATGCTATGAAGAAGCATTAGGAGTTTAGTTAGTTTTTCAAGAGAGGGCTTCTTTGTGTAGTCATGGTTGCCCTAGAAGTTGCTTCTAGACCAGGCTGGCCTCAGATTTACAAAGATCCACCTGCCTCTGCCTCCCTAGTGCTGGATTAAAGATGCATATGGCGAGATGGCTCAGCGGTTAAGAGCACTGACTGCTCTTCGGAAGGTCCTGAGTTCAAATCCCAGCAACCACATGGTGTACACACACACACACACACACACACACACACACACACACACACACCAGTGCATTGGGAGTTTATTAAGAAAAAGTTTTAGGCCTTTAAAAATGGCTCACATGGTAAGAGCACTTGCTGGGCAAGCCTGATGATGGAAAGGTACAGGAGAGAACTGGCCCCACAGAGATGACCTATGTCCTCCAAATGCACTGTGGCATGCACACCCACATACATCATACACATACATCTCACACATATACACACACACAGCATATACTCCACACACACACACACACACACACATCTCACACATATACCATACACACTAAACTATACTACACTACACATACACATATCACATACACATCATACATATACATACATATATATTACAGATATAAATCACACACACCATACACACACACACTAACACACTAATTTTTTTTTCAGAGACAGGGTTTCTCTGTGTAGCCTTGGCTGTCCTGGAACTTACTCTGTAGACCAGACTGGCCTCGAACTCAGAAATCCTCCTGCCTCTGCCTCCCAAATGCTGGGATTAAAGGCATGCGCCACCACCGCCCAGCTTAACGAACTAACTTTTAAGGAAAGGCTCCTTAGACAAGAAAAGATGCCAGGTGGTGGTGGCACGTGCCTTTAATCCCAGCACTTGGGAGGCAGAGGCAGGTGGATTTCTGAGTTCGAGGGCAGCCTGGTCTACAGAGTGAGTTCCAGGACAGCCAGGGCTACACAGGGAAACCCTGTCTCGAAAAACCAAAAAAAAAAAAAAAAAAAAAAAAAAAAAAAAGACATCAACACAGATTGAAGCACAAAGCTGGAGAATAATGAGCAGAGGGGCACTTAAGGAATCGTACACACTCGTGTACAAGGAAACATGCACACTCATGTATAAGGAAACATACACACCCGTGTATAAGGAAACATGCACACTCGTGTATAAGGAAACATACACACTCATGAATAAGGAAACATGCACACTCATGTATAAGGAAACATACACACCCGTGTATAAGGAAACATGCACACTCGTGTATAATGAAACGTTCACACTCGTGTACAAGGAAACATGCACACTCGTGTATAAGGAAATATGCACACTCGTGTATAAGGAAACATGCACACTCGTGTATAAGGAAACATGCACACTCGTGTATAAGGAAACATGCACACTCATGTATAAGGAAACATACACACTCGTGTATAAGGAAACATGCACACTTGTGTATAAGGAAACATGCACACTCGTGTATAAGGAAACATACACACTAATGTATGAGCGTGGCCTTCTCGGGGAAACTTAAGTGTTGTCTTTACAATAAGCACATAGAAGATTTCTGTGGCTTTTAGAGACTGCCCCTCCCTTCTCCCTGTTTCTCTTTTCTGGTAAATGAGGTCATAGGGTGGTCCCTGAGGTGCACAGTGATCTGAGAAGATAAACCATAGGTCACAAAAAATTGTGGGAGGAGGGTTAAGTCACATCTTTTATTGAAAAAGTAATTTCAATTACTTTTTGCTTGTAAGGTCTTACTTGTAAGAGTCCCAGGAAATGGCAAGTTTACACCTGGACAAAGAGAAAGGCCATATGTGGTCATAATGGTTAGGCCCTAAACATAGCTCATGACTATTGTCATGTTCAGCTGCTCCGTCATGGCTGTTGTGGGATCGGGCTACTGTGAAGTTCTGGGGAAGGAAAGCTCCCTAAGCAATCTGTCATCATGAGAGCCGAGTTCGTCAGCAGAAGAGCTGAAGAGGAGATAAAGAGTCCTGAAGGTGACTGTGTCCTGGTGGCTTGAAGCAGCCAGGAGGTTAATTAAGCGCTAACATTATATATATGTTATATAATGTATATATTATATAACATTATATATATGTTATATATGTGTGTATACATACATACTCCCTACGGGAACACGTGTTGTAAATAGTCCTGGAATTTTTTACATCAAACTTTTTGTTGTTTTGGTTTTTTTTTGAGACAGGGGGTTTCTTTGTGTAGCCTTGGCTGTCCTGGAACTCACTCTGTAGATCAGGCTGGCCTCAAACTCAGAGACTGGACTGTCTCTGCCTGGGATTAAAGGGCTGCACCGCTACTTGGTTCTTTAGAGCCTTTAATGAAAGGCTGGTTTGTTTCCCTTTCCTGTGTCCCCTTCGTTTTCCAAGTCTTTCTGGCTTCTCTCACTAGGGTTGCCTCAGACACCAGGACAATCCTTTTGTACTCATAATTCGTGGAGTGCAGGGAGGTGAGGAGTCCAGCCGCGGGACTGGGATGGTTTGAGACCTGCTGTGTGGCCTGTCACTTCATACTCCGTGAGTGTGGCTCTTGGTAAGTCTGTGGTTCTCTGGAACCTGGGAGGGAAGGACAAGGGGAGCCTAGAGGACCGGCATGGGTCAGGTAGGCTGTCTATGACTGTGGACTCCTCTTCTTCCAGGGCTCAGGCTAGCATTTCTGGAACAACCGTGCTGTAGGACCCACAATGATCACTCTTTAGGAACTGTGTCTGCAAAAAGTGCTGGGAACACCATGATGGAAGAGGCCGGAGTAGAGGATGAAATTATTTCTTGCAGTGTGGAGCTGTGGGATCCAGTACTGATGTCGTACCCCCTCTTGGCAGGGTGTGCAATGCACAGTCCCTGTCCCATACACCTCATGTCTTGGATTTCCCAGCCCAGATTGTGGCTGTGGTGGTCTCCGCTCTGGCTGCAGTTTTGGGTTTCTGAGGGACGCGCTGCGGGCTTTGGCGCCCCCTGCCGGCCACGGAAAGCCATGCCACGCTCCGAGATCCTGCGATGCCAGAAGGGCATGTCACCGCTGGGTAAGATTAAGTCACTTAGAAAGAAAGGAAATGAGTCACCACTCATCGCAGCTGGGGGCGGCCTGGGGAGAGTGTCGAGATAAGGATACAGGAACTAGGGACAATGGCGGGAAGTGAGAGGAATGTGGGCCCAGGACAGCCTCCAGTACCCTCTCCACCCTGGACCAGCGAGGGAACCCTCAGAGGGATGCAATAGGGGTGGGAGTGTGGCTAGAACTCCTAGAGTTGGCTGGACCTTGGGTAGTTGGAGGAGGATGGGACAGAGGACATCCCAGAGTGCCCATATTATCTTTCCTACATCCATGGAACTTCCTAAAACCTTAGCTAGACTTCCTGAGGACTCCTTCAAGACCCTTAGCATAAGAGTCAAACTCCAAAAACATCCCAACACTCCCCGGGGAACACGGGCAGTGTAAACATGGGTCGTGCTATTTCCAGCTATGGAGTCTATTTTCCAGAGGGAAAGTATTTTCCCTCAGTAGTAAAGATGTCTCGAGTCCTCGCCTGGGGAATTTAGGAGAATTGGCCTTTGACTTCAAAATAGCTCCCGTCCCATCTGGATTAAGATATCTGACAGTCCTTTTTGGGTCTGTTGCACTTCCTCTCACCATTTGAGGTCGAGACGTGCAGTTGGAAAATTTGTTCCAAACCAGTTGCCTGTTCCTTAAGTCCTGAATGTTGCTTTGTTAAGTAGTCATCCCTCTCTCCTGGGAAAAAAAAAAAAAAAGCTAACTTTACGTTCTGCCTCAGACAAGGTCTTTCCTTGTGATCTTCCAAGATGGCCCCCTATGTCTCAGGCATGTGTTGAGTTCCTTTAGTAGGTCTCTTTTTCTTCCTGAATGACCTTTCCCCTGTTGTTCCCTTGAGCCAGAATTGAGACAGTCACCAGTGGAACTGGGTGGAGGGTCATGACCAGTGGGCAATTGGAGGAGAAGTAATGGACCCACAACCAGGAAACATCCCACTGGAGAGAGAAGAGCAGGAATAACTTCCACGTCTGCGCATGTCTGGGCGTGCCAACGGGGCTCCTCCAGCCCTCCAGTCCGTTAGGTGGAGATCCTCCCAGAAGTCTGACTCTGTCTTGTCCTACTCATTCCAGCCCGAAACTTGAGGTAAGCCCTGGCACGTGGGTGAGTCTACCGAGTGTCTCCTAAAAGCTAGAGCTAAGTTTCCCACAGGACTCCCCTCTGGTGGTCTCAGCAGTGCGGAACCACAATGTCCCAGGGAACAGAGCTGCATCTAATCAATCCAGATCTCCTTAGGATTTTTGATAGGAGTCCCCGAGGCTCTTACCAGTCCCCTCCCTTCCCAGATGGCCCCCTGTGCTCACCGCACAGTACCTAGTATGCATAATCAGAATCCACAAAGATTTTTTTATTACTATTATTATTATTGGTTTCTCCAGACAGGGTTTCTCTGTGTAGCCCTGGCTGTCCTGGAACTCACTCTGTAGACCAGGCTGGCCTCAAACTCAGAAATCCGCCTGCCTCTGCCTCCCAAGTGCTGGGATTAAAGGCATGAGCCACCACTGATCTTTACTCCTTCTCCTTTGCTGGGCTTCAGAGCTCTTCTCTAAGCTGAGTCATGCTAACCTGGCACTGGTGCTAGCCGGAAGAGGGCTTCAGCTTCAGCCGGAAGAGGGTTTCAGCTTCAAACTGTCTTCACAGTATATCCCAGTCTCCTAATTCCATCCTGAACAAATGAACTCCCATCCCCAAACAACTGGACATCAGAAATCTGCAGAGAGCTGATCCTTAGGAGCTGGCCTGCATGGACGCTGCATAGCTTGCATAGGTGGAAGCAGGAGTACTCAAGGCCTGCCCCTTCAGAGAGGAGAGCAGCATCGTTGAGAGAGAGAGCTGGGCTTTAATGTGCCACTTCAGGAACTTCCAGAACAGCCTGGAACTTCGCCATTCTATCTGGCAATGGTAAGTGTTCCTTTCAATTAAAATTAAGTATCCTCCTGAAATCAAGGGTGTATAAACTCTTGAAGAGGCTGTCTTCAAGGTTTGCTGTGTGCCTCGGGCATCAGGAGTCCCATAGCCACTGTGGCTCTCAAACATCAAGTCCATCCGAGCTACTGAGTCTAACTCCTTACTAAGGTATCCTACCTGCTGGGGTGCTGGTCTAGCCTGAGCCAGGAAGGTATCCTAACAGCTGGGGTGCCGGTCTAGCCTGAGCTAGGAAGGCTCTCTGTTGGTTTATAGTTTATAGTTTGTAGTTTAGAATACGCCCGATTCTTCCAGAACTCAGACTACATTTCCCTTCTCTCCTGCTTTTCCCCAAGAGGCCTTATAGACTCTGGTGGCTAAGGCATCGAGAGGGTTGAGGGAAGCGTTCATTCCCTCAGGGGTGCCCTCCTTTAGGGCTTCACAGAGGAGTAAGTTATCTAGGTGTGGAAGGAGGGTGGTATGTGGGCTCAGCCAATCCAGACCATGGGCCAGAATCACTCCAGTCAGATCGGGGCTGCTCCTAAATCCTTGGATCAAAATTATCCACACCCCACCTCGCTCCCTATCCCCTCCACTTGCAAGTGTCAGCTCTCTTGTGGCAGCCCCCCTCCCCCACCCATCCAGAGCAGAGAGGAAGAAGCAGGAAACTGTACTGTACTGCTTCGAATCTCCCTGCTGCAAGCCTCTTCCTCCCCCCCCACACACACACTTTGCAGCTGTACTGTCCAGCAGTTTAAAATAGCCATTCAGAACACAAATCACCCTCTAAAGGAGGCAAAGAACCCAAAATGGTAGAAAAGGGCTATCTCATGCTCTGCCTTGATGGCAATTTCTCACAGAGATGAGCTAGCACACAATAAACTGCTTCCCACAAATGAGCCTGCAGCTCTCCAGTGTATTCAGGGACGCTTCCTTGGGGTGAAACCCCGCCCCGCCCCCTCATCCCAGGGACTTCTACCCTTGAAGTCATTTCTACAGAATGCTTCAAAAGACACCAGCAACAGTAAAAATGCAAGTCACAGACCAGGAAAAAATATATATACCCGTAAGTTGTTTATCTGATCAGGCACCGATATCCTGAACATTTACAGACTGCTCATAACTCGGTAACAACAACAAAGTCAAATAACCTGATTCCAAACTCGACTAGACGTTTATCCAGAGAAAGTACATAAATGGCCAGTGAGCATATGCAAACAGGCCTCAGGCACAGGCCGAATTGCTTAACAACCAGAGTTTGATCCCCGGAACCCACATGGTGGGAGGAGCCGCCCAACGCCATCAACTCGTCCTCTGACTCTCAAGCCATAAGATGTCCATTAGGGTCTATTTACCAGGGAAATGAGAAGCAGACATACAACGAGAGTTGAGGCGTCTTTTCCTGTCCTTTGAGAGAAGCAAGTGTTGGTTAAAATAAATAAAAATATCAAAATAAGGGGTCGGAGAGATGGCTCAGTGGTTAAGAGCACTGACTGCTCTTCCCAAGGTCCTGAGTTCAAATCCCAGCAACCACATGGTGGCTCAAGGCCACCGGTAATGAGATCTGACGCCCTCTTCTGGTGCATCTGAAGACAGCTACAGTGTATTTATTTATAATAGTAAATAAATCTTTGGGCCAAAGCAAGCAGGGACTGAGCAAGTGGGGCCGACCAGAGCAAGTGGCGTTGACCAGAGCAAGCAGAGGTCCTAAAAAAGTCAATTCCCAACAATCAGATGAAGGCTCACAACTATTTGTACAGCTATAGTGTGTACTCATATGCATAAAATAAATAAATGAATCTTTTTTTAAAAAAAAAGGAAAAAAATAAAAATAGGGAATTAAAACTGGGAGTAGTGACACACAACCAGAAACCAAGCCATGGAGGCAGGGCACCAGGACAACATGGCGCACACACACACCGCACATACACACTCAGGCAAAACACTCATGCATGTAAACAAATCTAAAGACACTTTCTGAGAAAAGAAAAGCCATAGAAAATTGGAACTCCTGAGCCTGTGGCAGAGACAAAGAATTGTGACGGTTCCTGTGGAGACCAGCATAAGAGGCTTCCTAAAAGCTTAATCTAGCTGTAATCCAGGCTTCCTACCTGGGAGCTGAGGCAGGAGGATTGAAAATTGAAAGTCATCCTGGGTGCTCGCTTCAGCAGCACATACACTAAAATTGGAACGATACAGAGAAGAAAAAAGAAAGAAAGAAAGGAAGGAAGGAAGGAAGGAAGGAAGGAAGGAAGAAAGAAAAGAAAGTCATCCTGGAAGGTCTAATGAGATGCTGTCTTGAGAAATGGTATTATTGTTGTTGTAGATTACTGTAGTAAGAGATCTATAAAACAAATGCCTCTAACCTGGAAGCCCCACTCGCCCAACAAATCCTTCCTGGAATGCTGGGAGCTGCTGTTCATGTGAAATGACAAGTCACATGTGTTTACTTCTAAAAACAAGCTTAGTTGCCCCAACTGCACAGGATGTGCTTGACCACATGTAGGTGGGAGGTACGTAGAAAGGAAATACGTCAGGACGTGTGCTTGCTCCTGATTGGGTGAAAGCAGGAAGTATGTGGCCTTGTGGCTTTTGCCTTTAAAAGTAGGCCTTCGATTAATATAATCAGCGACTATTCTCTGGGATTCCTGGGTATAGACCTGGCTAGTGTCCATCATCTGGCTAGTATTTAATAAAGCTTGCTTCAAATTTGGCTCAAATATTGTGGTAAATGTTAGCATTCTGTCTAAGGACAGCCAGGTAGGCCTAACCCACTATAAAAGGGGTTGCTCCCCCGGCCCTTCGCTCTCTTGCTCTGTCCTCTCATCCCTTCCCCCCCTTTCTCTCCACGTGCTCATGGCCAGTCTCTACTTCTCTTCTCTTCTCTTCTTTTCTCTTCGCTTCTCTTCCCTCCCTCCCCCTTCCTCTTTCTCCCTCCCCCCTCTCTTTTTCTGCTTCTACTACCTTCTTAACTCCCCTCCCCAAGCCCTGAATAAACTTTATTCTATACTGCATCCCCTTCCCCGATACCTCACTACACCTCCATAGAACATATTCCCCCTCTCTTTATCTTTTTATAAACATCAGTAATAGTCCTAATCTTGCCTGGGAGGATTAACACTGCCCCCCCAAACACACACACCACCACCCCTACACACACACCACACACCTTCCCACACACCCGATACCTTCACCTCCCCCCACCTCCACACACACAAATTCACAAGTAAGAAAACTTTAAAGTAATTAAGATCGGAATAAAAGAACCTTTGCCTCAGTTGAGACATAGAGGCTTCTGTGACAACCTCTCTCTTCCCCCCCAAAAAAGAAACAGTCTCGACTGGAAACCATAGAAGAGAACTCTTAAAAATTGTCCTAAGGCGCCTGAAGTCGAGCTCTCCACAGTTGATGGCTTCTGGCGGGTGTGGGGAAGGACTCCATTTTCTTTAAGGGACTATCCACTGGGAGTTAGACCATGCTCCAGTGAGGATATGGGCAACACAAATTGGACTTGGTATTTTTTTCTTTTTTTCTTTTT
>NW_022196911.1:74940264-74942193 GCF_008632895.1 Mastomys coucha
TGTGTGATTGGAATGCATTATGTGAAATTCCCAGATAATAAATAATTGAGGGTGTGGGGAACGAACCCGTGCTTGCCTTTGCCAGCTCTCAAGGGAAATGGAGGGACTTGGGAAACTACTGCCAATGAAATCATCATAGCGAGCGGGTGGGGTTTTTGTTTTGTTTCGTTTTACTTTTTATTTTTTATTTTTTTGTCATCCAAATTCTGACTAGGTGAAAAAACCTAAGTGTGTCCATCCATCCAAGTTTCTAAAGTAATACATTCACACCAGCTAGCTGCTCACTCAACGTTGGGGATCATCCTGGGACCCGCTTCCTAAGCCCTGTAGGCTTCCCCATGGCCACTGGGGAGCAGTGCTGCACAGAGTCCCACTTCTAGCTACCCTGAGAAAGGCCCCTTTTCCCTCCCGTGGAATCTAGCTGGGCGGGTCTAGAAAGCCTCTGTCCTAGGCGGCAGCGGGAGAAGCTCCTGACTCACCACGGATGCTGGCTCTGGACCCACTGCTGCCCCCGGGGCTTGGCAGGTTGCACTGGGAAAACTGGGTCAGGCATGTGGCCTAGTTTGCTGGTTCGCAGCACAGGCCAGGGATGAACCTGGGAGTGCGAAGGGCGTCTCCCTGGCTCGATCAAGTGACAAATGTCTGAGGAGTCCCTACTATGTGCCAGGCCTAGTTACCTAGGGGACATATGGGGACATATGTAAGGGGATATATGAAGAGTCAATTGCGAAAGAACTTCCAAAGCCCAGGTCACAAGAGTTCACTGTGTGTCATCTCAGGATCCCCACACTGAGCTGCCTGGGCAGGTCACCAAGTCAACTGCCTCCCTTTCAGATCAGCGGCTTGACTGCCCAGGGTGGAAGGCCGGTTTGGGCACAGCAGCTGCTATCCCGGTTCTTGTCCAGCTGAATCCCACCTCTTCGACACTCTGGGGCTGAGCTTTTCCCAACAGAAGGTTGTTTGAGCAGACCAGTAAAGGCAAGAACTTTCAAGTCAGTCAGTCAGTCAGTCAGTCAGACAGACAGACATCTCCTGCTTTCTTAGGTTAGGGAGGGCCAGATGTGTTTATAAGGAGAAAAGACACTTGGGACTTTTCCAGATAAAGAAATTAAAGAAAAAATTCCTGAGTGTGATGGCTAATCTGCTAGGAACTTAGTCATATCTGGAATCAACTGAACCCAAGCAGCTGGACATGCCTGTGAGGGGTTTTCTTGATCAATCATTTGGAGTAGGGAAATACACCCTAAATTTGGACCACATCTTCTGGGTGGCAGCCCATTTTAAAGGATGTAGAAGAAGGAAAGTTGCTTTTGGGCTGTTCGTCCTCACTCTCTTTGACCAGCTCATCTATCCTGCAGCTGAGGTGTTCCCTGGTATTAGAACCTACTCCTTTGGGATGGATTCCAGTGTAGATGGAAGACCAGCATCTCTTTAGGAGTCCTCCAGGACTCCAGCACCGCATTACAACTGCGGCCTTGTAGACAACGATAGGATTCTTGGCCTTTCCACCGTAAGACTGTCACTGTTGACCTCTCCAGAACATAGCCTGTGAGCCACTCTAATAAATCATATACAGCTGCGGGGGAAGGGTGGTGGTGCACACCTTTGATCCCAGTGCTTGGGAGGCAGAAGTTGGTGGATCTTTGATTTTGAGGTCAGCCTGGTCTCCAGAGTGAGTTCCAGGACAGTCAGGGCTAAGCAGAGAAACCTTATCTCTGAATAACAACAGCAAACAGATTCAGGCTTAAGGCAATAGAAGGAATATAATATATATGGAGAATTCTATAATATATAAGAAAAAATATTCGGGCAGTGGTGGCACACGTCTTTAATCCCAGCACTTGGGAGGCAGAGGCGAGTGGATTTCTGAGTTCGAGGCCAGCCTGCTCTACAGAGTAAGTTCCAGGACAGCCAGGGCTACACAGAGAA
>NW_022196911.1:74942339-74943263 GCF_008632895.1 Mastomys coucha
AAAAAAAAAGTATTATATACACACATACACACACACACACACACACACACACACACACATATAGCCTTAAACCTGTGTCTGAGAAGCCTTCTCTGTTGGATACCTCAAGTTTCAAGACAACACAGAGAATCCCAGTCAAAACAAACAAACAAACAAAAAACAAAACAAGCAAACAAAAAAGCAAACAACCAGCATCTGGGACCAACACAGTGACAGACAGAGAGCTCAGAATCAAACCCCGAAAGCCATTGTGATCACTGTTTGCTGGCCATTGCCCCTACAGTTTTCTGAATCCCAAGGCAACTTGGCATGAGAGGTCTGCTCAGCCCAACCATTCTTGATAACAATGCCAAGTGTAGGTCAGCTTCCAGAACTGAGCCTTAGCCTCCCCAAAGGGTTCACCAGACCTCTTGTAAACAAGTGGACGACGACTTCTTCAAGTATCTTCACTGCTCTGAGTGAGGAGAAGGCTCCCACAACCATCGAGGTGAAAGGAGTGCCTTCCAGGAAGCCATCTGTCTTAGTTAGGGGATTATTGCTGGGAAGAGACACCCTGACCAAAGGAACACTTATGAAAGCAAACATTGGGCCTGGCTTACAACTGTGAGAGGGGCAGTCAGTTATCATCATGATGGGAAGCATGGCAGCATCCAGACAGACACAGTGCTGGAAGAGCCAAGAGTTCTGCATCATGATCCAAAGGAAGAGTGTCTTCTGCCGTGGGGGAAGCTTGAGCATAAGATCTCAAAGCCCACCCCTACAGTGACACACTTCTCCAACAAGGCCACACCTAGCCCAACAAGAACATGCCTCCTAATAGTGTCACTCCCTGTGGGTCAAACATTCAAACACAGGAGTTTACGGGGGGTAGGGTCGGGGGGCACCTATTCAAACCACTACATCATCAAATCCCAAAGCATGGAT
>NW_022196911.1:74943387-74957185 GCF_008632895.1 Mastomys coucha
AGACCAGGCTGGCCTCGAACTCAGAGATCCACCTGCCTCTGCCTCCCAAGTGCTGGGATTAAAGGTGTACACCACCACCACCTGGCCAAAGCATAGATTTTTACTCTCTAGGAATAAACATTTATTTCCCATTGGCAAAAAAGTATGTGAATGGCAATGATTCCTATTTTAATTAATGAAGATATGCTTTAGCCTAGTTATGATGAGTTAATTTTTTTTTTGTACCAACCAGATAGCTGTTGTCACTCTGGGTGGTCTAACATCCACATGTTCTGCCCTTGGGCACTGGCCTCTCTCTGAGAGTCTGTGATCCCAGCCTTCCTCCTCTCCACTCTGTTCCTCTGCAGTCACAGTCACCATCTCCCCACAGTCTTTGAAGAACATCATAGGGAAGCAAGAGAAGACATTTGGGAGAAACTTTTTGCTGGGCCTTATGCTGCAGCACCCCAAGACAGCCCGGACAGCATCTCCAGCGGGTCAGCAGAGGCTGCGGTTCTAGAAGCCTCTCTCTGATAATGCGCCACTTGCTTCTGTTGCATAGGAAGCAGGCGTGAGGTCATGGGAAATTGTAATAGGTTTCATGGAGTTTTGTTTTCCTCTTGACAAGCTGGAAAGGGCTGCTGGGGTGGGATATGAATGGTCCAGCCTGGGGGTTTAGCCACAAGGAATGTGTGCCCTGCAGATGTGGTCGCTTGCTTGCTGGTGCCATCCACAGCTCCATTTCCATGAGTTCTTTCTCTTTTAAAAATATTTGTGGGCTGGAGAGATGGCTCAGCGGTTAAGAGCACTGGCTGCTCTTCCAGAGGTGCTGCGTTCAATTCCCAGCAACCACATGGTGGCTCACAACCATCTATAATGTAACCTGATGCCCTCTTCTGGTGTGTCTGAAGACAGCAACAGTGTACACACATACATAAAATCAATAAATCTTTAAAAAGAAAAAGAAACAAACAAACAAAACCAGACAAGAAAAATAAAGACAGAGAATGCTGGCAACTGGCTGTGCCTCTTTCTGACGACCCCTTAGAGCTTCCCCTTCCCTTCTGGCCACTGCTTTCCTGACTTGGCTTTTTCAGACCACCCTACAATTTGAGCCACATCTGCCAATCATCTGGACTACTGACACTGCTACTACTGTTATTATTCTCACCAGTGGCAGACCTCCTTGGCCCCACTCTTGTCCTGTTCTGCCTCAGCCTGCATTCCCATCTAGATGCTCCCTCATCTGACCCACCTGCTCAAGTCCAAGTCTGAGGCCAGCCTCTCCCAGTTGTGGTCAGGGCCTGGCACCTGGGGAGTGCACAGTCTGTCAGACCTGTGCCCAGTTCCTACGGTCCGGGTTGTTAAGACTCCGAGTTCTGCTCAGGAAAGATCAAATATCCAGCCTCAATTACTTAATATTAAAAACAACAACAATTCTGTGAGAACAGTACACAGTTATTTTAAAAGGCTCAGGAGAAAGCAGGAAGACTGGCTATGTGGTGGAAGATAAGGGAGAAGGCCCAACACAGGAGACCTGGACTCTGGAAAGCCCAGAGGGGCTATGCAGGGTCCAAATGGACTAGGCCCAAGTGGGAAGTTTAAAGAGGCCCATAGAAGGTCTGATTTGAATTGAAGGAATAGAGTGACCAAAGGCTGGTGGGGACAGGGTTGGCAGAAGTGGATGCCAACAGATTACATCTAACAGAAAGAATGAATACTATGTACTCATTCTTCTCTGAGAAAGAGCCAAAGAGTGCTAGCTCTGTAGTGTACAGGGGTAAGAGGAGGCCTCGCTGGCTTGGGATGTGGCTCAGCAAAAGAGCATGTGAGGTTTATAAGGTGCCCTGAGGGAATTGGGGGGAAGCAGGATAGAGTCTCCCTGAACAGGAACTCACCTTGGAAAGAGAGAAACACACACTGAAGCTTCCAAGAAGCAGCTGGGTCAAATCATCAACAGCTAGCTCCCCACTTCACGGAACCCCTCAGGCTCCCCAGGTTGGGACTCTAGGTGCCCACTTTGACCTGCTTTGATCTCACTGGCTGGTTTGGCTTCTTGTCCTCAGATGCAGCCCCGTGGCCAAGTCCCAGGAGTCTGAGAGGCATCACTGGAGCCGCCCTCTCTCCTCAGGCATGCCTCTGCCAAGAGTAGGCACCCCCGTTGGGATGTAAAAAGGGGGATTTGACTGAGTGAGCTCCAGAGAAGCATTCAGAAGCCTGCTTCAGATGGGAAAAAGATCTCTCAATAACTTAAACAGAGAGGGGAGACTTCAAGCCTGGCCACTGGGGCATCTATGGGAGATTTACCCAGCAGAGATGTGTCAGAATTATTTACTAAGTACTCTGTCAGGTCCCAAAGTTCTTTTCAAATAGTTGTTACCCAGGATCTTCTTACCCACCTGCAGAATTATGTTTTCTCTGTTCAATGGCTGACCAGGACTTAATGTGAATGCCGTGACCTTACACTGCCCCTGAGCTGCCCCCTAGAATTATGTTCTTCGATACAGGGATGGGCCTAGTGGCCGCTTGTGAGTCAGAGTTGTCTCCTTTAATTATGGAAATGGAGCTTCATTGGAGGTCAGTCTTGGTGAATCAACTTCAGTAGAAACATTCACAGAGACCCCTAACTTCAATTACAGTACAGTTTTCTTTCTCATAGATTCTTTTTTTGTTGCTGTTTTGTTTTGTTTTGTTTTGTTTTGTTTTTTTCTTTTCCAGACTCTCTCTGTGTAGCTCTGGGCTGGCCTCTAACTCACAGAGATCTGTCTGCTTCTGCCTCCCTAGTGCTGAGATTTAAGGCACGTGCCGCCGCCACCATCCTTTCTCACAGTTTCTAACAGACCTCATTAGTATACTACCTATCTTCCAATTGTATGGAGGCAGCAGTCCTTTAGCAACTTAGTATTTCTTCCACCAATTAATATGTCCTTTACAACATCACACGTACTCAAGTTTCTCCTGCATCGGATTGAGTGGAAGAATGAATCAATGAGCAGTGCTGGGACTCAGGGACAAAAAACCCAGATTAGAGCAACCAGGGCACAGGGGCAGGGTTGAGCCCTGGTGTCCCTCTGTACTTAAGAGACTCCTGGAGAAGTTGGTCCATGTACTGGTTCTAGCAAAACTTCTACCCTTTGGGACTACAGCTTGCAGAGCCCTGACCGGATTGACTGAGGAGAAGGCTGCTGGCTTGTGTTTTACCAGACAAGGAGCCAACTGGGTTTCCATCCACTTCTCTGCATCCCCTACTTCCTCCCTGCCGTGTGTGTGTGTGTGTGTGTGTGTGTGTGTGTGTGTGTGTGTGTGTGTCTGTCTGTCTGTCTGTCTGTCTGTCTGTTTTAAAGGCTGGTGTCCTGTGGAGATTCGAGGTTACATAGAATGAGTAACAGCTCTCTTCTGGGCTTAGGCTAGGTGCATGGTGGAGTGCTTTAGGGGTGTGACAAGCTGGGCTCTAAGTATGGTGATCATATCTGTTTCCAAGTAAGGAAGGGGGTAAGGGATTTGCTTATTAACACAGCTAGGAAGGGGTTAGAGCCAAGATTTTTAAATGATTTTTATTCATGTGTATGTGTGTATATCCCTGTGAGTGAAAGCCTACAGAAGCTGGAAGTGGGTGTTGGGTCCCTGGGAGCTGGAGTTAGAAGTGGTTGTGAGCCACCTAGCCTGGGTGCCAGGACCTGTACTCGGGTCCTCTGAAAGAGCAATGTTCTCTCTTAGAGGATTAACCGGCTCTCTACCCCCTACAGCAGATATTTTGTTCTGTTCTGAGACAGTGTCTCACTATATAGGCTTGCCTGGCCTGGAACTTACTATGTTGACCAAACTGACCTCTAACTCACAGAAACTCACCTGCCTTTGCTTTCTGAGTGCTGGGACTACAAGCATGTACCCTCAAGCCCAGCTGATGTGATGTTGAGGCTGCCAGGCTTCATGCATCCTACTAACTGAGCTCCAGTCTCAGCCCTGAACTTGCTTTCACACATTTTGGTTGGTCCTCATTGTAATTTCCAGGAAGGTCTCACAGATGCTCTGTCTCCCAACTTTCCTCATCCTCCCTTCCCCTTGACAGCCTGTCTCTGTCATCTTTTATTCTTGGCAGTACATATAACATGCTACTGACTTTTAAATTATATGTAAAATGCAATGACTGGTTTTGTTGGTTTTGTTTTGAAGACAGTGTCTTCTGTAGCCTTAGACTGGTCTAGAATCCCCAATCCTCCTGCTTCCAAATCGCAAGGGATGGATAAGCAGAAAGTTTCACCATGCTTGGCTGCAGTGCTGGTTTTTCTATGAAATTCCAGACACTACTGACTTTTATTCGGATCACTGTAGCTACTGTGTCATTTTAGTGTGTGACATCTGAGAGATTTATGTTTGTTTGTTTTTTTTTTTTTTCAAAGTTTGACTTGGAGTTCAGATTGCCTCCAACTTTTTTCTTTTCTTTTTCCTTTTCTTCTCCTTTTCCCTCTTCTTCTTCTTCTTCTTCTTCTTCTTCTTCTTCTTCTTCTTCTTCTTCTTCTTCTTCTTCTTCTTCTTCTTCTTCTCCTTCTTCTCCTCCTTCTCCTTTTCTCCTTCTCCTTCTTCTCCTTCTTCTCCTTCTTCTCCTTCTTCTCCTTCTTCTCCTTCTTCTCCTTCTTCTCCTTCTTCTTCTTCTTCTCCTACTTCTTCTTCTTCTTCTTCTTCTTCTTCTTCTTCTTCTTCTTCTTCTTCTTCTTCATCATCATCATCATCCTCTTCCTCCAATTTTTCAAGGCAAGGTTTTCCCGACCATCCTAGAATTTGCTCAGTAGACGAGATTAGCCTCTGCCTCCCAAGTGCTGGGATTAAAGGTGTGTACCACCATACTTGGCTTGCCTCCAATTTTTTATCCTTTTGCCTTAGTCTCATGAGTGCTGGGATTATAGCCATATGCTCTCACCTCCATCAAGATTTTTGAAAACCATGCTGATTACAAAATATATCTGTGTCAGTTAAAATGTGATGACGGAAGGGGCCTGGAGAGATGGCTCTTGTTTCTCTTTCTGAGGATCCCAGTTAGGTTCACAATACCTGTGTTAGATGGCTCACAACTGCCTGTAATTCCAGCTTCAGAGGATTGGGTGCTCCCTTAGGGCTTTTGAGGGCACCCACTTGCATATGGCTTGCTCATCATGCCCTTGCGCGCGCACACACACACACACACACACACACAAATCTTAGCAGGCTAGTTGCAGTGCATATCTTTAACCCATCACTTGGGAGGCAGAGGCAGGTGGATCTCTGAGTTTGCAACCAGCCTGGTTTACAGACTGCATTCCAGGATGACCAGGGGTACACCAAGAAACTCTGTCTTGAACCTCCCCCCAAATAAATAAACAAATAATTTTTTAATGTAAAGGAGATTTTAATTTGAGAGAGGGTCTCATTTAGATCAGGGTGGCCTAGGCTTCACAAGCATTTGATACGGCACCTGGCTTCTGGGAGAAGAACTAAAGCCTAACTTTCCTCAGGAAGCGTAGTAAGAATGACTGAGCTTTGTTACTGATGCCCCGGCCCTGCCTCGTTCTGGATTTGGCCCACTCCATCAATAGCATCAGTGAGCTGACACAGAGAACTTACATCCAGTCCAATCCAGCCTCGAGGACTCTGTCCAGGTCATCTCCGGACCAGTGAGGCCAATCTTGCTGGTACAAGAGGCTCCTGCAGCCTGGTCAGGTGTTGATCAACAGGAGCGCCGCAAGGCCAGCTCACCTCTTGCCTTCAGCCCAGCCCTGCCGAATCCTGCTACAGCCTGCTTGAGTTGGATTTGTCACATGGGCAATAAAAATGATTTGTTTGAGTGATATGCGTACCCAAGGACAGCAGCGTGGAGAAAAAAAAAAAAAAAAAAAAAAACCTAGCTAACCTCCGGTGTAATTTTCCTAGGCACTGAGCAAAGGGCAGGCACAACAGTCCTTCTGTGTGTTTATTTCAATTGCCTCGTTATATTCAGGGTCAATCCTTGTTTGTTTTTTTCCACAATCCAATGAAAAGGGTAGGGTGTGTTGGGAAAGGGTTAGCCTGACATCATGGCTGGCCTCCCCGGGAAAGGCAGGGAGGTGTTGGCAAAGACACAGCCAGAGACTGGCTGCTTTCTTTCTAGCATCCGCTCACAAGTACTATGAAGAGAAAGAGTCTGCATTCAGCACTGTCTTGGACCTCGAGGTCGTGGGGCAGCCTGCACCTAGACAGGGGAGTTAGCCTCTTGACTTGCACAGACCTCAGAGGAAAACAATAAAACTTCCCAGAACTGCTGAACAGCAGCAGGAACAGTAAAATGAGCTCAACAAATGTTGGTAACAATTGTCACGTAGCTGCCGGGACTCAGCACTGCAGAAAGGAAAGGAAACACTTCACTTGTGTGAAGTCATTATTACGTCATTCTACAGCCAAGCTAGCAGTCACACCAGTCTTCCTCAGGAAAGCAGCCTCTCTCACCACGTCTGCCACATCCTTTGGGCAGCAGTCTAGGAGTGAGGAGCCAGGCCAAAACTGCTCTATGCACACCCTCCTGCTGGGAGCCAGATGGGACCGAGCCCAGCAGGCTCCGCTTTCCCCAAGCATTGAGCAGCATGACCCAGTTGGGGGAATCTGCTTTCTCCACATAGCACAAGCTGGGTGAGTGGATCCCAGATCTCTCATCCAAACCTCCCAGCTCAGGTTATGTTTATGTCTGCCCACCGGGGGGCTGGTTTCTCCTGGGTCCTTCTGACCCAAATGCCAGGTGCCAGCACCCCTGTGGGAAGGCTGCAGAATCTCCTCAGGTGTGAAGAATTTGCTTTCTAAACAAGGAATCAACATCTAAGAATGATTAACTTATTTGAAACAGGGCTTTATTCGAAAGTCCAAGGAGGAGGTGAAGAAATGAGATCTGACAGGATTCTGGCAAGATGGCAATGAGCTGGGGCAGCTTATCTGGCCCCACTGAAGAGACCCTTTAGTTAGATTATCCTGAGAGCTGGCCCTGATGAAAATGAAGAAAACAAAACAGACTGAGAGAAAATAGAAGAGGCAGTGGTGGCAGGGGTGGAGTGAGGGGGACACCTCTGACTTGTGGGTTTCCTGACCACTTCCTAGTTACTGCCTGCAGACCCTTGCAGCCCACCGGAGTTAGCTGATTCTGTGCCCAGCCCCACCAATATAATATCATCCAAAAGGAAACCTGACACTGACACACACACACACACACACACACACACACACACTGGCAGAGGCAGGTATAATTGGGTGTGTCACGGACTTTCATGTCACTGTGACCAAAGCTCCTGACAGAACCAACTTAAGGGACAAATATTCCGTCTCACTTGCTCCAGCAGGCAGAGAAGGCATGGCAGTGGGAACATGAGGCCACAGCTGTTTCTTTCACACAGTGGCAGATTAGGAAGTCGAGCTAGGCCAGGAGTAGAGGTAGGTATAACCTTCACAACTCCCCTGCAGCGACCAGGGCCCACCAGGCAGACCCTTCTACCTCCAAGAGTTTACAACCGTTAAAGTAACCTTCAAAACCAGCCTGTGGAGGGATTTTTCAGATTCAAACCATAATAGTGGGGGAACTCCCAGAGTGGCTAGCTTTGTGCCTTAGCCGGACTTCTTCCTGGCTCATATCAAGAGCGTTCCTTTTTTTTTTTTTTTTTTTTTTTTTTTTTTTGCTTTTTGAGACAGGGTATAGCCCTGGCTGTCCTGGAACTCACTCTGTAGAGCAGGCTGGCCTCGAACTCAGAAATCCACCTGGGATTAAAGGCGTGCGCCTCCACCGCCCGGCTCAAGAGGCGTTCTTGCAGGTCTGTTTGCCCTGTTGTTACAAATCACACACACTAGGTGTGATACAACACACACTTCTCACAATTATGGAGGTACAAGTCAGATCCAGGAGCCAGCACAGTGGGGACTGGCAAAGGCCCCTTTCACTCCCCTTTCTTGTATCTTAACAGTATGGAGGATTTATAAAGGCATACATCCCATTATGAGGGCTCCTGCCTTCATGACCTTTCCCAAGTCCCCACTTCCTAATATCATCCCTTTAGGATGACCAGCTCTAGGTGTGAATGCAATGGTGGTCAGTGTCCACTTGCTAATGTATACTGTCCTTTTCCTCGGTAACTGCCAAGATGGACACAGAACCATGCAACTTTCTGATTTCACCTTGGTGTCTAGGGCCCCGTGGTTCTCTCTACATTTGCCTCAGTCCTGGCTCTACTCTATATCCTTGTCCTCAGACCTCTCTTCTCACCCTTCTGTGATACTAACTCACCGCCTGCAGTGCTGAGAGAGTAACAGTCCATACTCTCTCCACTGCATCGTAACACTGCATTATCAATCAACCATTGGGAAACACAACCTACTGGGATAGCCACTTCAGTCTCTCTGGATCTGCGGCAGATGGCTTTATGGTTTTATTGCACAGGTAGAGAAATTCACTATGTGTGATTACGTGGGGCCACAGGCAGCATTTGAGTGTCTTCTCTGACAGCCCTCCACTGCATTTCTTTTTTCCTTTCTTTGGTTTTTTTGAGACGAGGTTTCTCTGTATAGCTCTGGCTGTCCTGGAACTCACTCTGGAGATTAGGCTGGCCTCGAACTCAGAAATCCACCTGCCTCTGCCTCCCAATTAAAGGCGTGCACCACCACTGCCCGGCTCCAAATTTTATTTATTTTTTTCTCTTACCCCCTTGTGGTGGTGTGGGTTGAAACTGGAGGACTCCAGGATGCTGGGGGAAGCATACTATCACTGGGCTATTTCCCTAGGCTGAAAGTTGACTTTTGTCGGTAAGCCACAGGGTAAGCATCAGTTGGCTCTAACAGGAATACATACTGCTAGAGTTAATGACCACATAAAGCTACACATTGCCTATAGTAGTCTCACTTCACTCCTGATGCAGATAAATGCAAGCTTTTAGAGCAAGGGATGTTTTTGTTCTGGTTTGTCAGCTTGTGTTTTGTTTTAGATGTTGTGTGTGTAAAAAAAGTGCTTTGCCGGGGCTGGTGAAATGGCTCAGCGGTTAAGAGCACCGACTACTCTTCCGAAGGTCCTGAGTTCAAATCCCAGCAACCACATGGTGGCTCACAACCACCCGTAATGCGATCTGACACCCTCTTCTGGTGCATCTGAAGACAGCTAGTGTACTTATGTATAATAATAAATAAATCTTTGGGAACAACATGAGTAAAGTGGGGTTGACCAGAGCGAGCAGGGGTCCTAAAGTCAATTCCCAACAACCAGATGAAGGCTCACAACTACCTGTACAGCTACAGTGTGTACTCATATGCATAAAATAAATAAATCTTTAAAAAAAAAAAGTGCTTTGCCTGCAGGTTATGTATGTGCATCACACATGTGCCTAGTGCTCAAGGTCAGAGGAAGATGTTGGATCTCTTGGAATTGGAGTTACAGTTGTGAGCTGCCAAGTGGGTTCTGGGACCAGAACTCAGGTCCTCTGCAAAAGCAACAAATGTTCTTAACCACTGAACCATCTTGCCAGCGCCTAGCAAAGATGATTAACCACCAGAACAGCAAGGTCATGACAATTGTTCCTTCCAGTGGCCACCATATTGTCTGCTATCAACAGTTCTGACTTCTCAGAGGTAGAGGATTTAAATACAACCAAAAAAAGCCAGCGCACGGGCACCAATATTCTATCTATGCTCTCTTATTGAAACAACTATAAGGTCATGTATAACCAACAACTCTGCTGTGCACTGTATGCATGCCTGGTACCAGAAAATGCCAGGAGAGGATGCTAGATCCCCTAGAACTGGAGTTATAGAGTTGTGTTCTGGGAACTGGGCTGTAGTCTTCTAGAAGAACAGCCAGTGCTCTCACCCACTGAGCCTTATATAAAAAAAAAAGTGGACTAGAACATTTATCCTAATACTTTAAAAACAACCTACTTGCAGCTGCACTGAACTGAGTGCTGTTGCTGAGTACTCATACACAGGTGTGATCTGTGTGTGCACTATGCCAAGTTTTCCGTGAATGCTACCTTCATGCGTACATTTGAGGACTTGATCATCCTGAGGTAGCTTAGCTTCGTTTTTGTTTTGAAAAGGGTCATCTGTTGAGCATAGGCTTCCTTCTTTCCTCACACACCAGATCTGAATTCTGTATGCTTGCTGAGTCCTCAATGCCATGCTGGTACTCAGTGCTCATGAAGTCATGCAACAGTAGCTCTGCTCCTGTGGTTAACTATTTATTTATTTAGTGGTGGGGAGGGGGTGCCCACAAGTACAAGTGAAGTGCTTATGTATACAGTTCCGACATACTTGTGCCAATCAGTTCCCTATTTCACCATGTGTTCTGAACTCCAGTCCTTAAGGCTTGGCATAAGGTCCTCTCTCTACTGGGCTACCTCTTCAGCCTTGTAGTGAACTAGCTATTTATGATCTGGATGTTCTATAGCTAAAATGCACTTAAGACCAGAAACTGGTGGCAACTGCCTGGATAGAATGTTGTGGCTCCTCCAAGTCTTCAATGTGATGGGAAGTTCGCGGCCTCCAGAGTTAGGTGAGACAATGTTTAACTTCTCATGCTTTTTCTATTCCTATCCTTGAGCTCGGATGACAGCCAAGTCTACTGCCTAGACTAAGAAATCAGTTTCCTGGAGCCCATCTTAGGTCTTGATGCCCTTAGGGCAGTGCAGACCAGTCCAATCCAACTTCATCTCAATCACAAGCAGGAAAGGAATTTCAAGGATCATAAACTGAGGGTTTGCCAACCAGAGCTCAGGTTACAGGCCTTAAAGTGGTATGCATCATTATAGTAGGAGACCCTTCCTGCATTCATACCCACTCTTACAGGCAGGGAGAGTGGAAATCAGCCGAGGCAGAAGTAGGGGGATCTCTGCCAGTTAAAAGGCCATCCAGGGAGAGCTACATAGTGAGACCCTGTCTCAAAACAAAAGCCCAGGCAGTCAAATCTGAATGTTAATTTCTTGTCAGTTCTCCAAATGGCATGACTGTGGTAAGGAATATTTTTAAAAGGCAACCTCAATCTAAAATCACATAGCTAGAATCGGAACCAAGAGCCCAACCACCTTTTTCCCTGCCTCCCTTTGGGCATGCAGAACCACCACACCATGCCACTCCTCTTTCCCCTCCCTAAGACATAGGGGAGCTCAGGCATGCTTGCACGGGATTCATACTGTTGTGTCCCTTTCTTATGGCACTGAGGCTGCAAACATCTTAAGCAGAATATGATTCAATTAAGTATCATTATACGACTGGTATTTGCTGTGGGTGTGAAAAGTAAATATTCATGGAGATTATTTTTTATATAATTCTATAACCTTATATTTTGTATATTTAAAATTTTATATTTAATTTTAGAAAGTTTTAATTCTTATTTTTAAGATTATAGTATACAAGTGAAATGGGAAAAAACCCTAAGTTTAGAGATGCCTCTGTTTTTTTATAATATACCTGCCATTTGAGAAAGCACTTGGATTCTTTTCTGGCTTTCATAACCATTTCCATAAACTTGGCCAACATGAAGAACATAAATATTCTCAGTGGAGATGGTCATATCCATCAGATCATGCATGGCTAAGAGAGTGCATTTATTTGCCTTCCTGAGGACCCAGACTACCAGCCTCTATCATTTAATCAGGCAGGCTTACTTTGAGGCTGTCCATTTCTCTAAGGTATTCTCTTGCTCAGCTGTTCTTTGCGCTACAGATTTAAGTGTGCCTAAGCAGGAACAACTACAGCAGCACCCCAGGACACGGTGGTGGAAGACAGCAGCACACATGTGCTCACAAAGTGATGCCTTCCTGTTACATTCTTTCTTCCTCACTGTCTTCTGCACTGCACATCTGTGGACTCACCCGCAACCTTACAGTGCAGCTAGACAAAAGGACGACACAACGCGACACATGAAAGAAACATCAGCAATGCAATCTTTTTGTCGTTTAATTAAAAAAAACCCAAAGATAAAAAAACAAGCATTTTACATAATGCATACATTCTCAACATCTGCAGATGAGATAAATAAAAGAAGGCTAAAGCAGACATATTGTGTATTGTTTCTCTTTGGTAAGTCACCAATATCCTCTGCAGAAACAAAATATGTTAAAAACAAAACCCATGGTCTTAAAATAATTGTCCCTTAGTATTAACAAAATATTCAGCAATAATACAGTAGATGTAGTTTTCAAATTGACAAGAATGCATAATACTTTATTCTCTGAGGGGTAAATAGCTGCTTTCCAAAATTAAGGCCTACAAGAGCCAATCTTATTCTAAACATCTTTTTCCTTGGCTCTTTTTTTAAATGTCACATTCAAACTTCCAGACACCATTCTTTTGGAAAATCTTTTTAACACACAAAACCTCTTACCAGTCAGTTTCACACCATCCATCCTGACCAATTCCATATCCTATGAGGCGATTCTATTTTATTCAAAATCACCTAAACTCAGTGCCCCCAAATAAAGAACAAAAATTCCCCTGAATATGCTCTAATGAACAGCACATATACACATCGTGGCTCTATTAAAGCAATATATACAGGTCAGAACTAAGAGAAAAACTAAAGGGCCCATTCAATATATAGCAGCAGCTCGTGTCTAAATATATATATACATACATGTATATAATGTTTTCACAGTTAATCTTAAAAAAAATTACATGATATGTTCAGAAATATTTCTCCTATGGTGTATAAATAATGCTTTAAAAGTCCAACTAATGAAATAAAGTATAAGAGTGGATCAAATTAAATAAATCTTCCGAGCCTTCCAGAACAGATGCTTGAGCTGGTAAAGCCTGAGGTGTGTTTGTAAAGGGTGCTCTGCCAGCCCTACCAGGAAAGGCAGTCCTCATTCTAAGCCCGGTAGGAGAGAAACTCCAACATTTTGGAAGGAACAGGCAGCTTCTGGACTTCTTGGGTGGGCATCACTCTTCGGATTGACATGCGACATAAATGTTGAAGACTAGGGACTTGCCTTGGAGTGGCCCAAAAATACACACTTCCATCATGTGTCCTTCAGAGAAATGGAAAAACAATCACAGTTACTCAACTACATGTGTCCTATGTCCCTACAGCTGTATATTAGATCCACACATCTCACCTTAAAGTCTAATAAGAACTCCAAGACAAGGCAAGTAGCAGGATTATATAGTTTGTCTAGGAAATTTACAGAAATACACATAAAGAAAAAGAAAGATGTATTTACCCAGCAGCTAAAACACTGCCATCAGTAGAAAAGGCACAGCAAAGCCCATTGCTCAAAGGTGCAACTTGTACTGGACAATCCTCACCGATTCTCCAGAACCTCACCATTCTGGAAGGGAAATAAGCGATCCAGTGAATTGAACACATCTGTGTTCTGATCACAGAGTACATACACAAATCACTCTCAAACAGCACGGTAACTTTGGTTGAGATGGGCTCATATGTACACAATCCAGGCCAGCATCAAATTCTTGAACTTGCTGATTTTACTGCTCAGGAGCTGGGATTACAGGTCTGTTTTCTCCATCTAGTTAATTTAACGTTTTATTTTGTTTGAGATTGGGTCTCACTACACAGCTCAAGCTGGAAGCCTCCCAAATGCTGCAATTACAGGCAAGAGCCTCCATAGTCCATACTGTCACATTTAACATATCTATACAGACTAGTTTACACTTTATACCATTTGGTAATGTGGATAAACCCCAAAGAGATTACAAGGAATGGCTTTGCTTTTTTTTTTAAATAAATTTTTAAAAAAGATGTATTTATTGCCAGGCAGTGGTGATGCACGCCTTTAATCCCAGCACTTGGGAGGCAGAGGCAGGCGGATTTTTGAGTTTGAGGCCAGCCTGG
>NW_022196911.1:74957369-74983197 GCF_008632895.1 Mastomys coucha
AAAAAAAAAAAAAAAACAAAAAAAAAAAATGTATATTTATTATATGTAAGTACACTGTAGCTGTCTTCAAATACCCCAGAAGAGGGCGTCAGATCTTATTACAGATGGTTGTGAGCCTCCGTGCCTCCATGTGGTTATTGGGCTCAGGACCTTTGGAAGAGCAGGCTGTGCCCTTAAGTGCTGAGCCATCTCTCCAGCCCCAAGGCATGGCTTTGTAACCTCAAGTGTTTGAACCTGTATTGTTCACATCTGGAAGCTTTGTCATTTTCTCAGAAATAAAATATAACACGATTTGATTTACTCTTTTCTACATTTGTCTAATCTCAAAAGCAGTGGTCATCAATTTACAGGTGTGTACCACAACAGCCAGCTAGGCAAAAAGCAACATCTTCCAAAGTGTTGTCTAGAGAGACATTAAACCCCAGTTACAGAATGGGTATGGTGGTCCACATAGAATTCTCAGCATTCAGGAGGCAGAGGGATCTTAAGTTCAAGATCAACCTGGCCCACATACCAAGACCATTTCAAATACAAACAACTAACTCCCGTACAAAAACCTAAGTCTAGCTTAAGAGTGTGTTATGAGTTAAAGCACACTTTCATTAAGTAGAAGGATGAAAAAATAAAACCTTTAAAAATCACGACTACAGTCAAAACCATACTCCATAATACTCACTTATCATCAGCAAGGCTGGCAACATGCAGGCCATCATGACTGAAAGACACAGCTCTCACCCATCGGTCATTTGCTCCTCCAGCAAATATTGGAGTAGGCGGGGGAAACAGGTGCCTGCAGTCAGAGACATATTTGCGGTGTTTCAGAATCAATTCTAGAAACAAAAAAGCCTCAGTAGCCTTCTCTGGCCTCTGAATAAGGTTTAGAGTGGTGCTTTGATGATACAACTAAGACTAAGGAGAGCTGTTATAGCCAAGTTCAATGAAACAGGAAGCTGTAACTTTACAAAGCTGTAGTGATAGCCAATGTTGGGTTACTGACTGAAATAATTCATGTTGAACTCACCCGAACTCCATCAGAATGTCTCCAATGTGTGGATCCCAGACATACACACGAGTATCGTAAGATGCAGTAGCTAGTAATGCTCCGTCAGGAGAAAAGTCACAAGCTACAACATCATGGTGATGGCCTTCCAGTCTCCTAATCATGGTGTATTTATCCATATCCCAAAGGAAAACCTGAAATAATAAAAGAGGGAAATGTTATAGTTTCACTCAGACACACAGAGGACAAAGGGGCACATCTTAAACTATAATTGCTACTTTAAATATTACATCAAATTAATTATAAATTATGAGTAATTTAAAGAATATGCTCAGTGTCGTAGATTAAAAATCAGTCTTTAAGTTAATTAAAGTAGACATGCAAATTTCTATTTCAAATGTTTCTGTTAAATGTTAATTTAAAAAATAAGCCTAAAGGGAAAATAAAGGCAATGCAATTTAACCACAAATACTGAAATCCATTTATTCCAAAATCTAATTAACTAAAATATATGGAAATAAATAGGGTTAAGTATTACAAACCCCTTTCTCTTTTTTCCAGAAACTACTAATTTTTAAAAATATATACAGACAGAAAATGTAATGTTAGCAATTGTTACTCCATTGGCATCTCCCTTTGAGATAATCACTTGTTTACAATAGGCTTGGGTCACCACGAGAGCCTAGGAAGAGAAACAGATACTGCAAGCAAAGAGAATTTTCACAGCCAAAAATAATTTTGTTGGCAAACAACAAGGATGTTATTAAACCATATTACAGATGAAAATACTATTTTATGAAAATAATATAATTACAACATTTTTTGGTAATCAAGATTTAACACTTATTTTTCCAAAATAACTATAATCATCAGTTATTCAGCATAAAACAGTTAAATTACTTAAAAGTACATCCACATACAGTTTAGATTTTAAACATCCAAAGACTGTGCAGAAGGTTCTAAATACGTTTTGCTGGTTTTTTGCTTTGAGGTAGTGTCTCACCAAGAAGTTAAGGCTGACTTTTAAGTAGCCTAGGCTGGCCTATCCACTTGCCTTAGCCTCTCAAGTAGTTCTAGACAGTGTTCTAATGCTTACTGTTAGAGTAAATGTAAACGGGGAGGCTTACAGCAAGCCTTGTGAGACAGCTTCCCTCCTCTTTCAGTAGAATAATCCTTTCTGCTACTTCCTTTCTGCACGCATTATTTCCAAAGGAAAATAAGTATAATAACTGGGTAAATAATTTAAGGTACTGCTAGTATCTTAACTCAAAAAAAAAACAGAGAAAGCATTCAAAAACCAATTACTTTACATAATTTATTTGTCAGACTCTCAATTCCTTCAAACTGGAAGATCAATTTACTCAGGAGTCTGGACATTACTGTGGGGGAAATTACTTTTTAAAGGAAAAAAGAAAAGAAAAAGAAAAGAAAGAAAAGCAGAAAGTGGACATCGACCAGCACCTGTGTACGTACAGTACACCTTGCAGCCGAATGCAAGGTTACTTCATCCTATGGTAAAGGTCGCCCCCAGCCCGGTAGCCAGAGATGCCACTCTTTCTGCCCAGCTAACACCATTGTGCGCCTGTGTGCGAGTGGTGCCAGCATAACCTCAATCACACCAATATTGCTGCCACCACCTGTGACAGGGAAAGCAAGAAGCATATGGAAAACACACAGCCTAAAATCGCAATGTCAACATCTAGCTTGTTTTTATGATTTAAAAAAAACAAAAACAAAAACAAAAACAAAGCTATTTTGCTTTAAACTTCTAACATTCACAACTATCATTTTAACATACTTCTTGGCAAAATAAAATGTGTTTTATCTAGCCACCCCCACCCCCACCAGTCCATAGAGTGTTGCGATCATTACACGTATTTGGAGTTCAGCCAGTTTCATACTCAATGCTGCTAAACTGGTAAAAATACATTAACTCAGAGCTAGTAAACTGACACTTTAACTTTACTAAAAGTACAACCTTCAACAGTCACTACTTAAGCTGTCAATAGGCACGCTGTAAAACCATGTGCAGCTTGATCTATAATCCACTGCAGGACATCCATGAGTTATAATTTTATTATACTTAGAAGTTACTTTTTTTTATTCAGTTAAATGTCCAGGATCAACTGAGACTTAAAAACTTAAAAACAAAACAAAACCAGCAAACTGGACAAAACAAAAACAAAGAAAATAATTCGCAAGGAAATATCTTAATGGACTAGATCTTATCTATAGCACATAGGCATTCCCAGATTTCACAAAAAAACAAAACAAAACCAAACCTCACTAACCCTTAATTTTATAAACATCTCTAAAAGCAATTCAATTCTCAATTCACAAATAACTATTTTCTACATGCAAATTCTTTCCATCATGAAATAAAGCACTTAAGACATTCATGACACCGAGCACAGACTTAATAGGTTACTTAGATTTAAAATGATTAGGCATACATTATCATCTAATTCACAATACATGTACAAGAACTTTGATACATACTGCTTTACTGGCTCCAACTGAACACAGCATAGAACAGTCTGGAGAGAATGCACAACTGTACACCCAATTCTGATGTCCCCGCAATACTTTCACCATGTTTCCTAAACAAAAAAAACATCTGTGTCAGGACACACTTTGAATCAGTCATACCTTGACAGACAAGACAGTAATCTACAGTTATCATAAACTTTTACTGCTGAAAAAAGATGTATATACATAAAGAGGCCTTCAATATCTGCCACTTTACTTCCTTTCTTCCAAGGCAGGGTCTCTCTAACTCACTATGCAGACCAGGCTGGCCTCAAACTCACAGGGTAGTATTTGTTGCTTGATAAAATTACACAAGGTTGGAGACACACCTCAGCAGTCAAGAGCACACTCTGTTCTGCAGTGGACCTGAGTTTGATTCCCGGTACTTTATTGCTCCATGAGATCTAACACCTCTGGCCTCCTCAGACACTCATACTTAACTACATGTAGACAAACATGAATATACAGAACTAAAAATAGTTTAGAATATAAAAGCCAGGCATACTAATGTATACCTTTAGTCTCAGTATTTAGGGGATAAAAGCAGGTACTTCAGCCTGATGTACATTTATTTTTGTTTCTTTAAAGTAAGATGATATATCAATACGCCACGTTTCAGAAAGAAACTGAGTACACCAACATGCTTTTCTGTGAGGTTAAAGAGTAAAACATCTTACTTTTTATGAAATAATGTATAACCTATGCTTACCAGCATTTAACCACATTACAAATCCTGATTTGTAAATCAGGCTATAATCTAAATTTTATTGGATAACTGGATTTGTTCTTTTAAATAAAATTTAAAAAATAAGGCTTTTTATTTTAAATTTTCATTTATTTAATATGAGTATTTTGCTTGCTTATATATGTCTGTGTAGCACCTTCATGCAGTGTCCACAGAGGCCAGGAAATGTTGAATTCCTTGGAACTAGAGTTATAAATCTGTGAGGTTGGTCTGAGCAGTGTCAAGACTGTTTATTATTGTAACTGCTGGTTCCTGTTCTGGCTTACTTAAGCTGTGTTTTGTTTGATCTATATAGGAAAGGGACCCAAGTATTAAACAGAATAAAGGGAAGAAACTATGATCACCAAGCCGTTTGGTTTCTGTTTTCCTGATAGTGTCTTGCTAAGTAGCTAGCTAACTGGCCTAGAGCTCTCAATTTTCCTGACCTTACCTCCTAAAGCTATATGACTACTGGTATCCTGCGTGAGTCAGAGAAGGGCAAGGGCAATCCCCTCATCACTCTAAAAAATGAAGATGTCAAAAGACTTGGCCAGGTATGGTACAACACATTTTTAATTCTAACACTCAAGAGGCAGAGACAGGCAGATTTCTTGTAAGGCCAGCTAAAGCTACAAAGAGACCCTGGCTCAAAAAGTGAAACAGCTAGGAAAAGACAAAAGACATACATACCATCATCTTTCAGGTCCCACACTCTAAGAGTTTTGTCTCTTGAAGCTGATACAAGGAGTAAGCTCCCATCTGGGGCAAAAGTTAAATCTCTAACCACTTCAATGTGGTCTACCAAATTAAGGAGTAGTTTTCCTAAATTTGATTGAAAGGAGAAAAAGAAACAGACAAGATAATTATTTATCTCCTATTTTTTTATGTTTTGTTAACTGTAAAAAACGAACAGACATTCTTGGGTACCTTCCTTGTTTTATGAAATAAATTGTTTCACTTATTAACTAGTGGGTATTATTACTTGTGAGAATTCATTACTCAGAAATTTAAGCAATTTCTTCAAGATAACAAACTCTGTATGTATTAGAAAACTGTAAAAGAAAAGAAATGACTGAAACGTAAGAAAACTCCTAGACCAAATTAGCATTAAGAAAGCCCTACCCCACTGACTTTTCATCTGTACAATATGACTTTACAACAAAAGCAAAATATCAACTTTTCTCTTTGCTTTTTATTTCATTGGCCTTGGACTATCAAATGTTCCACAAAGTAAACATTACATCACAACTTTTAATTTTAACATTATCTTAAAAAAAAAAAGTACTTATCAGTTACTGGAAGTTTTGTTTTCTAGAAAAATCTGTGGTCACCTTAACTTTTCCCCTCAATAAGCCAATCAAACTTTGCTTCCTTTTCCCCAATTCAATGTCATTATTAGGGGCACATCTTGCTTTTTTATGCTCACTTAGATTATTTTATATTTGTGAACAAACAAATATGCCAAGAACTAAAACAAAATCAAAATCCTTTTTTCTGTTCTTGTATTGTTGGTCACTGAGCCTCAGGTCTGAAGCAGTGACTGTAAGGTGGAGACATAACCGCTGAGCTTCCTCCCTCATTCTTGGTGGAGGTAGGGTCTTACTTGTGCAGTTCATGCTGCCTTCACCTTGCTATGTAGACCAGGCTGGCTACTCAGCCTTCTCAGTGTTGAGGTCACAACTATGTATCACCATGTCCAGTTTGAACATATATTTGTTTGTTTGTTTGTGACAGAGTCTCTCTATATAGCCCTAGCTGACCTAGAACTCACTATGTAGACAGGGGCTGGCCTCAAACACAGATCCACCTATCTCTGCTTCCTGAGTGCTTTGATCAAAGGCATCTGCTACCATATCCCACCTTGAATACTTTTTAATTAGTTGGGAGGCAGGCAGATAGATCTCTATGACTTTGAGGCCAGCCTGGTCCACATATTAAGCTCCAGGACTACACAGAGAGACCCTGTCTCATAAACCAAAAACCAAAAACCAACTGTGATGACTGTCTGTATATGCTTGGCCCAGGGAGTGGGACTATTAGGAGGTACAGTCTTATTGGAGTGGGTGTGTCACTGTGGATATAGGCTTTAGCACCCTCATCCTAGCTGCCTGGGAAGTCAGTAGTTCCTAGCAGCCTCTAGATGAAGATGTAGTCCTCTCAGCTCCTCCTGCATCATACTTGCCTGCAACCATCTTGATAATGGACTGTACCTCTGGACCTGTAAGTTAGCCCCAATTAAATGTTATCCTTATAAGAGTTGCCTTGGGGCTGGCGAGATGGCTCAGCGGAGAAGAACTCTGACTGCTCTTCGAAGGTCCTGAGTTCGGATCCCAGCAACCACATGGTGGCTCACAATCACCCGTAATGAGATCTGACGCCTCTTCTGGTGCATCTGAAGACAGCTACAGTGAATTATGTGAGAGCGAGCAGGGCTGCAAGTGGGGCCAGCAGAGGTCCTGAGTTCAATTCCCAGCAGCCACACACACGATGGCTCACAGCCATCTGTACAGCTACAGTGTACTCATACACATAAAATAAATAAAATAAATCTTTAAAAAAAAAAAGTTGCCTTGGCAGCTATGGTGTCTGTTCAAAGCCATAAAACCCTCTGATTTGTAGCTGGGTAAACGGCTCAGTTGATAGGTGCTTGCCTAGGTAGTACGCACATGAAGCCCTAGAGTTGGATTCCTAGCACTGCATAAACTGGGAGTTGCAGCACATGCCTGCAATTGCAGTACTCAGAATGTGGTGGCTGGAGGGGTAGAGTTAGTCATCATCAGCTACACAGTGAGGCTGAGACGTGCTTGGGATACAAAAACACTGGTTCCCCTCGAAAACCCCTAAGTTATCACTGAAAAACCATGTCAGACATTTTGCTGAGGTTGAAACTAAACTATTAGTTTCTAAATAGTTAACTAAAATAAGACCCAAACCTGCTTTGCATATTTATCAAGCAGTATAAACTCTTATTATTCTCCTAGATTAAAATTATAAACTAAGACTTACAATAATTATAAAGACACATAAATTCTCACTTTCCTATACATTAAAGTCTTCAAATCATATATTCCAGTGCTTCCATCATAAAATAATCAGGTTCACTTTCGCTATGAATTCATACCTGTATATACATCCCAGATTTTGATGCGACCATTGTTTAACCCTGTGGCAAGGAGTAGCTGATCCTGTCCAAATCTGAACCGGTGCCATTCTATATTAACGCAACGACTCTGTTTTTCTGGAACTGAAGACCCAAAAGCAAGACTCCAGACGATGTCTCCACAGTCTATAATGTGTTCACGAGGCTTATTTTTTTGACTACCATTACTATTTTGTCTTGCCAATTTTAGAGAGCTTGAGTTGGTAACATTCTTGGAACCATGCAAAAGACTGAGCAGGAAAAAGATTGAAAATGAATTTTTCTTTATACTGAACTTCTGTAGACACTAATTGTTAACACTTGTTAAGTCTTCTCAATACAATTGTAACTATTTCTAAAGATGGGAAAGTTGGTATCTGAAATACAAGGCTAGACAAATTCAACTCATAAAAATTACTGGTGGCTGAGAAAATCCTCAGTACGAAAACTTACTAATTAATCTTCCTTCCAAATTGCCTTCAATAGAACCTCTTTAACAGAGTAGTGTAAAGCCTGGTCCCACCTGGGAGAGGGCACTGTTGTCAGTGTCCAGCATGCTCAGTGTGTCTCAACTGAGACAGCTTCTATCATAGGAAATGCACCTGGAGGTCACACTAGACCTGTAACATTTTGTTTATGCTCAGACGAGAAATTAGGATGAGAAAAACAGTAACTTCTCAGTATGAACTTAAGGAGTAATTTAGCTCATTTGCTAAATTAAACTGCTATATAATGTTTAATATTATATAATCTATCTTTTAGGACACTAAACTAGATTATTTCAGGAAATTAGAAGCCAGAGACTGCAGAAAACTTTTACGCTATCATGAATATGTCCTTAATTCAAGCAGAGATAAAAAGAACTGTCAGGTGATGGACAGACAGCATGACTAGATTAAGTTCCTTCAGAAAGAAGAGTTATCTTGATGAGAATTTCAGTGACCCTGGTGCACAGTGAAGGGACCACACAAGCTTAGATAAAATCTTATTAACTTGAAAATCGAAACAGACATATAAAACTTCAGTTGGTGGAGTGCTTGCAAAGCAGACATGAAGCCTCAGGTCTGATCTCCACCACAATATAATGGGGTATGGAGGGCCCAGTTACTCCAGCAATTCTGAGTAGAAATGAAGGAATATTAGAAGTTCAAAGTCATCCTAGGCTACATACTGAATCTGAAGTTGGTCTAGGCTAAAGCCTCCTCCAACCCAACTCCAATTCCAGATAATTTTTTTTTTGAGACAAAGTCTATTATGTAGCTAGGGGCTGTGGCTCATACTCAGACAGCATCATCTAGGAGGCTGAGACAGGATCAAGAATTTAAAGCAAATCTGGGCCACACAGTAGGTCTATGTTAGAGAAAAATCTGTTTATATACTGTGGTTAACCAATAGTGTGTGAAATCCAAAGTGAATGCAAAAAAGCTTCACCCATCAGATCACTTGATCTGACACAACAGGACACACTAATGTACGGCACAATTAATCTGTCTTTACACACACACACACAGAGGAGACAGGGATGTAGGTTAGTTGGCAAAGCACTAGCCCCTGCATATGAGACCCTGGAGTCCAGTGGGGGAGGGTATGGTAGCATAAATATCTGAGAAAATATTATAACACTCTAATATACACATTAAATCCAGACCTTCTCACTAGTCTAGGCTGGTCTACATGATGACATAACCGCCTCTGCTTCCCAAGTACTAGGATTACAGGCATGTACTGCCATGGCCACCCACATAACTTTTATTTTGAGACAAGGCCTCTCTATTATGTAGCCCTGACAGTCCTGTGTAGACCTGGCTGGCCTTGAACCCCAGAAAGCCACCTGCCTCCTACACTTCCCAAGTTCTGGGATTAAACGGATACAGCACTGTGACCAGCTCAGGTAATTCTTTACATAAATCTTCAATGAAGATTTGAACTACAAACAAGCTTATAACACTGGCTGTAAAGAAAACTTAAAATATTACCCAACACTGAAAGACAATAGTAAATTCTACAAAAAGCAAAGGAAAGAAGTCTTACAAGTTCTTAAGGTACTGGGACCACGGGACAAGCTTCACTATACGGTATCCTTGAGACCATGCGAAGTAGGAACCATCTGGAGCAAAAGCAACAGTCCAGTTTTCACCACCACATTTCTTGTCGAAAGGAGCTGCTGGAGCTAAAAGTTCCCCTATAGTGCGTGATCTCACTAAAACAAGACAAAAACAAAAATCAGGATATTATACATAGTCAGATTCAGATGGCCCCATATTATTTTGGAATTTGCTGAGGCTGTCTCCTTTTCAGGGTTTCTCTGTATAACCCTGGCTGTCCTGGAACTCACTCTGTAGACCAGGCTGGCCTTGAACTCAGAAATCCATCTGCCTCTGCCTCTCAAGTGCTGGATGCGCCACCACTGCCTGGCCTCCTTTTCTTTTAGACATGGTTTAGCTGGCTTTCTACCCATAGAACATTAGAGATGAGTTTTGTTTTTATAGTGATTTCCAAGAGATTTAAAGTATGTCACTAGGCATGGGAGGCACACCTATCATCTCATCCCTTAGAAGGCTTAGTGTTCAGGAGTTCAAGACTGCATGAGACCTTGTGACAAAGTTTCAGTGCAGCTGGGCTGGAAGACATGGCTTTAAGGCCAACCTGGATTAAATAGGCAGACCCCATGAAAGTGGGAAGTGAAAAGAGAACAGAAGGGGAATTTTAAGATTGTTATCATCTTTCAAGAACTTAATTCGTTAGGCTTAGGTTGTCTTGCTAATGTACAAGATGATCTTCATCATAGTACAAACCAGGTAGAGAACTGGAACTTTAAGGTCACCTCAACTATATGGTCGGTTCAAAGCCAGCCCAGGCTACAATTTTTTAAATATATCCAGTCATTCAGAAGGCTGGGAAGAGCTGGAAGGCCAGCAAAATGACTCAGTGGGTACACATACCTGCTGCCAAGCTTGACCACTTGTTTTCAATTCCCAGTACCCACATGGCAGAAGGGGAGAACACACTTCTACTATTCTCAACAGGTAATAGACGTAATTTTTAAAAGGTGCAGGAGAGCTGGAGAAACAGCTCAAAAGTTGCCTAACAAGTATAAGGCCCTAGTATTCACTGGGGGGTAACAGGCCTGGGGAGAAAACCTGGTCAATGAACTCTACAGTCTGTGTTGTATACTCCATTAGTAACTAGTATACCATCTAGCATGTCAAGTGTTCAATTAATATTTACTTAACAAATAAAAAGGCACATATATATACTCCTACTTGTAAGGTAAGTACATTCCTGGCCTTTTTTCTACATCATTCTGAAAATTTCCTTCTTGTATGAAAATATCATAACACCTATCACTAGGATAAATAAAACTATTTTGCTTAAACAATGTCTTCTTTTTTAAATACTCAAAACCTGCTGGATGGTAGTGGCATACGCCTTTAATCCCATCACTCAGTTGGTAGAGGCAGGCAAGAATCTCTTGACTTTGAGGCCAACCTGGTCTACAGAGTTCCAGGGTTAAATAGAGAAATTCTGCCTCAGGAGAACAAACAAAGGGGGTGGAAAAAACAAAAAAAAAAAAAAAAAAAAAAAAAAAAAAAAAAACAAAATGAATTCAAAATCTTCTTTCTACCCCATCCACCTATTCAGCTCTGATTCTGATCTAAGAGAACAAAGGTATTTGACAATCTTTATCTCAAGACATCAGATAATATCTATACTGGCATCTTTTCTAAGATACAATATTTCTAGTTCTTTCAATCATTCCTCAGATTATAAAGTTTTTGAGTTCATTTTCTATCTTTTTTTTTTTTTTTTTTTTTTTTGGTTTTTCAAGACAGGGTTTCTCTGTGTAGTCCTGGCTGCCCTGGAACTTACTCTGTAGACCAGGCTTACCACATTTTCCTTGTATACATTCCAGTTAGTAGTGACCTTTAGAAAAGTGAAGAAGATTGAGACCCAGAACTGGACACTGTACTTCCTGGTGTGGTTTTACCAAAGTGATAGAGCACCCCCACTTATTCAAAGGGAGCAACACTGCATAAGCTCACATTCATTTTACTGGCAGTCACATGAGTGTGATGATCTAAGATTCCTGAGCTGGTGAGCCTCAATGCCTACAGAACGCATTTTCAATGCGGAACCTCAGAAGGAGCACATTGTCGTAGGCTTCCTGCATTTGTTCCAAGCCTACACTCTCACATAGTCCTGTCACTGGGGTTCTTTTCATACCCAGTCCCCCAAACTGAGATTCCTGCTTAACCTTCATCTATTGGTCAAAATGAATGAATTTTAGAAAGGGCTTTGTTCACAAATAAGGGAAGCAAGTTTTAAAATTCTACTTTTTTAAAGAAGGAAATAGAAGTATTAGCTTTAAGAGAGAATGCTCCCAAGTTGATCTAAGTAGAATACTTTATTTCCCACAGATTTAAGTCTGTACTTTAAGGTTACTTTTAAAAAATAATCTTGGGCACAATCATTTGGCTACTTTTTAAAGTGTTTATATGATAGGGATGTGGTTGGTTCAAACACCAAACCCCAAGAAACAATTCACTAACTCATCTTCAAATGTAAGACATTCTAATAATTATAAAAACTGTAAAACAAATGTTATGTGGTCAGCATTTTTCTATACAAGGTTTCTCTGTGTAGTCCTGGCTGTTCTGGAACTCTGTAGACCAGGCTGGCCTCAAACTCTGAAATCTGCCTGTCTCTGCAACCCAAGTGCTGGGATTAAAGGTGTGGGCCACCACCACCCGGCTTTAATCAGCTGTTTTAAATACTCAAGTACTGACTAGTACCAACCTAAAGTAAGGTTTTTCCCTAAAGTGCTTTAATGGGGCCGTGTGAACCAGCCCTAAAATACAGCAAATCTGCAGAGTACATCATGAGTCACCACTGAACAAGGCTAACCAGATTTAAGTTCTTCCTCACATTCCACCCTGATTTCATGACCAGAAAGGAAGTGTGACATGCTTTTTTAAAGAGGGTAGTAGTTCAGGGCAGGAGTAACTCACCAGCTGGGTGACTTTAAAATCTTTAAAAATTCTATTTATTTTATCTATGTGAGTACACCGTGGCTGTCTTCAGACACACCAGGAATAGGGCATCAGATCCCATTTCAGATGGTTGTGAGCCACCATGTGGTTGCTAGGAATTGAACTCAGGACCTCAGGAAGATCAATTAGTGCTTTTAACCAATGAGCCATCACTCCAACCCAAATAAAATCTTTTTTAAAAAAGTCAGCAGCTAATTAGCTATTCAACTTCATTCTTCAGAACCCCCACCCGATTCTGTTAAAAGTCATTTGTGAATAGAAGTCCATTCACATACAAGAAAAAACTTTGTGATTACCTCAGCTTTTCACCCTTCCTAGAAATACCTCCTCCAACCAACTGGCAAAGTCACCCGTGTGAAGAGCAGGAAATGCTAAGGCTCTCTGCTCAGTGGCCACTGCTTTCTTTTTAAAACTGGATTTCACTATGTAGTCTTGGCTACTAGAAGTGGCTTTGCAGACCATAAGGATCTCGAACACAGGTCTACCTGCCTCTGCCTCTGGGTGTTGGGATGACCATGTCAAGCCAACTTAAAAAACAGTAAATAATGTCGGGCTGGTGAGATGGCTTAGCGGGTAAGACCACTGACTCCTCTTCTGAAGGTCATGAGTTCAAATCCCAGCAACCACATGGTGGCTCACAACCACCCTAATGAGATCTGATGCCCTCTTCTGGTGTAGTCGTCTGCGACTACAGTGTACTTATTTATAATAATAATAAAGAAATCTTTGGGCCGGAGCAAGCAGGGACTGACTGAGTGGAGTTGACCAGAGTGAGCAAGCCAACTGCAGTGAGCAGAGGTCCTAAAAACTTCAATTTCCAATACCCAGATGAAGGCTCACAACCATCTGTACAGCTGCACTGTACTCATATACATAAATAAATAAAAAAATCTTTAAAAAAATGAAACAGTAATGTCGGCAGGGCAGTGATGGCACATGCCTTTAATCCCAGGCAGAGGCAGTCAGATTTCTGAGTTCTAGGTCAGCCAGGGCTAACAGAGAAACCCTGTCTCAAAAAAAACAAACAAATGGCCGGGCGTTGGTGGCGCACGCCTTTAATCCCAGCACTTGGGAGGCAGAGGCAGGCGGATTTCTGAGTTCAAGGCCAGCCTGGTCTACAGAGTGAGTTCCAGGACAGCCAGGGCTACACAGAGAAACCCTATCTCAAAAACAAAACAAAACAAATAAACAAAACAAAACAAAACAGTAATATCAGTGCCTACTGATATTGCTCAACGAATCTCATCTGACCGGCTCAAAGGTGGCTCCTTTGAGAGAATTTAAATAATGCTAAGTGCTTTAAAGGGGCCCCTGGGCAGGTCTGGCTCACACCCTTCGACTCCCCATTGTCCAGCTTTCCGACTGGCGCGTGACAGGTCTAGCCACTGCTGCATCCTCCGTACAATAGCCCTCCTTCAGCCACTCCACCTATTCACACGGCTCCTCCCGTGTACGTAGGCAACCCGTTTCCCTCCTTTGAACCCTACACTTTCATAACGTCATCCTTTAAGGAAAATAAAACTTTTCCACGCTGATGACACTTCTTCAGGCTCCTTTCTCATTAAGAGTACCGGACATACAGAAGCTGCTCCTCCTACTGCACCTCAAAACACAAAAAAAGTTCACTACTTTTTTCCCACCACAGACTTAAGAGAGCCTAGGATAGACTACTAAGCCTGTGCTAGGTCCATTCAACATCCCAGATAGAGCCGGGAGAATCCCAGGAGGTCGGATCCGCACCCCAGCTGGGATGGTGTCACTAGGGTTTGCCGGGCGGTGAGCAGACTCGGAGGCCCGCTCCGGGGCGCGCGTCCATTCACTCCCGGCCGACGCCCATCGCGGGACCGCTTCCTCCCGCCACGCAACGCCGGTCCTTGCTCCTCTCCGCTTCTACGGAGCCTCAGCATCCGATGCCCCGCTTCTCGTGGGCCTCGGCATCGGACTTCCCCCTCCTCCCATCCCCCACATCCACCCCCGCTCCCCCTCCCGGCCCCGGAGCCAGCCCCTTCGCACTCTGCCCGTCGTCCCCGCGCTCCCCCTCCATCCTGGGCCTCACCGATCTCTTTCTCGTTGACCCTCGGGGGAAAGCTGGCCATCTATGGGGCACCGTCTGATTCCGGGAACTTGATTCGGACGCGACGACAGAGAAGGGATTCGCCGGGGGCTGAGGGGCGTGACGCGGGCTCGGTCTTTCTCGGGTGTGGGGAGTGAAGAGAGAGCGCGGGCGGCCGCTGCAGCTTCTGCGGACTGCCCTGGGGAAATCACCGGAATGCCTGGAACCAAGCCACCGCGTTACACTCAGACAAAAGAGCCGGCGCGCCTGCCACTCACAGACTCACAGTCCGCCAGTGCTTCCGCCGCCAAACCAGACACTGAGACAAGATGGCGGGCGGCACTGATAATACCTGGGAGGCGGGGTTTGGTGGTGACGTCAGTCGATCTGGCCCCGCCTCCCGACGCAGGGGACGTGACAGTCTGGCCCCACGGACAGACGTGAGCTCTCAAAGCGCGACCTGCAGGCAGTTTCGAAGGCTCTTTGCCAAGGGCATGTCGAGGATTATATAATGCACGTGACCGAACCGGAAAAGGCAAAGTAGACGTTTCAGGTGCTTAATTCCCTTTAGCTACTTCTCTGGCTCCTTGGTACCTGGGAAGTGCAGGTTGCACTGAAGAAAGAGAGACGATGAAAATTATCATAGTGGTGTCCAATTGGTCAGGACGAGAGCAAACTGGTTTTAGGAAAGGCTCAGTTGATAGAAGAGACCCAGGGTGATGGGGCATCACCTCTGAGGCCTCCCCCAAGGCTGCCTCTGTTCTACCTGGTCCCTAAAGTCAGGCCTCCTGAAGAGCTGGCCCATATCACCTCCACCTCAGAATCTGCCCTCCTTCCATAGAAGTCGAGGTCTCTAGGAAGCAGCTAGCTATTCCACATCAGAGATAGTAATTGTGTGGGTGTGCCCCACATCTCAGTCTGAGTGCCCTCTTTCTTCCAAAGGATAACAGATAAAGGCTTAGATTTTTCTCAGATACTCCTAGAAGACAGAGCTGCCTAGCATAGCTCTTCAGATCTCACATAGTGCATGTACTGTGTGCATGTCCCTTTGCCCAAGAGAGAAATTCTTCAGAGCATAACGATTGATAGACATAAATCATCTCCCTTTTTTAAAAAAAGAAATTACTTGGTTACTGCTCGTCAATAAATATGTCAAGGACTTCGTGCAACGGTCCTGGCAGACAAACAGTCGAAGGAAAAGGGAAATGAAGTCTTGACAAATTCAGAACATTATTGTCTTCTAATTTTAGCTGTTTGCTTATTTATTTATTTATTTATTTATTGTGTGTGTATGAGATATGTGCGTGTTTTTGGAAGAGAGTTCATGTGTCTAAGTGCTTCTGTGTGAATGCAGGCTCTTGCTTTCCATACAATGAATGCATTCAGAGGTCAGAGGACAAACTTGGGTCCTTGCCTCCCACCTTTCCTGAGACAGGGTCTCTCGTGATTCAGGGCTTGTACACCATGCTAGCTGGCCCTGTAACTTCCCGACTCCCTGCCAGCCCTGTAAGAGTGAAGGGATGGCAGAGGAATAGTCTGTAATCTCTTGCCTTCTGCTTTTACCCGGGTTCTGGGCTTTCGAATAGTCAGGTATGTATGATAAGCATTTTCACCTCTGAGCCATCTTCCCAGCTTAAAATTTTTTTTTGAGTTTTCATGTAAAATATGCAGATTTCACAAGTTTGCAGGGCTGAGGGAGAGGGGTATAGCTCATTAGTAAAATATTTGTCTAGCACACGGCAACCACAGCTTCCATCCCCTGCTCCTGAGAAACCTAGTGCAATGATGCATGCCTGAAAGCCCAGCTCTTGGCAAGCAAAGGCACAAGAATCAAGAACTTAAGACCACTTCTGCTACATAGCAAGTATGGGGCCAACCTGGCTCCAGGAGACTATGTCTTCAAACAATCTGGAAGGCTTTGGGAATTCATGAGTCAGCCTGCACTGTAGTCACACTGATTTGGTTGATTGGTTGGCTGGTTTGGTTGGGTTTCCCTTAGTTTGGTTTGGTTTGGTTTGGTTTTTTGAAAAAGGGTTTCTCTGTGTAGCCCTGGCTGTCTTGGAGCTAGCTCTGTAGACAAGATTGACCTTGAACTCCAAAAGATTTGCCTGCCTCTGCCTCCCCAGTGCTGGGACTAAAGGCGTGCACCACCACTGCCCAGCTAAGATACTGGTTTTTTTAGTACAGGCACTGCCCAAGTTAGTGCTCCAGTTAATTTTTTTTGGCTAAGTGCTATGACTCCCAACCACTTACACTATACCATAGAAATTCACAGAAAATAACCATTCTTGAGAGCCTGCTTGTGAATTATTTGAAGGACTTTTTCACAGAATTGTTTAACTCCCACTTTATGTGAGTAGCCTGTAGATGCCTTGAAGATTTTCTTAACTACAAAGTGTGACCAGTACAATAGAAAACAATTGTCTCATTTGTCTGCCCTAATATTTGTAGGATCCATGTTACGTTCTGGGCACTGGGGTACATAAGTACTTCATTAATTAACCATTTAACATCCATGACAATGAAAGTAGTTCACTTGTCATTGGGAAGGTCAACATGGTTAATTTAACAGGGTCTAAAAATCATCTAGGAGACAAACTTCTGCGCATGTCCATGAGAGAGGGTCTAGATTTGGGGTCAGAAGACTCACCCTAAATTTGGGCAGCATCCTTTCCTGCATAAGGGGTGTGGAGTGAATTAAAAACACAAAGCTAGGGTTTAGAGAGGTGTCTTAGTGGTTAAGAGCACTGGCTGTTCTTCCAGAAGATCTAGGTTCAATTCCCAGGACCTACAGATGGCTCACAACTGTCCATAACTCCAGTTCCTGGGGAGCTCTTATCTCCTCAGGCACTGCACACATATGACAGACACACAACATACACTCAGCTACACAAATATACACATAAAATTTAAAAAAAAATAAAAGTCACTACAAATTCATTCACTTAAATCTCATTCTGAAGCTACTCAGAAATATTGCTCTGTGTAACTGTGTTCCTGTGTGGCTTACCTTTTGCCAGTTTGACACAAACTGGACTCACCTGGAAATAGGGAACCTCAATTGAGGTGCTGTCTCCATCAGATTGGCCCAGGGAGCTTGTCTATGGGCATTTTCTTGATACATGTGAGAGGACTCAGCCTATTGTGGGCAGTGCCACTCCTGGGCAGTTGGTTCTGAGTTTTATAAGAAAAACAAAAGCCCCAAAGAAGCCAGTAAGCAGCATTCCTCCACAGTTTCTGCTCTGGTTTCTACCCTGCAGAGTTCCTACCCTGGCTGTTTTCCATGATGGACTGAAACCTGTAAACAGAACAAACCCTTGGCTCCCAAGCTGCTGTTTGGGCAGTGTTGGTCACAGCAGCAGAGAAGCATATTAGGGCACATAGTGTAGTGGTTTGCATATGCTCAGCCCAGGGAGTGGCACTATTACAGGGTGTGGCCCTGTTGGAGTAGGTGTGGTCTTGTTGGAGTAGGCCTGTTACTGTGGGTGTGGGCTTTAAGATCCTTTTATCTTAGCTGCCTGAAAGCCAGTCTTCTCCTAGCAGCCTTCAGATGAAGAGGTAGAACTCTCAACTCCGCCTGCACCATGCCTGCCTGGATACTGCCATGTTTCTGCCTTGATGATCGTAGACTGAACCTCTGAACCTGTAAACCATACCCAGTTAAATGTTGTCCAAGACTTGCCTCGGTCATGGTGTCTGTTCACAGCAGTAAAACCCTAAGACATATAGTATGGCCAGCTTTTCGGGGAGAGTATTGGAGATTAGACCTAGGGCCTGGAGCTACACACCAGGTCTTCTGTCCTTCCTTCTTTCCTTCGTTATTTTTCTTCCTCCCTCCCACTCTCTTTTTTTCGAGACATGGTTTCCCTCTGTGGTCCATGTTGGCCTTGAATTGACTATATAGTAGCCCAGGAGTAGTATCAAACTCATGATCCTCCTCCCCCTACCTCCCACACTGAGATTATAGGCAGGTGCCATGCCAGCACATATGACTAAGATGGATTTTATGTGTAGCTCATGGACAAGGTGGCTGCAGTTCCCTGATGCCATGAATATAAGCAAGTCACACCTGTCACTTGTCTTTGTTCACTACAATTTAGAGCTGTATCTGCATCTATGGTGTAGTCCTTCATTATCAGTGTCCTTGGGACTGGAGAAATGTCTCAGTGGGTTTTATTTGGGGGGGGGGATTGTTTTTTTTTCAAGACAGAGTTTCTCTGTGCAGTCCTAGCTGTCCCGGAACTTACTCTGTAGATCAGGCTGACCTCAAACTCAGAAATCTGCCTGCCTCTGCCTCCCAAGTGCTGGGGCTCAGTGGTTAAGAGCACTGACTGCTCTTCCAAAGGTCCTGAGTTCAAATCCCAGTAACCACATGGTAGCTCACAACCATCTGTAATGAAATCTGATGCTCTCTTCTGGTGTGTCTGAAGACAGTGAAATGTACTTACATATAATAAATAAATAAATCTTAAAACAAAACAGTGTCCTCAAAGACCTTCTAGAATAACTGTAAGGAGAAAAAACATATTTTGGCTCTCAGTTTTAGAGGGTCACTCCTCCATGGCTGCTGTGCTCCATGAACTTAGACCAAAATGTCATGGTAGCAGAAGCATGGACCAGGAGAGGTTTATCACCTCTCGTGAGCAGGGAGCCAAGTGTGAAGACAAGGAGCCAGCAATGACCTTTAGGGGCACTCCTCCACTGGCCTACTTCCTCCAAACAGGCCTGGCCTTCTCAGGTTTCCACAACCTCCCAAAATAGTGGCACCGGGTGGGAGCCAAGTCTTCCACACAGGAATCTGTAGGGGACATTTCAGATCCAAATCACAACTTCTTTAAGTCTCTGAAGTTTCTAAGATGGAAAACTGGCGAGGTTTAAACCAGCACAGAGTTCTAGAGATTCTTCAGTCTTGGTGAAAAAAACAAAAACAAAAAAGCCACCTGCTTCCTATAACTATGGGAATGTGATAGTCACTGCAAACAACCACGCAGCTGAGACTAAGACAAAGGCAATTGTCAGGTGTGGTAGCTCACCTGACATTTGTTCGCATCACTCAGGAGGCAGGTAGATTGGTGTGTGTATGTGTAGATGCAATATTGCTAAATAATTGAGCCCAGTAGCTACTTGAACATGACAAGTGTTCCCTCCTCCTAAGTTCTGGGATTAGATGTCAAAGGACCGTACTTCAGCAAATACGCATAAAAAGCAACACCTCTCAACTTGTGGATCATGACCCTTTTGTAGGGGGGCGGTCAAATGACCCTTTCACATGGGTCACCATAAACCATATCTGAAAACACATATGTTTATACTAGGAGTCATAAGAGTAGCAGCATGCTGGGCAGTGGTGGCACATGCCTTTAATCCCAGTACTTGGGAGGCAGAAGCAGGCGGATTTCTGGGTTCGAGGCCAGCCTGATCTACAGAGTGAGTTCCAGGACAGCCAGGGCTACACAGAGAAACCTTGTCTCGAAAAAAAACAAAACAAACAAACAAATACCAAAAACAAAAAGAGTAGCAGCATTGCACTTGTGAAGTAGCAGTGGAAATAATGTTATGGTTGAGGGTCATTACAGCACAAGGAACTGTATTAAAGGGTTGCAGCAGCGGGAAGGCTGAGAATCACTGATGTAGAGGATAAAAGAATTTGTTGGTTTTCCTTTTTGGACTTCTCTGTTATTGTTACTATAGCCCCTACAAACTAATCTTTAGCTAAACACAAGATTTTATCTAAATACATTCCTGGGTTTGGGGGCTAGAGAGATGGCTGTATGGTTAAGAGTGCTTGCTACTCTTTCAGAGGACCCAAGTTCAGTTCCCATCCTTCAGATCAGACAGCTCACAGATGCCTAGAACTCCAGGTCCATAGGAGCTGACCCTCTCTTCTGACCTCTCTAGGCATCTGCATTCACTTGCATGTACCTAGGTTTGGATCCTGGTCTGGGAGTTTCAAATGAGGGAAACTAAATCTAAGATTCTAGATGAAAGAGAACACACTTTTCTGAGGATTCGGATGGACAGATGGAATTTAAACATACAAACACATGCATCTATAAATGCTAATAGTCAGGCACAGTGTAGTGGCAGGTTCAGTAGTATAGGGGCAGGCTCAGTGGTATAGGGGCAGGCTCAGTGATAAAGGCCTTTGATCCCAGTGCTTAGGAGGTCCAGGAAAGCATTTCTAGAAATTCGAGACCAGCCTGGTCTACATAGCAAGTTTCAGACCAATTCTGGCTACACAATTAAATCCTTTTTCAATAAATAAACTAACTAACCTCTGATAGGACATAGCATCATAGTCAAACTCATACTGAGAAGGGACCTTAGAGACTCCACCCTACGATCCTAGTTTCCAAACCCCATTCTTGTTATCTGTAAAATTCAAATTGCTTCCTGGTATAATCAAGGCAATAAGAAGAGGGTCATTTCCTGTATACCTATTTAAAAATTTAAAATTTTTATTACACTTCTGGCCAGATAGTAGTGGTGCATACCTTTGATCCCAGCACTTGGGAGGCAGAGACAGGCAAATCTCTGAATTCGAGGCTGACCTGGTGTACAGAATGAATTCCAGGACAGCCAGGACTACACAGAGAAAGTCTGTCTATAAATAACTAAATAAGTGGGCTGGGGAGATGGCAGGGCTGTTTCAGCAGCCTCTCAGAACTGAAAACATTCCAGCAAAGAGGATACAGATGAGGGAGATGGCTGAGAAGGGAGAAGCTGTGAAAGTTGATAGGATTTTTTTTTTTTTTTTTTTTTTTGGTAACACAGTCTTAAAGAGGATACCATTCTTTCAACCTTTTAAAACTCCCAGCTTACTGGAGTGGTGATGTCACATGCCTTTCAGCCCAGCACTCAAGAGACAGAGGCAGGTGCATCTCTGTGAGTTCGAGGCCAGCCTGGTTTACAGAGGGAGTTCCAGGATAGCCAGCCAGAACTACACAGAGAAACCCTGTCTTGGGGAAAAAAATAAAAACTAAAATTTTATTTTTAAAAGCCATACCAACCAAAACAAAACAAAAAACTCCTGGCTTCTTGGTTCTCCTCCGTATGTTGCTTTTGGTCATGGTGTTTAATCATGGCAACAAAAATGTAACATACACACACTCTCACACATATTCTCTCTCTCTCTCTCTCTCTCTCTCTCTCTCTCTCTCTCTCTCTCTCTCTCTCTCTTTCATACACACACACACACACACACTTCTTTTCCTTTTCCCTGTTTGTTTTTGTTTTTGTTTGTTTAGATAGTCTCATTGTGTAGTTGGCCTAAAACTTGATATATAAACCAAGCTGGTCTCATATTTTTTCTAGCCAGAGAGATGGCCCAGTGGTTAAGAGCAGCTGTTCTTTCAGAGGACTGGGGTCTGCATTGTGGCACATAGCCATCCATAGCTCCACTATCAGGGGGTCATATTTCCTCTTCTGACCTCTGAGGGAACCAGGCACACATATGGTACACATACCTACATGCAGACAAAACACTCAAACATAAAATAAATCTAAAAATGCCCCCCCCCTCGCTGGCTTTTTGAAGCAGGGTTTAACCCTGTAGCCCATGCTGATCTGGAACCCACTGGGTAGCTGTGTGGCTAGTTTTATGCCAACTTGACACAGCTAGAGCTCTCTGAAAGGAGGAAACCTCAATTGAGAAAATGTCTCCATAAGACCCAGCTATAAGGATTTTTCTTAATTTATGATTGATGGGGAGGGCCCAGCCCATTGTGAGTAGTGCCATCCCAGGGCTGGTGGTCCTGGGTTCTATGAGAAAGTAAGCTGAGCAAGCCACGGGGAGCAAGCCAGTAAGCAGCACTCTTCCATGACCTCTGCATCAGCGCCTGTCTCCAGGTTCCTGCCCTGTTCGAATTCTTGCCCTGACTTCCCTCAGTGAAGGACTGTTACCAAGAAGTGTAAGCTGAAATAAGCCCTTTCCTCCTAACTTGCTTTGGTCATGGTGTTTCACCAGTAGTAACCATAACTAGGATAGTAACCCAGACTGCTCTTGAGCTCTTGACAACCCTCCTGCCTCAGCCATCTGAGTGCTGGGGATTACAGGTGTGAGTTTCTATGCCCAACATTTTTTTCTTTTTTGAGGTAATTTTATGTAGTTCAGAATCATTTCACACTCCATGTATCCAAGAATGGCTTTGGTTTTTTTCTTGCTTTTACTTTTTAAAGATTTATTTATTTATTTATTTTCTATGAATACATTTGTAGCTGTCTTCAGACATACCAGAAAACGGCATGGGATCCTATTAATGATGGTTGTAAGCCACCATGTGGTTGCTGGGAACTGAACTCAGGACCTCTGGAAGAGCAGTCAGTGCTCTTAACCGTTGAGTCATCTCTTCAGCCCCAGCCAAGGATGGCTTTGAATTTCTGGTCCTCATGCCTCAACTGCCTGAGAGCTATTGGTCTTACAGATGTGTACTACCACGACTGGTTTATATGGTCCTGAGGAATACCCTACCAACTGAGCTACCCCAAGGATACCCCAATGGGCTCTCCCAAGCCCATGCACAGTTTCTTGAGTTGGTTTTGTTTTGTTTTGTTTTTACTTGATTTTAACCAAATGTGGTGCAAATGCCTTGACTGCCAGCACTCAGGAGGAGAAGCAAGTGGGTCTCTCTGAGTTCAAAGCCAGCCTGATCTACATAGTGAGTTCCTGCTCTCTTCTGCCTCAGGATCCCGCTGGCCCTGGAACCGGAGGTAGAGCTGGGAAGGGTAGTGTTGCAATCCACAGGCTAGACCTGCAGCTCCAGGAGGCTTGTTTGAGGTGAGAAATTAATGTTCACTCCCAAGCAGCAGAGATTCTCCTGGTGCCCAGATCTCCTTATAGGGTTGTGTAAAAACCATGTTCTGCATTCACTCTCAAGAGACCTAAGGTTGGTATGTCTGAGTGAGGAAATTGTTTTTACCCCACAGGTTATTGTTGGTGGTGGTGCGTGTGATGTGTTGGATAAGGACATTGGCATGCCACAGAGATTAAAGGACAACTTTAGTAGAGTCAACTCTCTCTTTCCAACTCTACCTGGAGTTGGAACTCCAAGTAGCCAGGCTTGCTCAGAAAGTAACATTATCTGACCTGAGCAAGTGGGGTTGACTGGAGCAAGCAGAGGTCCTAAAGTCAATTCCCAACAACTAGATGAAGGCTCACAACTATCTGTACAGCTGAAGTGTGCGCTCATAGACATAACATAAAGAAAAAGAAAAAAAGTACACCATCTCTGAGCCATCTTGCCCCTAGCTGTCCTCCCGCAGCCCCACAGACACCACCTTCCAGCCCCTAGCTGTCCTCCCGAAGTCCCACAGACACCACCTCCCAGCCCCTAGCTATCCCCCCGCAGCCCCACAGACACCACCTTCCACACAGCACGTGTTAAGGACCACAGTGGACCCAGCCTTTTTTTTCTTGTCTACTGGCTCAAGGGTGGCATAGACACCGTGTTAATGGTTCACAAACAATCTGGTTAACCTCTGAGAGGACCTTAAAGGGCCTGAAACTGAAGTCAGAGGGTAACTCATCAAAATGATACTAGACAAATGTGGTCCTGTTGATTGATTGATTGATTGATCGATTGATTGATTTTATGGTACTGGGCATTCAACACCTGCCAAGCAAGAGTTCTCCCAAGTGGCCACACTCCCAGCCAAGTTTTGCTTTCAAACCTCTGGAGTGAAACCATACCCGACATGTCAGCAGTTAAAAATGTAACAAGGAACTTTTCTCATCACTTAGAAATCATAAGAATTCAAGATATTTTCCCAGCCCTGTTTTAAAAGCCACAGACTGGTTTTTCTCCTTTGAAGCCTTTCCTACTCTCAAAAGTTCTTTTTTCTTCACTTTTCCTCAATATATGTTCCTTCTGCTTAAAAAAAAAAAATCCGTGTAGGGCATTAAAAACACTTTTAATTTTATTATTTTATTTTATTTTAAATTGCCTGTGCATGTTTTGCACACATGAACATTTAGAACTCACTACCTTCATGAAGCAATCAAAGCAGGACATTGTGTGTCCTTCTCTCCTACTGGCTACCTTAGTGCCTTGACAGGGTCTCTCATTTAACAGAAGTTCATATGAGCTGTAAGCTATGCCTGGCCAATGGGCTGGGGTCATAGGCCCACACACATTTATGCCCATACATGTCCACAGCCACTCACACCCGTGCCCCGCTTATGAAATTGATAGGGATTTGATCTCAGGTCTTCTTGTTTGTTTAATAAGAGCTCTTATCCACTGAACCATTACCCCAGTTCCTAAAAATACTTACAAAAAAGTAAAAATAGATCTGGGTATGATGGTACTTAGCTTCAATCCCACCACTCAGAAGACAGAGGCAAAGGCAGGTGGATCTCTGTGAGTTCCAGGCCAGCCAGGAATACCTAGTCAGAACCTGTCTCATTTAAAACACACACACACACACACACACATACACTTTAGTTAGTGTTTCTATTGATGTGATGACCAAAAGCAAGCTGTGGAGGAAAGGGCTTATTTCACCCATGGTTCCACACAGCAGTTCATTATCAAAAGCAGGACAGGAACTCAAGCAGGATGGGAACCGGGGGACAGGTGTTGATGCAGAGGTATGGAGGATTGCTGCTTATTGGCTTGCCCCTTGTGACTTGCTCAGCCTATTTTCTTATAGAACCTAAGACAGGACTACCGGCCTAGGGATGGCAGGACTCACCATGGGCTAGACCCTCCCTCATCAATCACTCATCAAGGAAATGTTCTATAGGCTTGCCTACAGCCAGATCTTATTAGAGACATTTTCTTGGTTGAGGTGACTTTAAGCTTGTGTCATTGACATAAAAGCATTCTGCTATACATATACCTTGTTTTGACAAATAAGGTCCTGTTGTACCTGCCTGAGTACCGGTAGCCATTGTCTGTTTGTTTATTTGTTTGTTTTGAAACAGGATCTCACTATGTAGCTCTGGCTGTCCTGGAATGTATAAACCAGACTGGCCTTGAACTCACAGAGATCCATTTGCTTCTGCTTCTCAAGAGCTAAGACTAAAGGTGTGGGCCACTATACCCACACCTTTAAAAACAGCTGAGGTGGCTGTTTTTAAAGCTTTTGATGTAGGTACAAGCTCTGAAGCCACCCTCTCCTTCTTACATCTACAGACTCCTGCCTTTGTTTCCTTATCCACCCCAGTTCATTTTCCTCTATTAACTGACAGTCACCTAGCGTCCAGAAACTGGCTGCTTCCTCAAATCACTGCTAGATGCAACAATAGAAATGAATTTCACTCTGGGCAGTGGTGGCACACACCTTTAATCCCAGCACTTGGGGGCAGAGGCAGGCGGATTTCTGAGTTCAA
>NW_022196911.1:74983543-74989897 GCF_008632895.1 Mastomys coucha
AAAAAAAAAAAAAAAAAAAAAAAGGCCCAGATAACTAACCTGCAGCGACAGAAAATGGATCCTGTGTTTCCTGGTTTGAGTCAAGGAATTGACTCCTAGTAACAGAATATAACTTTGTGGAATAATTAAAAATATTGGAGGATGCAAAGAAGGCTTAGCAGTTAATAACTCATGCTGCTCTTCCTCAAAACCTGAGTTCAATTCCCAGCACCTGTGTCAGGCAACTTACAACTGCCTGCAGCTCTAGTTCCAGTAGAACCAACCCTCTCTTCTGGCCTCTGAGAGCAACTCACTCAAATGCACAACATGCCTTACACAGACAGACACATAAATTATAGTAAAATGTTTAAAATGGTCCACATTAGCCCCTTGGAAATGGCTTAGTCTGTGCCAAGCTTCCTGATGACCTAGGTCTAATCCCAACCCACAGGCTGGAATCAATTCTGCAAGTTGTCCCTGTCCTTAACAAGCATACCTTGATGTTCTCTCTCTCTCTCTCTCTCTTTCTCTCTCTCTCCCTCTCTCTCTCTCTCTCTCTCTCTCTCTCTTTCTCTCTCTCTCTCTCTCTCTCTCTCTCACACACACACACACACACACTCTAATTGTTAGCATTCCTTCTAGGCTCCACCCCACAGTTACCCAGCCACAGCCAGGTATGCCTGACTTACTATAAAAGGGAATGTTTGGCCCATCCTCAATCTCTTACTCTCTGCCCCTTCTCCCTCTCTCCCCCCCTCCCCTTCTTCCAGCTGTTCTTGGCCAGCCTTCCCTCTCCCCTTCTCTCTCTGTCTCTGTCTCTCTCTGTCTCTCTCTGTCTCTCTCTGTCTCTGTCTCTGTCTCTGTCTCTCTCTCTCTGTGTCTCTCTCTCTCTCTCTCTCTTTCTCTGTCTCTCTCTCTCTCTCTTTCTCTGTCTCTCTTTGTCTGCCTTTACTCCCTTATCAGCTCCCCTCCCCATGCCCTAAATAAACTCTATTCTATACTGGTACCTCAGCGGGGAGGGATGCTTCAGCATGAGCCCACGGAGACACCTCCTCTACCTCACCATACCTCGTTCTATCACACATCTCCTTGGCTCTTTTTCTTTTTTATAAAACACAGCACTAGTTAGATGCAGTGGTACACACTCCTAATCCCAGCACTCATAACGCTAAAACTGGAGAACTGCAAACTCAGGGCCAGCCCAGACTCCTGAATGAGTTCCACTTCAGCTTTGTCTGTAGACTCTCACCCACAACAACCCTGTCTCCACTGAGCTGAGTCAGGGCTCATAGCAAGCCTCTTTTTCTTAGGGACATCCCTGAGACTTGGCTTTCACAGCCGTGCTGTGAGGCTCTTTCCATCTGCCACAACTGGCTGCGTCATGTGACCCAGGCAAGGTCTGCCCCGCCCCAGAGTTTTCACAAAAGAACTTAGAGAATTGAATCAATCTCTCTCGTTGTGTTCTCATCGGCAGTGAGGCCCAGGGGCTGCCAGGAAGTTGGTTTGCTTGTGCCAGAACAGACTCAACCCGAGTGCAGCTAGCTGTCAAGTGTTTTTCCTTCGGACACACAAAGCCAAAGCCTCCATTAGCTTTGCTGAACCTGTACTCCAAAAAATTCCAGGGACTGGGCCTGGTCTAAGTAGTTTAACAGAACTGTGAAAGGAGGGCATGAATAGCCAGAGCAATAAACTCAGACTTGCCTTCCAAGCCACAAAGGGGGGTGGGAGGGAGTTCACCTCTCTGCGGGTCACTTTATATTTACTGAGTCCCTGAAACCCATCCTGATGCTGACGGGACAGTAGCTTTCAAGGCCAGGGAGGTGAGGTCTCTGCTGGCCGCCACACCACCTGTTGGGTTTTTGTTTTTAATGGTTTTTTAGATTTATGTATTATATTTTATGTGCACACATGTTTTTGCTTTGATATATATATATATATCAATATATATGTGTATATATATATATATATATATATATATATATATATATATATATATCAGGCACCATGTGTGTGCCTGATACCCATGAAAGGGAGAAGACAGCATTGAATCCCTGAAACTGGAGTTATAGATACTTGTGAGCCGCCATGTGGCTGCTGGGAACCCAGGACCTCTGCAAAAGCAGGCAGTGCTTGTCCTTGCTAGTTTTATGTCACCTTGACACAAGCTAGAGTCATCTGAAAAGAGGGAACCTCAATGGAGAAAATGTCTCCATAAAATCCAGCTATAAGGCATTTTCTTTTTTTTTCTTAAATATTTATTTATTTATTATATGTAAGTATACTGTAGCTGTCTTCAGACACACCAGAAGAGGGTGACAGATCTCATTATGGATGACTGTGAGCCACATGTGGTTGCTGGGATTTGAACTCAGGACCTTTGGAAGAGCAGACAGTAAGTACCCTTAACCACTGAGCCATCTCTCCAGCCCCTATAAGGCATTTTCTTAATTAGTGATTAATGGGGAGGGCCATGGTAGGTGGTGCCATCCCTGGGCTGGTGGTACTAGGTTCTATAAAAAAGCAGGCTGAGCAAGCCATAGAGTGCAAGCTACTAGGCAGCACCCCTCCATGGCCTCTGCATTAGCTCCTGCCTCCAGGTTCCTACCCCTTTGAGTTCCTGTCCTGACTTCCTTTAATGATGGATGATAATGTGGAAGTAGAAGCCAAACAAGCCCTTTCCTCCCCAACCTGCTTTTGGTCATGGTGTTTCATCACAGCAATAGAAACCCCAAGACAGAGGTCTTAACCACTGGGCCATCTTTCTTGAACCCCTGTTGTTTTGTTTTGTTCTGCTTTGTTTTGTTTGAGACAAGGTCTTACTATGTAGCCCTGGCTGGTCTGGAACTCACTGAGATCCACCCACTTCTGCCTCTGGAGTACTGGGATGAAAGGAGGATACCACCATGCCTGGCCTTGTGACTCCCTCTCATAACAAAGCAGTAAGCCATCATAGGAGAAAAGAAACAATTCTGAGTAGCAGTGGATATGCCCCGACAGAGTGACGGGATGCCTTCAGTAGAGAGCAGGAGCCCATAGGTAGGGCAAGGTCTGCAGGAGGTGAGGCAGGGAAGGGCCCAGTGGCTAGACCAGTTTCTCCAATGGCTCCCAGGCATAAAGGAGCTGGGGGATTAGAGAAAGTCCCTGTGGCTGGGGTACAGTGAGCCAGCAAGGCTACAGCAAGCCCAGGAATTGTCACAGAGACCTGCTCAGGCCATGGCTATAGCAAGCAGAGAGGATGTCAGGGAGACTTGCTCAGGCCATGGCTACAGCAAACAGAGGAGTTGTCAGAGAGACCTGCTCAGGCCATGGCTATAGCAAGCAGAGAGGATGTCAGGGAGACTTGCTAGGTCATTTCAAAGACTTTGGATGGTTAGAGTTCTGTTTCCAAATGGTGCTGTTAGCCATTATGCAGAGAATGGAGTGTAGGTGGCAAAGATCAGCAGCAGGGCCCTGGGGACATGGGGACGTAGCTCAGTGGCTGGACTCTTGCCTAGTGTGAGTAAGGCCCCAAATCCCCAATACCACACATGCACACACACACATTCACATACACATGCACACATACATACTCACACACACATGCACACATAGAAACACACACACATGCACACAACATGCTAACATACATACACACACACACTCATACAAGAACACACATGCACACATGATATACACACACTGTGGATCTGAGGGAGGAAAACATTGCTGTTTATATAATTGTTGTTTTTATTGAATTTTTAACTCACGGACAATTTCACACATGGATATAATGAATTTTGATCACACTGACCTCCCACTACCCTATCCTAGGTCTGCAGACTCCTTCCTCTTGAACCCTTTTCCCAGCAAGTCTGCCTCCTAGTTCTGAGTATCTTCTACTGAGTTTAATTAGTGCTGCTTGCATGGCCGTAGGGACCAGGCATACAGGCGGTAAGTTTGCATACATGTGAGCAAAACACCCATACACATAAAGTAAAAGCACATAGGTCTTAGATGATAATAATAAACATGATGATAAGTGGAGCCTTGGTGTCTGAGATGGTGTCTGGGATGGTATCTTAGATGATAATAATAAACATGTTGATAAGTGGAGCCTTGGTGTCTGAGACACACTGTTACTGTGAGGGTAGACCTGAGTCCTAATCTGAGGGCCCTGTCCCTTGGGACCAGTGCCCTAAGATGAATTCAAGATCTTGCTGAACTTCAGTCCTACCATTCTTTGTACTATCCTAGACAAGATTAACAAACAAGGAGATCATAGATCAATATAGGCTTAGACATCTTTAGAGTAATATTAGGAGTTAATCTACCTGCTCTTAGAAACAAGGGTCCTAGTTACTAGAATTAATGACTTTTATACGAAGAAAATAAAACTTTTTTTCTTTTAGAGACAGTGTCTCCCTGTAGGCCAAACTAGCCTTAAACTCGGGATCCTCCTGCTTCTGCCTCTCAAATGATTAGATTGCAGCTGTATGTGACCATGCCTGGCTCTGAACATAGTCCTAGGCCAGGGCAGACAGTGAGACTCCTTCTAGCCCATTGCTCTCTGCTGTGTTTATGCTTTCTATATGTATATATGTATGTGAATATATGTATATGGTGTGGGTATATATATGTGTGTATGTGTATGCATGTGTATATGTATGTATGTGCATGTGTATGTGTCTACTTCATCTCTCACTGTTCTGGCTGGTGTCCTTTCCTCTCTCTCTCTCTTTTTTTTGACTTATTTATTTTATTATATCTAAGTGCACTGTAGATGTCTTCAGGCACCCCAGAAGATGGCAGCAGATCACCTGAGACTGTGGTTACAAGTTATGGATCTGTCAGTGGCCCTATGTTGGTGCTGAGATCTGAATTCCAGTCCTCTGACTGAGCAGTAAGTGCTCTTAACCACCGAGCCATCTGTCCAGCCTCTTCTCTTTTCTGTGCTTTAAGGTTTATTTCTGAGTTATTTATGTGTCTCCGTGTGTCTGTGTACCTTTATTCAGATGACTAATGAGGACAGAAGACAATATCCGATCTTGGGGAGCTGGAGTTACAGACAGTTAAGAGCCTCTCTGACACTGGACTCTGAAAACCAAACTCTGGTCCTTTGCTAGAGCAGCAGGGACTCTTAGGCTCTGAGGGATCTCTCCAGCCTCTCCTCTCACATTTTCAATCTAGGTTTCAGGCACTGGCTAGGAATTTACTTCATCAGGCCTGTGTTAATCCTACCGGGAATAGAATAACACCACTATGACCATTTTGAGCCAACTTTGAAGCAAGCTTTAATTAAATACTAGCCAAGATGATGGCCTCCGGCCAGGACCACACCAGGGCTCCTAGAAAATGGAGATGAGTCACATTTGCAGAGGCTTAAAAAGGCAAACCCATAAGGCCACATTTCCCATCAGGTCCAATCAGCGGCAAGCATGCATCCCAACGTATTTTCTGCCTTCGTACCTCCTACCTACATGTGATCAAGCACATATTGTGCAGATGGGTCAAACACACTTGCTTAGTGGAGTGAGAACAAAAACAGCCTAGGGTTAGGGTTAGTTAGGTTAGGATTCCATTGCTGTGAAGAAACACCATGACCACGGCAACTCTTATAAGGACAACATTTAATTGGGGCTGGCTTACAGGTTCAGAGGTTCAGTCCATTATCATCATGGTGGGAAGCATGGCAGCATCCAGGCAGGCATGGGGCAGGAGGAACTGAAGAGTTCTACCTCTTTTCCAAAGGCAGCTAGAAGACTGTCTCTTCCACACTGAGTGGAGCTTCAAAGCCCACCCGCACAGTGACACATTTCCTCTAGCAAGGCCACACCTACTCCAAGGCCACACCTCCTGATAGTGGCACTCCCTGCGCCAAGCATTTTCAAGCTACCACAGGCATTTTAAGGAAGTATTTGTCCTTGTGGGAGGGGCTTAGGGCTCAGGCATTTTTGTTGTATGGATCTCTTAGGCTCAGTAATTAAAACTTAAAACATAGCCTTGCCTAGCCTTGCCTATAACACAACCTTGGCTCTCACACCTGACGTCCATCAGGTTGTACTGCCATGGTCAATGAGCCAAGGAGACGCATGTGCAGCAAGTCAGTCAGAGGCAGCTGAAACAGATGCACAGGTATGCTGAAGTATCTTTTAGGGCAGCCCCCACCACTATGCCCCCATTCAGGGGCAAGTGGCTGGGTCAGAGCTGTTAAGTCCCTAGTTACTACCAAAATTGCCTTGCTATCATTGTGATCCTGGAGCCAGGGCTTCCAAGGCTTGCCCTCCCCAGGAATCTTTTGGACCCACAGATATCATTTCCCTTCACTCCCTTTCCTCTTTCCTTTAAATGCTTGAGTGCAGATGCTGAACTTCTTTCTTTTTTTTTTTTTTTTTTTTT
>NW_022196911.1:74990324-75014164 GCF_008632895.1 Mastomys coucha
TATAATGTTGTTGTTGTTTTGTTTGTTTGGTGGGTTTTGTTTTTGTTTTTCGAGACAAGGTTTCTCTGTGTAGCCCTGGTTGTCCTGGAGTTCACTCTGTAGACCAGGCTGGCTGTGAATTCACAGATATCCTCCTGCCTCCGCATTCCCAGTGTTGGAATTAAAGGCATGCACCACCACTGCCTTGCAAGGGAATCTACGTTTCTAACAAGTTTCCCCTTAGTGGGTGAGTTCTGCTCCTAGGACCTCACTTTGAGTAGTGAGGGCCTGTCAGAGTCAGTTTGTTTCTTCTTATTTCTAACTGGCTTACATCTGAAGCCAGACCTTTTTTTTTTTTGTATGTGTGTGTATGTGTGTGGGGCTGGGGGTGGTATGCATGTGTGTATGTATGCATGTTCAAATAGGTGCCCATCTGAGCACGTCCCTGGAGTTGAAGCTGATGTCAGGTGTCTTCCTAGATCGCTCTCCACCTTACACACGAGGACAGGCTCTCTCAATCTGGAACCCACCCATTGAGCTAGGCAGCTGACTCCTGGGGAACCCTAGACCCTCATCCAGAGCTCTGGGGTTACAGACCAGTCATCATGCTTGCCTGTTCATGGATGTGAGTTCTTACGTTTGTGCAGCTGAGCCATTTTTGTAGCCCTTAATTTGCCCCTTTAAAGGTATTAGTCTTGCACAGTAGGTGAACATAAGTTACCTGTGCATACTATGTGAAAGTAAGAATCCAGTGTGCAAGTCCAGCATAGCTGCACGAGCTTTTCACTTCAGTACTTGGGAGGGACAATCAGGAGGATCTTTGTGAGTTCCAAACCAGCCAGGGGTACCTATGAGACCCTGACTCAACAAAATAAAACAAATATCAATACTCTAATAATACATTAAGCACAATTCAATTTATTTAAGCAAGATCTCACTTTGTAGCCCAACATGTCCGATAAAACAGGAACTGGAAGAGAAGCAGGGGATCTGTTACGTCCTTTCCACCAAAGAGGAAGACGTTAACAGATCAATGAATTTGAATTGTTTTTACTTAAAACCTCTCCTTGAAGCCGGGAGTGGTGGCACACGCCTTTAATCCCAGCACTTGGGAGGCAGAAGCAGGCAGATTTCTGAGTTCAAGGACAGCCTGGTCTACAGAGTGAGTTCCAGGACAGCCAGGGCTACACAGAGAAACCCTTGTCTTGAAAAACCAAACCAACCAACCAACCAACCAAACAAACAAACAAAAAACCTCTCCTTGTGTTCTAAGGAGCATCTGGCTTTAGCACCTAGTGTGGCTTACCTCACCAGGCTTCACAGTCTTGCTCTCCTTGTTTCTTTTTGTGTTGAGGGCAAAAGCAAGGGTTGGGAACCCTGGGGCCTGAATGGAGCTGCCAGGTGTTCTCTGTCACACTGGGCACCAGATCTTTCAGGATGGTGTCATCTACATGTTCTCAGGTGACTCGTGTTATCAGGGAGGTTTGGGAAATACTGATAAGGACAGATCTCAATGTTTAACATTGGTCAACAGAGTACTTTTTTTTTTAACTCACTGGCTGGCCTGGAATTCACTATGTCGACCAGGCTCGCCTCTCATTTTTGGCAGTCCTCCTGCTTCTGCCTCCTGGGTGCTGGGATCACTGGCCTTCCTTGCTGAGTTTGATTCCCAGAACTCATTTTTTTTTTTTCATTAGTTTGTTGATGATGTTGCTGTTTTGTATACAAGGTCTCCTGTGGTTCCAGGTTAGACTCTTAACTAGGTGTGCAGCCCAAGATGAGCTCGGACTTCTGATCCTCTGCTTCTACTCCCGAGAGCTAGAATCACAGATGTACCCCATGCACCCCCAGCAGTGTATTGAAGACCTTTTGATTCAGTGGCTCAAACAACAGAGACTCATAAAACTCACTTAAAGATGTTATGAAACTATGACATGGCCTTTATTGTAAAGCTCCTTCTTCATCTACTTCATCTTCTTCCTCTTCTTCAACAGGGTTTAACTGTGTAGCCTGGCTGACTGGAAACTTGCTCTGTGTAACCCTGGCTGCCCTGGGACTCACTATATAGACCAGACTGCCTTTGAACTCAGAGATCTGCCTGCCTCTGCCTCCCAAGTGCTGGGATTAAAAGCATACCCTCCCAAGCCTGGCTTATTTTTGATTGTGTGTGTGTGTGTGTGTGTGTGTGTGTATCTGGGTATGTGCATATGAATGCTGGTATCTTCAGAGGTCAGAGGCCTGGGATCCTTTGGAGCTGGCAGCTGTTCCAGGCAATTGTTAGCCACCTGGCATGGGTGCTAGGAACTGAACTCAGATCCTCTGCAAGAGCCCTAAGTGCTTGTAATTGCTGAGCCATCTCTCTAGCCCATATTTGGAATGGACAGGATTTAGTTCATTTAACATAGATCCTTTTTTAATTGTTAAATTAAAAAATTTAAACATACAGATTTAATAATATGTTAAGATAGATCCAATTTGACTATTAATAAAGTAATAATTGGCAGACAAGTGTTGTGGTACATGTCTTTAGTCCTAATACTCTGGAGGTAGAGGCAAGCAGAGCTCTGTGAGTTCAAGACCAGCCTTGCCTACAAAGAGAATTCCAGCAAAACCAGGATTCCTAGAGATATCCTATCTCAAAAAACAAACAAACAACAAAAAAGCAGTGATGGAAGGATAGGAACACAAAGAATTCTGGGTTTTTATTTGTTTTATTTCTCTTTTTTCTTGCATTTGTTAAAACAAAATGTTTAATGCACACAGAAGTTGATGATGGCACAAAGAACTCCTAGAGCCTTTATTTTTATCTTATATGGACCAACTATGTCACTAATCCCAGGGTCACACTTCTCTTTGGATGAGCTTGTACTAGAGATGGTCAGGAGGGTTTCTCTCTCTCTCTCTCTCTCTCTCTCTCTCTCTCTCTCTCTCTCTCTCTCTCTCTCTCTCTCTCTCTTTCTCTCTCTCTCTCTCTCCAGAGTCTCACTAAGTAACCCTGGCTGGTCAGGAATTCAGAGATCTGCCTGCCTCTGCTTCCTGGGTGCCAGGTTTAAACTCACAGATACACACACACACACACACACTAAAGTCTTTCATATTAAAGATGAGTTGCCTGCCAAAGGCTAATATTCTTTAGACCTCCCCCATCTGTCAAATCCCTTGTATATGAGTAGCTTTGCCTAGCACACAGATGCCAGATGTAGTGGCTATTCCTGGTTGTCAACTTGACTGTATCTGGAATGAACTACAATCCAGAATTGGAAGGCTCACCTGTGGCTCTAATCTGGAGGCTGAGAGACCTGGATCTTGGCATGGAGATCTTGAGGCACAGTGGCTATGAATCCCAGAAGATTTAAGACAGGAAGATCTCCGAGTTCAAGGTCATCTGGGTAAAGATAAGGTGGACACACCTTTAATCTGGGCCACACCTTTTGCTGGATACCTATATAAGGACACTGGAAGAAGGAAGGTTCTTTCTCTCTGCTTTGCCTGCTTGCCTTGTGGGACTGAGCAACTGCTAGATCCTTGGACTTCCATTCACAGCTTCTGCTGACCATTGTTGGGAGTTGGACTACAGACTCTAAATCATCAACAAATTCCTTTACAACATAGAGACTACCATAAGTTCTGTGATTCTAGAGAACCCTGACTAATACACCAGACATTCCTGGGACTTTCACAGCCCTTTACACACAGGAGCCATCAGCCAGTTATGTCAGACTGAGGTCAAGTTCACCAATGAAGTGAGAGACAGTCATTACCCTACACTACAATATAAATAAGTGTTTGCTTGCTGGGTTTGGGTCTTGTGTGTGTGTGTGTATACCCTTTTGCAAAAGGAAATTGCCTCAAATTACTTTTGCTTTGTGTGTGTGTCTCTTTGTGCAACACTGGAAATATTCTTTTCAAACACTGTTACTCCAGCCAGGCCTGGTGGCACAGGCTTTTACCGCTAGCACTCAGAAGGCAGATGAATCAGGTCTCTATGAGTTCAAGACCAGCCTGGTCTATATATCAATTTCTGGGATAGCTACATAGAGAGACCCTGTCTCAACAAACAAAATAAAACAAATAACAACAACAAAAACCCAAATAAAGCCAGGCGGTGGTGGTCCACACCTTTAATCCCAGCACTTGGGAGGCAGAGGCAGGCTGATTTCTGAGTTCAAGGCCAGCCTGGTCTACAGAGTGAGTTCCAGGACAGCCAGGGCTACTCAGAGAAACCCTGTCTCAAAAAAACAAAAGAAGAAGAAGAAGAAGAAGAAGAAGAAGAAGAAGAAGAAGAAGAAGAAGAAGAAACCCCAAATAAATAAAATTCTGTCACTGTCACCCCATCCAGGGTTTCTCCGGTAAGAGGCTTTCTTTTCTTTCTCTTCCTCTTCTTCCTCTTCCTCCTCCTTCTTCAATCAGTTTCATGTAGTTCAGGCTGGCCTCCAACTCACTACATAGCCAAGGATGCCCTTCAACTCCTGATCCTCCTACATCTACCTCCAGAGCATCCAGATGGTCGACATATACTGTCATGCTTGGCTAATGTGAAGTACTTGGAAACTTTGCAAATGCAAGTTTATCTTCCCATGTTATGTTTGAGAAATCTGAACACTTCCCAAAACTGATACCCAGCTGGGAATTCTTTTTGCTATGGTGTTCTCAGGAAGTGGAACAAGGTTTTGCATTTTCTAGCAGATCCCTCAAAGGTCATAAGGACAGGGAATGTTTGTAAGAGCATTGTGTGTGCTTCTGTTCTCAGCCCACAGATCCCCTGGGAACATCAGACTCTAAAAAACAAAATAATCCAAGCTGTGGGAGAAACAGCAGGACTTTGTAGGTAGGATGCTCTGCAGCCAGGCATTGCTGGGCACCAAGGCACAGGGTTACCATTTGGTTTGGTTTTGCAAAATAAAATTTATTCTCTCTCTCTCTCTCTCTCTCTCTCTCTCTCTCTCTCTCTCTCTCTCTCTCTCTGTTTGTATGTGTGTGTGTGTGTGTGTGTGTGTGTGTGAGAGAGAGAGAGAGAGAGAGAGAGAGAGAGAAATGTATGTATGTGAGTATGTGTGTTTGCTTTTCTGTTGCTGTGATAAACACTATGACTAAAATCAACTTTGCGAGAAAAGCGTTTATTTCATCTTATACTTCTGGTAACAGTCCATCACTGAGGGAGGATGAGGCTACACTCGAAGACACAAACTCAGGCAGTTGTTGATGCAGAAGCATTGGAGGGGTGCTGCTTACCAGCTTGCCCTTCATGCTTGCTCAGCCTCTGTCTTACACAACCCAGGACCACCTGCCTAGGACTGGAACTACTCAAAGTAAGCTGACCTCCATACATGAACCATGGCATACACATATACACCCCCTCCCCCGCAAAAAAAAAGTTTAATTCCAGCATTTAGGAGGCAGAAGCATGTGGATTTCTGTAAGTTCCAGGCCAGCTAGGCCTACATGGAAAGACCCTGTCTCAAAAAACAAAACTAAACTAAACTAAATAATTGTGGGCTGGAGAGATGGCTCAGTGGTTAAGAGCCATATGTATATATATGTATATATAATAAAAATTTTAAAAAATCAATAAATGTAGTTAAAATTACTTAGAATTATTCAAAAGTAGGCAGTGTAATTGTCAACAGAAAGACTCAGCACCAAATAAACCAGTCATGCTGGAATTCATCAGTAATCCCAGCATGGGAGGTGGAGTCAAGAGCAGAAGTTCAAAGTCATCCTTGGCAACATTGGGAGTTCAAGTACAGCCTGGGATATCAAAGATCCTGTCTCAAACAACTTCTTCATGAGACTCATTCAACCTCTCAGTGTCATAGGGGGCCACCTCATAGAGAAAATCAGAGTGGGGCCAAAGGCGGGGCTCCCTCTAGAGTTGGTGCACACAGCAACAGGTTTACCATTCCAGGATCAGGAGCCCCAAGCCAGTCACTGCAGAGATGGAGAAAGCTGGGCCAGATGCATCACAAAACAGCCAAACCACAGCCAGGGCCCATCAGCTCTGAGCCCAGAACCTTCCTCTTTCCCTTAGTCTAAGGATCCAGAATTCAAATGAAGGCCAGAGGAAACACATCAGGGCAGCGTCTAGTCATGAGATTCCCAGAGCTTCATCTCACCCTTGCTGGGGACATGCAGGAACACTAGCTGAACCTCAGAAGGAAAACCACAGAGGCAACTGGGAGAGATCTTGTTCCAGGAGGCACTGGAAGGAAGCAGCCCTACGAGGGGAACCCTGCTGAGTAGTGAGGTGAAACTGTAGTACAAAAAGCTTGCTTTCTGAGCTTTCTGAACCAAGTGCTTAACTTCCTGTTGAGAGCGGGCAACAGAGCCTTGAATGCTTGCACAGGCAAGATGGTCTGCTGAGTTCAAAGACAACTGAGGAACTCTGAGGCTCTGTTAGTAGAGACTGAAGCAGCCAGGGGGTTGGGGTGGGATATGGGTGGGGCTGGGACTTGGGAAGAGTCCCAGGAGAGGAAAGTCTAGAAGTTTTTTTAAAAAGTTTAGGAGGGTGAGTGATAGTAGTGATGCATCTCAGCCCTAGGGAGGCAGAGGCAAGTGGATCTCTGTGAGTTCAAGGCCAGCCTGGTTTATATAGCAAGTCCCAGAGCTTTAGGGAGAGAGACCTAGTCTCAAAAAGGAAAGAGGAAGAAAAAGAAAAAAGGAAGTTGGAGAGAAACTAGACCCTGGATCAAATAAGCATGAAGAAAAGAAAGAAAAGAACTCTAACCAGACATGGTGTTAGATACCTGTAATATAGCACTTGGGAGGCTGAGGCAGAAGAATTGTGAGTAAGTAGAGAATTATCTCACAGTGGTTTTTTGTTTGTTTGTTTGTTTGTTTTTGTTTTTTTTTTAGGCAGTGTCTCCCTATGTAGCCCTGACTGTCCTGGAATTCACTGTTAGGCCAGACTGGTCTTGAACTCACAGAGATCTGCCTGGCTCTGCCTCCTGGGTGTGAAGACAAAAGGTGTACGCCACCACACCTAGCAGTTGTTATTTTTAACGATTTTTAAAATCACAGTGGTCTTTAGACTTGTTTATTTTGTATGTATGTGTTTCATATATACATGCATGCATATAAATGTATCATGTGTGTACCTGCTGCCTATGCAGGTCAGACGAGAGTGTCAGATCCCCTGGGACTGAAGTCACAGATGGTTTATTTAGCTTTTGTTTGAGGCAGGATCTCATGCAGCTAGGGCTGAACTTGAACTCTTGATTCTCCTGCCTCCATCTTCCAAATTCTGGGAACATAGGTATTCACCACCATGCGACTATGGATCTTATTTATTTGTATTAAAATCTGAGCATAGTTGGATAAGGTAGTACATGCCTGTAATCTTAGCACAAATAAATATGTAAAAAAGAAATGTAATTAAGGAAAAAAATCATAAAAATCCAGTTTCTTGGTCACAGTACCCACATTGTAAGTGCTCATGGTCACCATGGTTGGTGGCCACATTATTGGACAGCTGGGATGCAAGACCTACCAGCATCACAGGAAAAGCTTTGAGGATGGCTCTGATCCAAAGAGCCATGTGTGCACAGCTCTTTTAGTGGAATTTGAGACAAAGGCTGCTTGTTCCCAGGGCAGCTACATCTGGCCAGAAGTAAACTTGCTTCTCCCTGATTGAATGTGCGGAATTCCTTCCTGACATACACCTTCGGCACTTGGGAGCCAGGATTTTTGCCAGTTTCATATGGAATCTGTTTAGGGAGCAAGGATGAGAATTGTATGGCTTTGGTTTGAGTGTTTTCTTAGGCAGCCCAGCCGACCACCAACTCTTTTTTTTTTTTTTTTTTTTTTTTTTTTGGTTTTTCAAGACAGGGTTTCTCTATGTAGCCCTGGCTGTTGTGGAACTCACTGTGTATACCAGGCTGGCCTTGAACTCAGAAATCCGCCTGCCTCTGCCTCCCAAGTGCTGGGATTAAAGGCGTGTGCCACCACTGCCCGATGGCTTCTTTTTTTAAAAAAAGGTTTATTTGGGCTGGCAAGATGGTTCAGTGGTTAAGAGCACTGACTGTTCTTCCAAAGGTCCCGAGTTCGGATCCCAGCAACCACATGATGGCTCACAACCATCCATGGTGAGATCTGACATCCTCTTCTAGTGTATCTGAAGACAGCTACAGTGTATTATGCCAAAGGAAGTGAGACCGGAGCGAGCAGGGCTGTCCTGAGTTCAATTCCCAGCAGCAACATGATGACTCACGGACATCTGTACAGCTACAGTGTACTCATACACATAAAAAATAAAATAAATAAATCTTTTTTTAAAAAAATGTTTATTTTTATGTGAGTTCACTGTCGCTGTCCTCGGATACATCAGAAGAGGGCATCAGGCCCCATTACAGATGGTTGTGAGCCACCATGTGGTTGCTGGGAATTGAACTCAGGACCCCTGGAAGAGCAGTCAGTGCTTTTAACCGATGAGCCATCTCTCCAGCCCAGACCACCAACTCTTATGAATTAGGTATAGTTACTTAGCTTCTGGAGGTGATGGATTGGAAAAGACATGAGTTTCTCCCTGAAGAAACTCCCTGGCTGACTGGGGTGCTCTACATGGCTTATACTGGCCTCAAACTCAAAGCAGTTTTTGGCCTCAGCCTCCCGAATGTTGGGAGTGTTGACCTGAGACACTCCTACCTCAAACTCTGTATAACTAAGAATGACTTTGAACTCCTGATCTTGCCTGCAGCTCCTAAGTGTTGAGAAGGACCCATAGGTTTGTCACCAAGCTGTCTCGGTCTCCACACTGTCATCCTCTGTTTGTTCTGTTTGTTTGTGGTTTTGAAACAGTCTCATTTGTAGCCTCCCCTTGGCCTCAAACTCATAGCAAACCTCCTTTCTTAGATTCTAAGTGCTGGGCTTACAGGCATGAGCTAGTTTCCATGTTTTAATCCAGTCTACTTGGTGATCTTTAGAATTGATTGACAAGCTTGCTTTCAGTATTTGAAATTTCAGCCTTAGTCCCACCCTCCACCCTCCCTTCCACACATTAGTTACTTCAGAATCTCAATAAGGTTGTTTAATGCTTACACAAGTGTTTACTTATTGCATTCGCAAAACTCAAAAAACTTGATAGCCAACAGAGGAGACCCTAGGTCCTTGATGAGGCATTTTTGCTAGTAAATTAAGCACATCTGGAAATGCTAGACTATTCCATGAAGTACTGTTCCATCTCTGTGGAAACTGCATGGGGGAGTGTCAGTGGCTTGCCTGGCAGCCACTGTGCTCCCACGCCCTCGGGTGGCAGGCAGGTCAAGCCCAGCAGGGACAGATATCACACCCAGATGGCAGCTTGCCTGGAGTTTCTAGGAAAGCTGCCATTGGCTTCCCTCTGGCTTCCAGAGGACAAGGGTCCTGGGACATTGGGATGTATTTTGGCACTTGGGGACTGCAGAGGAGTACCTGTTTGACACCAGACGGTCAGCTTTGGACGTCATTGATTTAGTTACTCATTACAAGTCTTGCAGACAGGAGTTAAGATGGAAGGACATACAGATGTATAAACATAGTCCATCTCCAGGGCTCCTCCCTCTGCCCCGCGCCACTCTTCTTCTGGGTGCTCTCCCCACCCCTCTTCCAAGATAACCAGACCTTTTTAACGACCTTTTTCAGGAAGTAGAATTATGGATAGCCTGTCTATGATTCCCCTTATGGGCTGGTCAGCACGGACCTCAAGAACTGAGGAGGCAGTCTAACCCTGAGTCTGGAGCCACCCGCTAGGCTGCTCTCAATGTGCTAACCCTGTCCTCACACTTGAACATCTACTCTGAACCTAAAAGGAAGTCAGGCCTCAGAGGTAGAGGGCTCCCCTAGCCTGCACAAGGGCCCGGGTTTGATCTACATCACATAAAGAGAACATGGAGACACCGTCTTGGAATTGCAGCAGGTTGTAGAACTGGAGAGAAGGCTCAGTCAAAGTGTTTACCACACCAGCATCAGGTCCTGACTGTGACTCCCCAACAGTCATGGAAACAGGTCTAGGGTGTGCATGTCTAATCCCAGGACAGGGGAGTTAGGGACAGGCAGATGATCCCTGGAGCCCACTGACTAGGCAGCCTAGCTGAATCAGTGAGTGAAGAGCAACTGAGGAAAACTCCTGAAATCAGCTTCTGACCTGCACCTCCCCGCCCCATACAAAGTTCAAAGTCATGATTGATTACATAGCAAGTTCAAGGCCAGCTGGGTTACATGAGTTCAAAATGGAAGGGACGGGGGAGAGAGAGGGGTATACTGCTGTCTGGGCTGAGAATGGCCTACAGGAACTTACTAATGATTCACTGAAACCCACTTATAAAGGCACAGTGAGGGGCGGGGAAGATGGCTCAGCTGGTAAGAGCACTGATTGCTCTTCTGAAGGTCCTGAGTTCAGATCCCAGCAACCACATGGTGGCTCACAACCATCCATGATGAGATCTGACACCCTCTTCTGGTACGTCTGAAGACAGCTACAGTGTACTATGCCAAAGCAAGTGGGGCCGGGGCAAGCAAGGCTGTCCTGAGTTCAATTCCCAGCTGCCACATGATGGCTCACGGCCATCTGTATGGCTACAGTGTACTCATACACATAAAATAAATAAAACAAATCTTTAAAAAAAAAAAAAAGGCACAGTGAGCACACACTGAGCAGCTCTCAGGGACTTTATCCGTGTCTTCATGTCTTGTCTGTATTCTTGTTCTCTGTTACCAAGTTAGGACTGTTCCTTTTATCACTATCTGTTCTTAATTGTCCTTAAATTAACTTATTTAATGTGTATAGGTGTTTGGGCTGGAGGTATTTCTGTGTACCATTTGCATACCTGGTGCTTGCAGAGATGGGAAGAGGGTACTGAGTCCCTTAGAAGTGGAGTTACAGACAGTCGTAAATTGCCTTCTGAGTACTTGGAACCCAACTGTTAACTCTAGTTCCCAGGGATCCTATACCCTTATGTGGCTCCCATGGGCACTGCTTACATGTGAGTATGCAAACACTCATACACATAAAATACAAATAAATAAATCTGGGACTGGAGAGATGGTTCAATGGTTCAGCACTTGCTTTTCTTCCAGAGGACCCAGGTTTGATCCCCATCATTGCCATCTATAACACCGGGTTCAGAAGATCCAATGTTGCTGGGCAGTGGTGGCGCATGCCTTTAATCCCAGCACTTGGGAGGCAGAGGCAGGCGGATTTCTGAGTTCGAGGCCAGCCTGGTTTACAGACTGAGTTCCAGGACAGCTAGGGCTATACAGAGGAACCCTGTCTTGAAAACAAAAAAAAACAAAAAAAAATCAAATAATTAAAAATGTAAGTCTTTTGGCTAAGTAATGGTGGTGCATGCCTTTAATTCCAGCACTTAGGAGGCAGAGTCAGGTAGATCTTTGTGAGTTCAAGGACAACAAGGGTTACACAGAGAGACCCTGTCTCAAAAAACTGGGGAAAAAAAGACAATTAAAAGTGGGAAAAGACCCTGAATAAATGTTCCAAGATATTTGATCACAAATGTGAACCTCAAGATTGTGGTATTTACTGAAAAAACCTGTTTCTAGTTGTGGCGTGACTTAACCCTTAGTACTCATCTATCAAACAATGTACATAAAGTTAGTTTGTAGGACTGGTGAGATGGCTCAGTGAGTAAGAGCACTGACTGCTCTTCCGAAGGTCCTGAGTTCAAATTCTAGCAACCACATGGTGGCTCACAACCATCCGTAATGAGATCTGACGCCCTCTTCTGGGGTGTCTGAAGACAGCTATAGTGTACTTTAAAAAATAAATAAATAAATAAAGTTAGTTTGTAGATGGAAGTACCCATCTTTGAAAGTGATGTCTAATTGAAGGACAGACAAAGTGCTGAATCAGAGAAAGATTTGACAAAATGAGTCAGAGATAGGATATACCCAACTCTCATAAGAATAGCACAGGAGGCTGGGCAGTGGTGGTACACACCTTTAATCCCAGCACTTGGGAGGCAGAGGCAGGCAGATTTCTGAGTTTGAGGCCAGCCTGGTCTACAGAGTGAGTTCCAGGACAGCCAGGGCTAAAGAATAGCACAGAAAAAAGAGGTGACTTAAGAGAACACCATAGGGGCTGGAGAGATGGCTTAGCGAAGAGCACTGACTGCTCTTCTAGAGGTCCTGAGTTCAATTCCCAGCAACCACATTGTGGCTCACAACCGTCTATAATGGGCATTATATTCTGGTGTGTCTAAAGGCAGTGACATTGTGCTCATATAAATAAAATGAATATATCGTTTTTTTTTTCTTTTCTTCTTTTTGTTTTGTTTTTTTGTTTGTTTGTTTTTGTTTTGTTTTTTTTGAGACAGGGTTTCTCTGTGTAGCCTTGGCTGTCCTAGAACTCACTCTGGGATTAAAGGCGTGTGCCACCACTGCCCAGCTTAAATAAATAAATCTTTAAAAAACCAAACAAATCAAAAACAAAAGAGAGCACCACAGAAAAGAGAAAAAGAAGGAGAAAGAGGCTGTTTTACTGGGACTGGTTGCAGAGAGAATAAGCCAGAGAATGATAAGGAGCCAGAAGATTAGAACAGATTGCCAGAGTTAATTTGAGGCCAAGCAGAGCAATTCAGGAGAAGCTAAGAGAAGCCAGATTGAATCAGTCATCTTGTAGAGGAGTTTTGAGCCAGAACAGCTGAGTGGACCAGCTGGCCAGAGTTCAGAAAGAACTAGAAAAGGTGAGCTTATTTTGCAGCAAGTCTCAGAAGCTGAAAACACTCTAGGTCTAGATTAGATTGTAGGGAGGCTAGAAACTTCCAGGACTAGGTCCAGGTTAGCAGATGGAGGTAGCAAGCCTTGGAGAGGACAATTATATCTGAGGAAATAAATGTTACTTTAACAAGTAGATATTTCTCTCAAGAAGACATATAAAGCTGGGCGGTGGTGGTGCCTTTAATCCTAGCACTTGGGAGGCAGAGGCAGGCGGATTTCTCAGTTCTAGGCCAGCCTGGTCTACAGAGTGAGATCCAGGACAGCCAGGGCTATACAGAGAAACCCTGTCTTGAAAAATGAAACAAACAAACAAACAAAAAGAATACATAAAATTCCAATAAACTGACAAGACAATGCTAAAAGTCATGTATCATAAGGAACCTCCAAATAAAAAATTTAGTGAAAGGCTAGAGAAATGGCTCAGTGGTTAAGAGCACTCATTCTTGTAGAGGACCCAGCTTTGGTTCCCAGCACACACATGGTGGCTCACAACCATCCATAACCCCAACTCCAAGGGTCTAATACCTTCTTTAACCTCTATGGGCATTAGGTCATATGGTACACAGACATGCATGCAGCTAAAACACCCATTCACATAAAATAAATATTTTTTTTCAAATTCAAAGAGATGCTACTTCACAGCCATTAAGATGGCTATAACCACAAGGCAGATAATAGCAAGTGTTTATGAGGATATACAGAAACCAGAACACTTGTATGCCCTGGGAAGGGTGTCATCAGGCACAGATCCTTGGGAAAAGGTATCTTACAGTTTTTTTCAAATGCTTAGATATGGTCACCGTATGACCCAGCAATCCACCCCTAAGTATAAGCCTGAGTATAATCCAAAAGCTACATGGGGGGTGGGAGGCAAAATATGTCACCTGATGAATAAATAAACAAAATTTGGTATATCAATGAAATGCAATATTACTGGACCACATAGAAGGGGATGAAGATCTAAAACATATTGATGAGTAATGAACAGATGCATCATGTTAAGTGAAATGAAATACTGACAAAATATTGTATGTGTTTGGTTCAGACAAGGAAAGGACTGGGGTGCATATTTTACATACCAAAGCAGACCTAGCCTCCAGGTTCTCCCAGCATTCCTCAGTCCCTATCTGGTATACCCCACCCCAAACCCTGAGTTTTCCAGCCTGGAGCTGGGCTGCCCTTCTCCCAGAAGCTCTTTGCTGTATAACCCACACATTTTGGTTGCTCCCTCTCCTCTTCTTCTCCCCACTTCTTTCTTCTCTCTGGGCACAAGCTCTCTCTCTCTTCCCCCTCCCCTCTCCTCTCCTCCTATGGAGATTTCCCTGGCCTCTCTCCTCCTTGGGGCCAGTGAACTTGCCCGCCAGAGAGCAGCTTCCCAATAAAACTGTGTTTATAGAGAGAGATATAGATTTGGCTCATTTCACCATCGGAGAACTAACTTAATCAATATGACTCTATTTACAGGAAATGTGGAGAATAGGAAAACCATAGGGAGACAGAATAGTGCTTGTCAAGAGCTGAAAAGATGAAGTGAGGTTAGGGAAATGAGTGCTATCGCCCTTTGTTGAGACAAGGTTTCATTGTGTGTAGCCCTTGATCCTCTCCTGCCTCCACTTCCCCAGTCTTGAGATTACAGGTGTATGCCATCACACCCAGGTGGAGCAAAGTATTTCTTTGGTGGGAAATGGGAATGTCCTAAAATTGTTCGCAATGATGGTTATACTACCTTGGGTACAGTGAACGACATTGAAACATCCTCCTTGTTGCGGGTGTTGGGAGTTGAAACCAGGGCCTCTTCATGTTACTGTGCGTCTCACACAAACCCTCAGCCCTGGATTGTCTACTTGAAATGAGTAAATCCTATGGTCTTATCCGAAAACCAGGCCTTCTGGCAGCCCACTTCCGGTTTCAGGCAGAGATCTCTCCAGTTTATTTTAGTTCCTTTATCTTGCTGGTGAGATTAGGATCCACCCAGCCAGAAAACTAGTGTTTCTCTTTGTTAATGTCCGAGGAAGCAGCAGGCTTTGGGTCTGACATTTCTCCAGCTAGGTCAACATGAGGGAAGCCAAACAGTGTGGGCTGGGCTGGCAGCTGGTCCAGAGCGGAAGCACCAGTTGCGGGAAGCCAGCAGGGACGACTCCTCCACCAGTGTTCTGGGGACACTGAGGCCTTCTCTTTCCTGTTGGGCCAGTGTAAGGCAGCAAATAGGAAAGCACTTCCGGAGGCCTCGAGTGCTACAACAGGGAAGTAAGAGTGAGCCTACCAGAACACTGAATCCAGCCTAGAGCAGACTCCACCTACCTTTCTCTAGGTCCCGCTTGTTTATTCTTCCAGTGTCCTAAGGGTTGGAAAGAGGACTCTCGCTACGCCCACTTTACCCAAAGATCACCTCGTTTCTGCCATCTGAATTCTGAACTGTCCTGTGGAGAAAAAAGCATTTGTAAATAGCAATATCCCGGACATTCCTGACAAAGACTAGGAGGGTGCTGGTGATCTGCCAGCTTCCTAACATGTACCCAAAATTGAGGGGGCTGTGGTGTGTGTGTGTGACTCAATGGTAGTGTCTGCCTAGCATACTCAAGGCCCTGGATTCCATCCCCAGGCCAGCAAAACAAACAAAAATCCATACCAGAGAGAGCCCAGGGCCTCTTGGCCGAGTCAGCTAGCTCCTTTACGGAGTGGCCAGAGTCGGTAAGCTGGGGACAAATTGTAACTGCTGGGAAGTGGAGGTAGAAGGCATAGGCAGACTTCAGTCATCCTCCTGCTTCCTGGAGAGGTCCGAGAGAATGGGGGAGGGGCCAAGAGGATGCCACACTAATGAACCGGTCTCCTTGCACTCCAAGTTAGAGGTGTGATTCCCCTTTCTCTGAATTCAGGAGATCCTGTTAACAGGCATCTAGAGCCTGGGACTCATGGCCTTAGGCACTATCACAAATGAATATATATACACATACACCCCTTAACCCAGCACTCATGAAATGCCTCCCTCTTCCTCCCTAAACATATTTAGACTTGATTTCCCAATTTCACTTCCTGTGTTGCAATTTCCCCAAGCATGTGACTTAGATTTATCAACTGTCACCCTCCAGAGGAGACAGTGGAGGAGCAGCCTCCTATGTTGCCTTCCTAGTCCACAAAAGCTAGACTCACCTTTCTCCCTACGCTGGACATGTGCATCTCCTCCACGTGTTCGGCACTAGGACTCATGCTTCTTGTTCCCAGGGACAACTGGGCAAAGGCCCTGGTATTTTTGGTTTTAACCACCTAGCTTTTTTTTTTTTTAAGGTCTACCCCCCCACCCTCTGACAACATACACATACACCCCATATATATATATATATATACACACACATATACACACATATATATAAAACATGTACATATGTGTTTTTATTGGAAGTAAAAATAAACTTTAAGACAACTAAAAATATTCACCTTTTTTTTTTTTTTTTTAATTTTCCTTTCCAGAAGAGAAGAATCTGGGCATGGGACTCAGGCTGAGCCAACAGTGGGGAGGGGGGGCCGGGGCCTGTATCAGACTAAGAAGAACACGGGAGTTTTCAGGAAGGTCACTAGAAGTGCAGTTGATATATATACCGGTCAGGGAAGCTGGCTGGAGCATGCATGAGTACGATCACGCACACACACACACACACACACACACACACACACACACACACACGCACACATTTCTTTGCAGATGATATTCCATGGGGCCTTTATCCCTGAGGTTGAATCTAGATCTCAGGCTTCCTAGTGGTCCGTTTATCCTTGAGGGCATTGCCTGCTGAATCACAGTTTGGGCCCTTGGTTTGAAACCAGGAACTGGGACAGACAGGTCTGCTGTCACTGAGCACTAGTGTGGCTTTCAGCAGTTCTCACTGGGAGTAAACGTTGGCACTAAGAGGTTACAGCAAGCAGCACTTGTGAGGAAGGCTTAGGTGCTCAGGTGATCCTGTAGGCTGCAGGCTCCTCCCCCCTGGCTCCAGGGGAGTGACAGGAGACTCCAATTAAGTCCAGAGAGCTAGCTGGGTTCTTTAGGCCTCACAAGGCACCCAGCGCCTTGGGCAGGTCACTTCCCCTCCCAGAGCTCATTCGTTATATGGTCTAGGAGACTCCAGGTCTGAAGAGGCCACGATTTCCCCATCATTTCTGTGCTTCTCTCCAGAATCTCTGTTCACCCTTCAGTTTAATGGGGTGTGTTGTTTGTCTTTCCTGTAATAACGGGACTGTAATTCAGGCAAGAAAGGTTGATGGTCTATTAATTTTATTATACCATCAGTCTTGATTCCCAAACATAAGCGCAGATGGGTTCTGGCTTTAAAAGTCCAGGGCCCAGAACTCAGCACTAGAAAAAAGAAAGCATGTATGTGCAAGATTTCCAGAGGGCCTGGGCTCTGGAAATGAAATCTTCATTCTGCCTACGATTGGCATGCTCTTTATTCACGTTGTCTGGAGGCTTCTAGGTGAAGCTGCTGACTTGTGGATTGGGACTCACTCAGTACCCTCTGTGCACATTACACACACACACACACACACACACACACACACACACACACACACACACGACAGCACACAGGCACTTTAAAAGCCAAACAGCTTGGTGCTGACAGCACCACTTGTAATCCTAGGACTTGGGAAGCAGAGGCAGGCAGATCTCTGTGAGTTTTGACAGCACACACTTGTAATCCTAGGACTTGGGAAGCAGAGGCAGGCAGATCTCTGAGTTTGAAGCCAGCCTGGCAGCCTGGACTACAGAGTGCATTCCAGGACAGCCAGGGCTACATGAGAAACCCCAGCTTGGGAGTGGGAGCAGGGGGTGGGGGATGAGGATGGGAAGCTTCAGTTGTTCTTTCAGAGGACCCAGTTCATTTCCTGACATCCACACTGTGGCTCACAGCAGCCTGTAACTCCAGTTCCAGAGGATCCAATGCCTTTCGGCTTCTGAGGGCGTGAACGCGGTGCAGACATACACACAGGCAAAGGTTCATTTATTTAAAATCAAAATAAACAAGTCTTTAAAAACAAGAGTTATAATAAGCTTAAAAAAAAAAAAACGAAGTCAGCCAGGGAGAGGCACAGCCTGGAAGCCACTGTGTCACACTATACTGAGTGACATAGAACAATGTGTAGTCTGATTGCAGCAAAAGCTTTTTTCTCTGAGCATGCTTTGCAAGCAATAGAACACACCTCTACAATTTCAGAAATCCAGAATTCCTGAGATACCATGGAGGGTTCTATTTGTTCAGCAAAAAATTTTCCAAACACAAAGATAATGGATGCATGAAACTGGGCTTATAAGGGGCTGGTACCTACAGGAAAGTAAAACACTAGCAAAAAACAAACAAACAAAACAAACAAAAACAAAAAATAAACAACAGCACAACACCGGAGGGCACAAGATAAATGCTGTCATTCAGAACAGGGACTGTAGCTGTAGCCCAGGCTGGCCTTAAGCTTGCCCTGGTCCTACCAGCTCTGCCCCAAGTGCTAGGATGAATACCAGTGATTGGGCTGGTTGCTTCCAGGCCCTTGGCTTTGTGTCCAAAGAATTAGAAATGGGGGCTCACACAGATTTGCAAAAGAAGCAAGCTAATTTTATTTTGAGCAGGGGAGGGTACAGGTTATAGGATACACTGTGCACACTGACAGCAGGCCACAGGAATGAGAGTAGTCAAGGCCACAGCCTGGAGTCTCTTACTTAAGGGGGCTAAGAGAAAGGCCAAACTTTGGGCGGGTCTCTATTTTGACTGACAGATTAAGAAATAACATTTGAATGGAAAGTGCCTAGATTTGGTTGTTACTGGGGGCTAGGATACTTATACTATTGGTCAGGAATAGGAATACTTATATTCTTTTTTTTTTTTTTTTTTTTTTTTTTTTTTCTGAGACAGGGTTTCTTTGTATTGCCCTGACTGTCCTGGAACTCTGTAGAGTTCTGTAGAGCAGGCTGGCCTCAAACTCAGAAATCCTCTCCCTCCCAAGTACTCGGATTAAAGGTGTGCACCACCACTGCCCGGTGGAGTACTTATATCCTGATGCAGGTGGCCGGTACAGGGAGTCTGGGTTGCAGGGTACACTGTTTGAAGACAGTGTGCATGTACATAGTATATCTGTGTGATGGAGTAGGCTGTCAAATACATTATTTTGGGTGTGTGTATGTGGTGGTTTGAATAGGAATGTCTCCAATAAGTGCATCTATTTGAACACTTGGTCTCTTGGTGGTGGTGCTGTTTGGGGAGATTATGAAACCTTTAAAAGGAAGCACATCACCAGGGGTAGGCTTTGGGAGTTTCGAACCCGGCCCCACTTCCTGCTTAGTCTCTCTGCTTCCTGTGTTCAGATGAAAATGTGATACCCCAAGCTTACTGCTTCTGCCATCATATTATGCCTACCCCAGGCACGATGGACTAGATCCTTCTGGAACCATAAGCCAATGTAAATGTTTTCTTTCTCTCTCTCTTTCTTTCTTTCTTTCTTTCTTTCTTTCTTTCTTTCTTTCTTTCTCTCTTTTGTTCTTTTTTTTGGGGGGGGGGTTGAGACAGGGTTTCTCTGTGTAGCCCTGGCTGTCCTGGAACTCACTCTGTAGACCAGGCTGGCCTCGAACTCAGAAATCCGCCTGCCTCTGCCTCCCAAGTGCTGGGATTAAAGGCATGTGCCACCACTGCCCTGCCAACATTTTCTTTCTTATGTAGCTCCTAGACATGGTATTTTGTCTCAGTAACAGAAAACTAACTAATACTTACCTGTCTCAGGATCACAGATGTCACATGTGCTCCACAGGATCACTGTCAATACATGCCTTTCTTGACTTCACATATAGATGAGTTAAGTTTGCCTCTGTTCCCCTGAGGTCAACATATTCTCTCTCTCTTTCCCTTCTCCCTCTCCCTCTCTGTCTCTGTCTCTGTCTCTCTCTTTCTCTCTCTCTCTCTGTCTGCCTTCTCCCTCTCTGTCTCTCTCTCATCTCTATCTCTGCCTTCTCCCTCTCTGTCTTCTCTCTCTCATCTCTGTCTCTGTCTCGACTCCACCCCCTTTAATAGTTCTGAGGATAGAACCAAGAGCCTTATACAGTGTAGGAATGATATTTGGGCAGACCAGAGCCAGCTGTGCCAGACCAAAGGCACAGTCTGGGGATTCTAACTAGGAGGTTCTGGGGATGCCCCCAGGTCTGTTTCTGAAGTGCTCCACAGGACTCATGAGGAGATGACACAAACCACCTCCCATCACCTTTCTCCTTGTTAGGCCCAACAGCCCTCGTACCCACCCTGCACTTCCTATGGTTGGTTGGAAAGGTGCTCAGAGGCCCATTGTCATCCTTGTCTGTAGTCAAGCTCTGGGGACAGGATGTCAACTGGGTAAATCACATTTCCTTCTCCTCCATCTTATTCGTAGCATGCTGCTCCTCTGGGGGCTGGCCTCTGAATCATTGATCCTGTGTCTTTGGGAGAGATGAGTGGGGTGAAGAGAGACAGTTTTACAAACAGCAAGTAAGGCACATTCAGTGTTTTCTTGGCATGGCCCAGGACATACCAGGTTGTCAGGTCAGAGAGACAACAAAAATTAGGGGACACAGGAAGAGAATGCCCTTCTCACTGGCAGAGAAACAAGAATCCCAGCCCTGAAGGTTGCCAATGGAGATAATGCTCCTTCCCTACACAGATATTTTATGTTAAGGTGGTGAGGAGCCAGGCTTGAGGACTGAGTATATATTCAGTTCCCAGAAAGTTCTGAGAATCACAAACAAGGCTCTTTGTTTACAGCCATCGTATCCTGGGATCTACACAGCTATATCTTATCAACCATAATCTTGTCAGGGGCCCCTGGGAGCTGCCTGTGATCTCTAGGCTTCTTAGCAATCCTTTGAAGATATTCTCTTCAAGCCTCCATAATGGTCTGTGAAAGGCAGTAAATCATCCTCTCTTGGAGGACACTTGACTCTTGCTCTCATGCTTAAAATGTAGCTAAAAGTATCTTTTAATAAACACCAACTTGGCTTCACACCAGATTACTCTGAAATTAATTCATTTATTTGGACTCCATGAGGGCCGGAATTTGTGTGCCACGTTGCAAGTGTGGAGTCAGTTCTCGCCTGCCACCTGGTGGGATCCCGGGACAGAACTTGGACCAGGCCTCCCTGCTGGTGTACCTCTACCCACTGAACCTCTTTTTTGCACTGAAGCTAAGGACTCTGATTTGAGCTTCCATTACAGAAGTAAGAGACTCCCTCAGTGTTGGGATTCAGACCCATGACAAGGAGCTGAGGTGCATATTTAATGTACCAATGGTGGTTTGAATATGCCTGGCCCAGAAAGTGGCACTATTAGGACGCGTGACCTTGTTCAAGGAAGTGAGGCACTGTGGGCGTGGCCTTTGAGACCCTCCTCCCCTCCTAGCTGCCTGAGGAGTTTCCCTTCAGGACAAGATGTAGAACTCTCAGCTCCAGGCTGGTGAGATGGCTCAGGGGGGGTAAGAGCACCAACTGTTCTTCCGGAGGTCGTGAGCTCAAATCTCAGCAACCACATGGTGGCTCACAACCAGACAGTTACATTGTGCTCACTTATAATAATAATAAATACATTAGTAAAACCTTAACTAAGAAGGTACAAAAGTGGACCTGGCCTCCAGGTTCTCCCAGCATCCTTCAGTCCCTATCTGGGAACCTTTCAGCAGTGGGGCTGGGCTTCCCCTTCCCCAGAAGCTCTTCCCCTGTATAATGCAGACATTTTGCTTTCTACCTCTCCCTCCTCCAACCCCTCCTTCCCTGTCCCCCTCCCTTTCCCTCCATGTGTCCCTGCTGGCACAGCGCACAAGCTTTCTCTCTTTCTCTTCCTCCTTCCCTCTGACTCTCTCCCTATGGCAACCTCCTTGGCCTTGGGACCTGGGAACCTGCCCGAGAGCAGCTTCCAAATAAGCCTGTCTCTATGTACTTGAATCTGGCTTGGACTGACTCCACTCTCTGGTTAATTGACTCGTCACTCAGCTGCTCTGGTTGGTAATCTAGAGTTGTGCCTCTGTCCCTGCCTGCTCCAGATGTGCCTCAGCTTCTTGGCCATTTCTGAAACCCTCCCACCTGCTAGAAAGAACTAGGAGACAGATGAGTCAGAAGGGAAGGTCCCTCTTCAGCCCTGTCTGCCCGAATCCCTGAAGCGACTCCCTTCATCTAAAGCGATCTGCTATACCACCCCTCCCAAGAATTAGCCCTGGAGTAGGTACTAGAGGAAGGAGAGGGAGGAGGCAGTGGCCTGCCTACCCCTGCCAGCACCAAAGCCGACTCGCCAATCAGCTGGCACTGTCATAGTCAGCCAGGACAGGTAAACCTCATGGATGATGCTCTCCTGACCCAGCACAGCATAGGGGTGAAAGCTGAGAAGGTTGTAGTGGCATTTATCTTTGGGAGCCTTCCAGATCACCCCCCTTCATTTTTCCAATACATTTTTTTTCTTTTGTGCTGGGGCTGAAACCAAAGGCCTCAGGCATACTGAAATACATGCATTACCACCAAGTCCCAACTCCAGCACCCACCCAGGAAGACTTTCCTTGGGGGCTCTTGAAGCCATCCAAGGATGTGTTGATTGGCCACAAGGAAACAAAGGTGGAGTCTCTGGGATGTTCAAGGGAAAGTTCACAATGCTAGAGAAGCTGAGATAAATGGGATGCTGAGACCACTCCAGGTCAGCAAAGAGGGTCCCAACCGGGACTCAGGTAGGTGAGGAGGGGAAATGGTCAAAGAGGCCTTGGAACACCTCTTCTCCCTGACTCCAACACACACACACACACACACACACACACACACACCCCAACCCAAAGGGACATTTATTCTGGTTGAGTAAAGCAGAGAGATGAGGGTGGAATCCCTGGGTTAAAGTCTAAAGCGTTTATAGCCCTCCTCCCCCAGGGCCTGCTTTTTCTCCTCACTTGGGTGGGAAGGACGGTTGAGGTTGGCCAGTCTTCTAGAACCTCCCACAATGTGTACTCAGGTCCCTGTATCCCTAATGAGTTTGGGGGTTGCTTCACCCCAGGCTCAGCATCTGGGACCTTGCAGTCTCTTCAGTCTCCGTGGCTGCTCATTCAAACTGAGACACCAGATTTCATTTTAGTGAAAAAGACAGACCAAGGATAACTTAACAAGTGGGGGAATGAAAATGAACCTGAGGGGCTGGAGAGATGGCTCAGTGGTTAAGGGCACTGACTGCTCTTCCAAAGGTCCTGAGTTCACATCCCAGCAACCACATGGTGGCTCACAACATTCGTAATGGGATCTGATGCCTTCTCCTGGTGTGTCTGAAGAGAGCAACAGTGTAATCACGTACATAAAATAAATAAATAAATCTTAAAGGGGGGTGCTGAGAAGGAATAGGAAAGAGGGGTGTGAGCTCCTGTGGAGAGAGGCCCAAAAGCAGAACCTAGCACAGAGGGAGATATGAACAAGCCTGGTATCTGGGAGATCTGAATTCAACATGCACTGGCGTGCGTGTGTGCCTGTAGGCACACACGTGTACACACGCATCAAAACAAAACATGAAAGTACATTGTGTTTGGAGAAAATTGACACTAATTACAAGCAGCCACAAATTAACACTTTTTTTTCCCAGTTCTCAAGTGCAGAACTTGCTGCTCTGTCACACCAGACCTCTCCAATCCAGATCCAAGCCAGAGGAAGATGGCGTGGCTGGCCTTCCGAAAGTCTTGTGTAGCAGGAATCAGGTCTTTAAAAGGAAGTGGGAAGTTTCTCTTTGAATCAGCTCTTCCTTCGACTTTCTTGTCCCTTGAGTAACGATCAGGGGAAGGAAGAAGAAATGGAGGTTTTATTTTACTGGACTTCATAGAGTTTTGGGGGCTTTCAGGTTATGTAGTCCGGGCTAGCTCAGACTAACCTCAGCATCCTGAGTGCTGAGATTCTAGGGATATGCCACCACACCCAACTGCCATCTCTTTCATCTTAGGTTTTGAGTGTGTATCTTGGGAGGTCCCTAAGGAACAGATGGTAGCAGGTCTTGTCTCTGTCCTGTCCTTGCTGGACTTTCATCCTGCTACAGCCATGGGATGGATGCCACACCAGATGCAGGTGTTTGGGAACTTGGCCTCTTTGTCTGGCTGTGTATGTATTTCTTTTTTTTCTTTCTTTCTTTCTTTTTTTTTTTTTTAGATTTATT
>NW_022196911.1:75015063-75064590 GCF_008632895.1 Mastomys coucha
AAAAAAAAAAAAAAAAAAAAAAAAAAAAAAAAGAGATAGACTCTTGCTTGAGTCTAGCTTGTGTCAAGTTGACATAAACCTAGCCAGTAAAAGTGGCTAGACAAAACACACTCCGAGGTCAAAGGTGAAGCCCTGAGATGAACAATCTTCTGGGGAGGAAGCAATGCAGTCCAATACCAGAACTGATGGCTGGCTCCTACAGTGATCCTACCACTCAGCTGAGGCAGGAAGATTGCTCAGCTCTAGGTAAGCTATCTAGCTAATGAGTTCCAGGCCAGCCTGTGCTATACTGTGAGACCCTGTCTCCCCACACACAAAGGATAAGAACATGCCATAAAAGCAGCAGAGCCCAGGAACCCTCACACACAGCTCTTTTTTTGTTTTGCTTTGGTTTTTTGAGACAATTTTACTATTTTACCCAGTCTGTCTGGAACTCCTTAGCTCCAATAATCCTCCTGCCTCATCCCCCTGAATAATTGGGACTCTGGTGTATGCCCTGTGCCCACCTCCTCATTGCTCATTAAACCTGTTGCAGGTTCTTCGCTAACATCTTCTTATACATCTCATCCTCTGACTGACTTACAGGGGATTCCCGTTCTATCTCTTTCTCTCTCTCTTTGAGCTAGGATCTCACTAATGTGGATGTAGTCCTGATTGGCCTGGACTCAACAGAGATCTGCCTGCTTCTGCCTCCCAAGTGCTGGAATTAAAGGTGCATGCTACCACACGCAACTCTAAGTTCCTCTCCCTCTTCTCTTTCTCTCTCTTTCTCTCTCTCCCTCTCTCTCTCTCTCTCTCTCTGTTTTTCCTTATTTTATTTTTTGAAACAGGGTCAAACTCCTGCTCCTCTCCATGCTGGAACTACAAGCATGAACCATCTGGTTTATCTTGTTGGTTTTTTTTTTAAATATAAGATTTATGTTTGTTTGTTTTGAGACAGGGTTTCTCTGTGTAGTCCTGACTGTCCTGGAACTCACTCTGTAGACAAGGCTGGCCTCAGACTCAGAAATCTACCTGCCTCTGCCTCCCAAGTGCTGGGATTAAAGGCATGAGTCACCACTGCCTGGCAAGATTTATCTTATGTGTGGATGTTTTCCCTGCATGCATGTTTGTGCATGGCATCCATGCCTGGTGCACACAAAGGTCAGAAGGGGGCTCCAGATCCTCTGGAACTGGAGTTACAGATGGTTGTGAGACACCATGTGGGTATTAAGAATCAAACCTGGGTCCTCTGAGCATCTCTCCAGACCCTGTCTTGTTCTTTTAAATAGTGGAGTGATGTTTTCTTTCTGTCTGTGCGGTTATTAATAGCAGTACTTGTTTTCCCTCTAGAGACAGAGTCTTTTCATGAAGCTCTGCTTGGCACGATATTTGATATGTACCCCAGGCTAACCATAAATTTGTAGCCATCTTCCTATTTCAGCCCCAGAATGTTGGGATTCCACTGCAAACCATCACCATCACATATAGCCTTTCAAACTTTTTTTTTTTTTTTTTTTTTTTACAAAAAACATTAGCTCTATCCCAGTTTGAGAAGAATTTTGCTGAGGTAATTTAAAAAAAAATGGTAAATTGGGTGCGGTAGAGATGTCTCAGAGGTTAAGAGTATTTGGTACTCTTATGGAGGGCCTGAGTTCAGTTCTCAACACCTACTGCAACCTGGAACTACTAGGAGGCAGAGGTTGGCAGACTCTGTGAGTTCAAGGCCAGTCTGATTCCTAGCAAGTTCCAGGATAGTTGGAGCTACTTAGTGAGACCTGTCCCCCCAAAACAAAATCAGATGGGGCAGGGGGCTGTTTTAATCCCAGTACTGAGGCGGCTGAACCAGGAGGATCACATTTTCCAGACAAGCCTGGGCTCCTTTCATAGGGAGAACCTGCCTTAGAAACCAAAAACCAACAGAAAGGTTTGGTAGACAAGACGTTGCTGTGTTAAGTCTCTTTATTTACATTCACCCTGAGCATAAAACCACCCACACATCACCTGCTACCAAGCAATTTCCTTTGCCCTTCAGGGGAGGAAAGGTTTTATGTTTGGCAAATGAGGTGAACACACACAATACATGGCTAAGCAAAGGAACAGGAAAAACAGCTCCAGAAACACTACAAACCAGGAAGAAAGTTGATCCGAGCTTTAAGGGACTTCTCCTGACCTCTGCTGGCAATATTTGGTATTGCACGGCCTGGGTGGTTTTTTTTTTTTTTTTTTTAAAGTAACCAGCAAATTCAGAATTTTATTTATTCGTTTAATTTTTTTCTTAGACAGGATCTCACGTACCCCTTGACTGGCCTTGGACTGTTTAACTAAGAATGACGTGAGCTTCCTGATCCTCTTCTTGGTTTCCCAAGGGCTGGGATTATGGTTTGTGTCATCATGCCTGGCTTTCTGTGCTACTGGGGATCAAAGCCCAGCAAACCAGTAAGCTCAGTACAACTGAGCTACCTCCAGGCCCAAAGTAAGAATGTCAGAGTTGAGGTTTATAGACCATGGAGTCTAAATCCCTCTTTTTAGGGATGTAGAAAGTGTGGTTCAGGGTTTGTTCAGAAGAGGTTGTTTTGTGGTCCTAGAGATAGAAGACAGGCCATGCTTATGCTGGGCCAGTGCTGGGCCACTGAGCCCCTTATCAGTGTGTTTATGAAACTCTCCCAAAGTTGCTCAGTCATCTATACAGTAACAAGTCAGGACCTGGCCCTAGAAATGCATCATTGTTTGCAAACTCAGATTTCCAAACAGTAACTCTCCATCAGGGTGAGTGAACAGACTTTAGATCATCCGCAGATCATCATCATTCTAAGATGAGCTGGGGCTCTGGCTCTGGTAGAGCGCTCTCCCAGCGTGAACATCCTCCTCAGAGTGATTGCTGGCACCACAAGCAGAACAAAAAGCCTCTGATATAGTAAATGTGGTGATCCGGAGTGAGAGTCAGCTGCTGAGGACACAGCTAAGCAGCAGAAGGCCTTGGGTTCAAATGCACGCATACCACACACACAAGAAAGGAAGGAGGGAGAGAGGGAGGGAGGAAAGGAGGGTAGGAGGAAATGGTGGCAGCGGGGAGAGAGGGGGAAGGAGGGGGTAGGGAGTGCTTACATACACAGGTCAGTCTTGGCTAACCACATAATACTGTATAGATATCTTCAGAGTTCATTTGATTAATGTGTGTGCACTCATGCACAAAGGCACGCACACTCACTGCATGTACATGTGGGGGTCAGAGGGTTGTGACTGGGAGTTTTGTTTTGTTTTGTTTTTGTTTTTTCAAAACAGGGTTTCATTTTATATCCCTGGCTGTTCCAGAACTTGCTCTGAAGACCAGGCTGGCCTTGAACTCACGGAGATCTGCCTGCCTCTGCCCCCCCTAGTGCTGGGATTAAAGGCATTTGTCATTACACTAGACAAATAATCTGGTGTTCTTAATTGATCTCTATCTTGATCAGCAGTTAGTTCTCATCCTCATTGACTGTTTATAAATCTTAAATTTTATTTTTTCTTGTGTGTGTATGTGTGTCCGTGCATGCGTGCGCGTGTATCTGTGTCTGCTTGTCTATGTGCACAATTAATTGTAGTCACCCTTGGAAGCCAGAAGAAGGTGCTAGATCCTTTGGAACCAGAGTTTTACCAACATGGATGCTGGAGGCTGAACCAGAGTGCTTAAGATCAGCAAGTGCTCTCAACCACTGAGCCAGCTCTCCAGCCCGTCTGTAGATTTCTGAACGTAATAGCAGGGACATAGGTCACAAAAGCAGAGAGCTTGTTTGGTGACTCATCCTCATTGTGTTTTGTGGACAAGTACCTCATTCCTTTGCTTTGGACAGATTTGTTGAGCCTGGTATTGGTGTCCACATCTGAACTCCCTTTAAGCTTAATTCCTGGGTCTCCTAGACTACTTCCTGAATCCCGTCTAAGGATGTGTTTGGTGATGATGGTGTGTGTGTTATGGGTCACCTCCTTGTTGAGACAGAACTACAATTCTCTCTCTCTCTCTCTCTCTCTCTCTCTCTCTCTCTCTCTCTCTCTCTCCCTGAGACAAGGTTTCTCTGTATAGCCCTGGCTGTCCTGAAACTCACTCTGTAGACCAGGCTGGCCCTGAACTCAGAAATCCATCTGCCTCTGCCTCTAAAATGCTGGGATTAAAGGCATATGCCACCACCGCCTGGTTCAGATCTTTCTCTTGTCACTTACCATTGGAAGAGCCATTCTGCCAAGCTTAAATTAGAAAGCTCTACCATATATATATATGTGTATATATGGTACATGTACATATATATACACACACACATATATGTATATATACATATATGTATATGTATGTATATATATGTATATATATATACATATATGTGTGTGTGTATATATATGTGTGTGTGGCCTACATACATATGACTATATATGGCCTCTAACTGAATCTGGAGCTTACCTGTCAGCTGGTGTGGCTGGCCATGGGCTCCCAGGATCTGCCTTCACCCTAGTGCTGAGGTCATAGATACCCATCACCTCACCCAGCTTTTTTTTTTTTAAAGATTTATTTATCATTATATGTAAGTACACTGTAGCTGTCTTCAGACACTCCAGAAGAAGGTGTCAGATCTCTTTACAGATGGTTGTGAGCCACCATGTGGTTGCTGGGATTTGAACTCAGGACCTTCGGAAGAGTAGTCAGTGTTCTTAACAGCTGAGCCATCTCTCCAGCCCCAATTTTGTTGTTTTCTGGTTCTTGCAATTTGTTTATTCTTTGGCTGGAGCTGATGGATTGAACCCAGAGCCTCAGGCTTGCCAGGCCAGTGCTCTACCACTGAGCCCATCAGTCCCAATTTCCGGTGTTCTGTTATAGCAAGGGAAAAAAACTAATCGCTCCCCTAGTGGTGGATTTTCTGGCCATAGGATCCAATACATCTTTAATGTTTTGGCGGGGAGGGAGTGAGGGCACTTGGTAGTCATACTTTTAATCTCAGTCCTCATGGAGCAGAAGTATGTGGGTCTCTGTGAGTTTGGGGACAACCTGCTCTAAAAAGCACATCCCAAGCTAGCTAGGGATACATAGTGATACCTTCCTCAAATTTTTTTCTTAAAATTGTATTTATTCAATTTGTGTGTGTGTGTGTGTGTGAGAGAGAGAGAGAGAGAGAGAGAGAGAAAGAGAGAGAGAGAGAGTTACAGAGACAGAGACAGATGGAGAAAGACAGTAACAGAGAGAGCATACGCACAACAGTGTGTCAGTCAGAAGGCAATCTGTGGGAACCAGCTTTCTGTATCACTCAGGTCCCAAAGGACAGAACCCAGAACTTGTCCACTGCTTGTTTTGTTGTTGCTGTTTGTTTGTTTGTTTGTTTTTGGTTTTTTGGGTTTGGGTTTTTTTTTAAATTACATTTATTTAGTTTGTGTGTGTGTGTGTGTGTGTGTATCATGTGCTTGTGGGTGTGTGCCACAACACCTGTGTGGAAGTCAGAGAACAACTCTTTTTTGTTTTGTTTTGTTTTGTTTTTTCGAGACAGGGTTTCTCTGTGTAGCCTTGGCTGTCCTGGAACTCACTCTGTAGACCAGGCTGGCCTCGAACTCAGAGATCCACCTGCCTCTGCCTCCCAAGTGCTGGGATTAAAGGTGTGTGCCACCACCACCCGGCTCAGAGAACAACTCTTAGGAGTAGGTTCTGTCCTGCTATCTGTGGAATCTGGAAATTGATCTCAGTCTTCACACACAACTGTCTTTATCCACTGAACTACAGCGCTCTCTCTCTCCCTCCCTCTCTCTCCTCTCCCTCCCTCTCCTCTCTTTCTCTCCCTCTCCTCTCTCCCTCCCCCCCTCTCCTCTCTTCTCTCTCTCTCCCTCCCTCCCTCTCTCTCCTCTCTCTCAAGAGTGCCAATCGGGGAGCAGGAAGGGAACAGAGGGAGCAGGGGTTTTTGTTGTTGTTTTTTTGGAGGGAAAACCAGGAAAGGAGCTATCATTTGAAATGTAGATAAAGAAAATATCTAATAAAAAAAAAAGTGCCCAACGAACTCCATATTGGAGCAAAGAGCTGACAGACACAAGCCGGAAGGAAGCCTGCTCAGCAAGCTCCTCTCCCTGAGCAGTGCACTGACCCGCCTTGCAGATCTGTCCAGCAAGGGAGCTTCCTGCCAGAAGAACAAATGGGAGAAAAGATGCTGCCAGTCAGAAGTCAAGGACCACCCTGGAGAATGTCACTCGTTCAGAAATGACTGTCTACAATGGGTGAGGAGACTCACCACCTACTGTTACCATATCATCTGCTCAGCATCGTCCCTGACCTCGCTTGACAGCAAGTCTCATCAGGGGGCACAGGCCTGGGAGTGAGACCCCAAAATGTTTCCCTGGAACTGCAAGACAACAGCTCTGTGACTGGTTGGATTATAGAGTCAAGAGGATATGAGTTTGGCATTACCAGTGCATAAGCCTAACTGTGGCAGAAGAGGCTAGGAAGGTATGTGTGTGGGTGTGTGGGTGTGTGTGTGTGTTCATTCCTGGATCCCGTTTTTCTGGGGTCCTTGCCACTCTCTGCTGGGCTGCCACTTTGTCACTGTCCCCAGCATATTCCAGCACTACCCAGCTCTATTTTTCCGGGCTGATTTTGAACTAATCTTGCTGCTTTTACCTCTTCAGTGTTGGGATTACAGGCTTATATTAGCATGTTTGTTTGTTTGTTTTGAGACTAGATCCCACTCTGTAGCCCAGGCTAGTCTTGAACCACAAGCAGCCAAGAATGACCTTGAACTCTTGCTTTTTCTGCCTCTGCTTTCCCAGTGTTGGGATTCCAAGTATGATTGCACACTCAGCTTGGTCTCCTTTTAAATTTGAGAAAAAAACAAATCGCCGGGCAGTGGTGGCACACGCTTTTAATCCCAGCACTTGGGAGGCAGAGGTAGGCAGATTTCTGAGTTTGAGGCCAGCCTGGTCTACAGAGTGAGTTCCAGGACAGCTAGGGCTATACAGAGAAACCCTGTCTCGAAAAACAAAATAAAACAAAGCAAAACAAGAATATAGAATAGGGCTGGAGAGATGGCTCAGTGGTTAAGAGTACTGATTGCTCTTCCAGAGGTCCTGAGTTCAATTCCCCAGCAACCACATTGTGGATCACAACCATCTGTAATGAAATCTGATGCCCTCTTCTGGTGTGTCTGAAGATAGCTACAGTACAATATGTATGTGTATATATATATATATACACATATATATATGTATATGTACATATACATATATATGTATATGTGTGTATGTGTATATGTATATATACAAATATAATCAATAGTTTGTTGTACTGATTAAATCACCAAGCTAAACTTAGTGCCTTATACACAATAAGCAACATGCACATACATATTTACAAAAACTGGGCATACAGGCAAGGCCCCAAAGAAATGCTCAATTAATTTTAAGTGACTTGACCAAGACCACCCATCTGGGAAGTACTGGAACAGAATCCTAATTCAGGCCACCACTGCTTTATTTTTTCCAATAATTTAATATTCTCTTAGGACAAGCCATCGGCAATTCCTTCCCAAGTACAAGTCGCAGAGATAAGTACTATAATTTAGTGATAAAAGGAGCCATGGTCTCAAAGCCTGGAACTGTGCCAATATCCAAGCAGTGTTAAATGAGTGAATCAATGAGCGAATGAACCCATAAAATAAGAGGCCTTGACAGTTTAAATAAAAAGTGTCCCCCATGGGCTCAGGCATTTTAGAGCTTGGTGCCCAGTTGGTGCCATGGGCTCAGGCATTTGAGTGCTGGGTGCCCAGCTGGTGGTGCTCTTTGGTGAGGTTTTGGAAGTGTGGCCAGGTTAAAGGAGTCACTGGAGGCAGACTTTGAGAGCTTAAAGACCCTCAAGAGCTTCAGCCTGCCATCTCTTTTGTGCTTTAGGTTCAAGCTGTGAGACCTCGGCTTCTGCTCCACCTGTCACGCGCCCGCCACCTGCTGCCCCGCCTTCCAGCCTTGCCACATCCTTGTCCTATGGAACCATTAAAGCCACATAACCTCTTCCTTCGTAAGCTGCTTCTGGACATGGTGTTTCATCACAACAGAAGAGGAGGACCTCGTACAGAAACTCACCGTGGAGTTTTGTATCTGATGTGGCTATACACTTAGGCCCAATCTTCTAGAATGTGCCCATGACCAGGTTGGGGGTGACAGCTGTTTCTTTACCAAGTAAGTGGTGTGACTGAGCAGCCATTAGAAGCCATTAGAGGAAGCTTTAAGACAAAAATATACATACGACCAAACTGCAGGAGAGCTTCCCCAGGGGGACAGAGTCAATGGGAGATGAGTCTAGAGGGCCTTAATGGTCTTCATTTACTCTCCCTCAAAAACTTTTAAAGCTTCCCTCACGCTGACCAGCCCCAGGGTAATGCACATTTAATTCAGCTTGTAATGCAGGTCAATCAATAGCTTCGTGACACAGACAGCTTATCACACGTCATCCAAAGTTTAACACATAAATAAATTAGTAATAAACACAAACCAAGCACTTAAGAATTCAATTTAAGGTCTCATCTTTCCCCATAAATCAAAATGCTTCTTAAAGCTTATTAAATATTTCAGGTTAAAATAAAGTGGTTTTTGTTCTTTGTTTTTTTGGTTTTGTTTTTTGTTTTTTCTTTTTCTTTTAAAATCCAGAATGAAATGGATTGGAAAATTCCTTTAAAAGAAATTAAGTGTAATGGCTTTGGTTTTATTTATTTATTTATCCCTTATTTTACCTACAATGGTGTTTTGCATGCATATATGTGTATGAGGGTATCAGATCTTGGAGTTACAGACTGTTGTGAGCTGCCATGTGGGTGCTAGGATCTGAACTGGGATCCTCTGGAAGAACAGCCAGTGCTCTTAACTGCTGAGCCATCTCTCTAGCCCCATGATTTTTAATAATACTTTATAGTTCACAAGGTATTCTCACATTTACCCTGTTTTCAACCCCCTCTTCAAATTCTTGAGAATTAGAAAAAGTAAACCTAGCTGGCAGAGGAGGTCCTTGAACCACGTGGAGAAATTTGAGTCTCAAGCTTGGTCTAGGATGGGATTTGTCCTTGGAGGGATTTGGTTCTGATGGAGGCAGCATGACCTTCCAGGGGTCCTTCCCTGAAGTTCAGGCTTGGCTAGACTTTGTTTTAATTCTTTTTTTAAAGATTTATTTATTTATTTAATGTATATGAGTACACTGTAGCTGTACAGATGGTTGTGAGCCATCATGTGGTTGCTGGGAATTGAACTCAGGACCTTTGCTTGCTTCAGGCAAAGACTTATTGTTATATGTAAGTACACTGAAGCTGTCTTCAGACACAGCAGAAGAGGGCGTCAGATCTCATTACAGGTGGTTGTGAGCCACCATGTGGTCCTGGGATTTGAACTCAGGACCTTCAGAAGAGCAGTCTGGGCTCCTAGCCACTGAGCTGTCTCTCCAGCCCCCTGGATAAACTTAGTAAGGACGTCACTATGCTTCATTAGGACTTGCTTTGTTTGTTTGTTTAGTAAGCTTTTGGCGATTTTAAATATAGGCAGTTGGGTTAATCACATTTCTTAGGGGCTGGAGAGATGGCTCAGTGGTTAAGAGCAATTGCTTCCTCTGCAGAGGACCTGACCTTGGTTCCAAGTACTCACATGGCTGCTCACAACTCTCTATTATTCTAGTTCCAAAGGATATGAAGCTCTCCTCTGACAACTGTGGTGACAGGCACACAGGCATCCGTGCAGGCAAAACATAAAATCAAAACAAAAATATATCCCTCAGATAGCACATGGTCTCCATCAAGGAACTGCTCTTAACTTATTCAGTAATGGACTTTATACCACACCCACATCCCACTTATACAAAACAAAAAACAGACCAAGGTCTTCCTTAGCTACCAGGGCGGGGGAAGAAATCCCCATACCAAAAAAGCTTAGCATTTTGTCTTGATAGTAAAAAGTCATTTACTTGGCAAAAATTCATTTGTGTCCTGTACTTAGGATATGTTTAGTTTTTACTGCATGTTTTACTTTATTAAAGTATTTCACCTCAAGAAGTCCTGATGGAAACTGGCCATGGTGGTGTGTACCTGTAAGTTGAAGAAGAGTGTGAGGCCACAGCAAAAAGATCACTTGAGCTAGGAATTCAAAATCTCTTTGGGCAGCATAGCAAGACCCCATCTCTTTAAAGAAGAACATCCTGCTGGAATTTTGCACAGAATTATGGATGAACTGAGAACTGGCACCTTAGGATTCTCATCTTACACTGGGAGACGCTTCCCTGGCATGTGATCCAGATGAGAGAGAGGAGAGGGAGAGGGAGAGGGAGAGGGAGGAATGTAAAAGAATTCTTTTCTTCTCTCCCTGACTCTTCTTCCTCTACAGAGGCTTATCCCAGTACCTCCTTTTTCTGAGGTCCTTCCAAGCTGATTCTCTCTCTCTCTTTTTTTTTTTCCAAGACAGGGTTTCTCTGTGTAGCCCTGGCTGTCCTAGAACTCACTCTGTAGACCAGGCTGGCCTCAAACTCAGAAATCCGCCTGCTTCTGCCTCCCAAGTGCTAGGATTAAAGGCATGGGCTACCACTGCCCTGCTGATTCTCTTTATCTGCATTGAGACAAGGGTCTCTGACCAAAGTCACCTGAGGGCAGAAGCCAAGGAAGTGGGCGACAAAGGAGCAGAATCTGGTTGGCAGCTGCGTGTGAATCTAAATGAGGAACCATGAGCTAACACCTGTTGGTGATTGATGTATCTGGTCCTACCCTAGCATTAGGTCCCAAGTCTACATTCTGGATGGACTCACTCACTGCTCTGGTGGCCCCAACAAGTGAATGCCTGAGAGGAAGCATAGCAAAGGAACAGTCTTAGCTACTGTCCTGTGGTGTGAAGAAGCACCATGGCCAAGTAAGTCAGTTTATAAAGGAAGCGCTTAACTGGAGGCTCGCTTACAGCCAGAGGCTTAGTCTGTGATCACGGTGGAAAGTACAGAAGTAGGCAGGCAGGCATGGCCCCTGAGTGGTCTCTGAGAGCTCATATCTGATCCCTGAGATGCAGACAGAGAGAATGAGTGCGACTGGGTGTGGAGTGGGCTTCAGAAACCTCAAAGCCCACCCCCAGCAACACACCTTCTTCAACTAGAACACATCCTCCTCTAACATGGACACACCTCCTAACCCTTCCCAAACAATCCACAAACTGGGATATGGGAGCCATTGTCATTTAAACCACACACTGTAAGAGTGGTGCAAGCCTTTAATCCCAGTACTTGGGAGGCAGAGGCAGGCAGATTTCTGAGTTTGAGGCCAGCCTGGTCTACAGAGTGAGTTCCAGGACAGCCAGGGCTACACAGAGAAACCCTGTCTCGAAAAACCAACCAACCAACCAACCAAACAAACAAACAAACAAACAAAAGAGTACAGATTTCAGATATTTGGGTCAAACCAAGCTCACACATTTTACTGGTGTGTAACTGGACAAGTTCATTACATTTCTTCCATGGCCTTCCTTCCTTCCTTCTTTCCTTCCTTCCTTCCTTCCTTCTTTCATTCTTTCAGTTGGGGGCACTGAGCTTTTCACATGCTAGGCAAGTGCTATACTGCTAAGCTACATCCCCAGCCCAACACTGACTCTAGCATTATAGGAGACATTGTACTGCATAGCACTAACTGGTCAACACTGGTTCTCTCCTGATATCCTCACCACCACTTTGGTTTCTCTGTATAGCCCTGGCTGTCCTGGAACTTGCTCTATAGATCAGGCTGGCCTCAAACTTAGAGATATGCCTGCCTCTGCCTCCCCAGTGCTGGGAAGTGCCACCACACCAGTTGTTTTTAGCAGAAGAAACCAAAGTAGAAGCCATGTGAAAAACACCTAACCTAATGTGATGGCCAGCCTTCTAGATGACCTCACTTTTTTGTTGTTGTTGTTTTTCGAGACAGGGTTTCTCTGTGTAGCCCTGGCTGTCCTGGAACTCACTCTGTAGACCAGGCTGGCCTTGTACTCAGAAATCCTCCTGCCTCTGCCTCCTAAGTTCTGGGATTAAAGGCGTGCATCACAACTGCCCAGCCAGACCTCACTTTTATAACCAGGCAGCATCCCCGCAAAGTCTCTTCAGTCTCTTCCTACTGCAGTGTTGTAGAAATGACAGTGAGACTTGTCAAGCTGGGTCACAAAAGACACCACAGTCTCCTTCTCTTCCTCTAATGGCATGCTCTCTGGGAACCCAGCTGCCATGTTGTTGTGACATTACTTAACCCACTCAACAGAGAGGATCATGGGAGGAACCCAGGCCTCTTAGCAACAGGGATGTAAGTGTCATTTACAGGTAACTGCAACCCAGGAGAGATGCCCTGCCGGAACCAATTTACTCCTGGCTCCTGAGTTTCTGCTGGTGTGAACTGTGTGAGCTACTAAATGAAGTGTGGCTCCTGAGTTTCCAGCTGGTGTGACCTGTGAGAGACACTAAATGAAGTGCTTCTTGCTCTAGGTGGTTTAGAGTCATTTATCATGTAGCATCCAATGAGTAAGGCATAATAAAGCTGTCGTGGAGATTATTATAAACACTTCCTGATTTCTGCTGAAGTTCGCTGTCTTGTCATGTACCCCTCCCTCCCCCCGCCCCCTTCCACTTCCGTCTTTCCAAAGCCACCCGGAAAGAACAGTCTCTCTTCCTCATGGTCAAAATTGTAACAGTTTTTGGGCAGCTAATTCAACTAGTCAGACACTGGTGAAGAACAGTCAGATTGCCAAACACTAGGGAAGCAGAGATAAAACTGGGGTCCCTGCTAAGCTACACCCTCAAAATATGGCTCCTTGTTCCAGGAGGTGTTGGTCCTGCAGGAGCCTGATTCTCATAGAACCAGGAGTTTCCATGGAGGTGGGGCTGGTTCTGCTGAGAGAGAAGGAAGGCTTCTAGAAGAGGTGGAGGGAGCTGAGGTCACAACGGGTGGATAGGAGTTCACTTTGCACAAGGCAGCAGTAGACCCCATGCCCCAAGCAAGCCCCTTTCTTCCTCCAAACCATCCTCTCTCTCCAACTTTTTCTTTTCTCCAGTACTGAGGCTTGAACCCAGGGCCTTGGATATGTTGGAGAAGAACCCCACCCCCACCCCCAGCTGTGTTCCAGACCTTCTTTTTCACTGTTTATTTTGAGATAAGATTTCACCAAGCAAGACCTTAGGCTAGTCTTGGATTTTTGATCTTCCAGCCTCAGTCTCCCAAATGTGTACCACCACACCCGATTTCTCTAAGTTCTGAGTGCTGCTGCTACTCCTCCTCCTCCTCCTCTTCCCTTCTTTGTAACTGTCTTCAGAGTACACCCTTTCCTGTCACATGATGGCCTTCAGACAGAGCCAGCCTCTAGGGTGCTGCTAATGCTGAGACAGCCCTCACCTTTCTTTTTCTGGATGCTCCACTTGGTCCAGGCCTTCCCTGGGGCTGCTGGCACCCACATCCTCCAGCTGACTCATGCTGGTCCCCCTGGCATCTGGGCTGCTAAATTCTTTTTCACATTTGCTCCTGCACAGCTGCATCTCCCCTAGCTTTAGATTTCTGCTGTTAGGTTTGGGTTTTTTTTTTTTTCTTTCTTGTTTTTGCTTTTTCAAAAATTACCCGGATGATCTAAAATTCAATCATTTGATCCGTGCAGGCTGCTAAACTCAACTCTGGGTTGTTGTCAGATGTGGAGGCACACATTGAAGCACTGTGTGCTTCCAAACAAAAAAGAAATAAACCCCACTTTTGAACAGGCCCTGGAAACAGAAAGCCTCTTGTAGCTTGAAGGCCATTGTGGTTAGGAGTGATTCAGACTTTGAGTGGTTCCCTCCCACCCTTGGCATCTCTGGGGCCAGTCTGGGGTCTGAAGATGCCTGCAATAAAGCAAGGGCCGGGGTGCCTCAGGCTGGACGCTTCAGGGAGGAGAGGAAGGAAATTGGAAGAGGATGTTTGTCTGGTTCCCTGTGGCTCCCACCTTCCCCTTCAGAGAGAATCAGGCCATTGTCTAGGTGAACCACTTGGCTTGTTTTCCTTCTCAAACTCCAGCTCTGGAGCAAGATTTCTCTCTGCTCTCCTTCTACGGAAAAATGACCACAGGAAGAGCCTGGGTTGCCCTTGTCAAAGGTCCAGGCTCTGATCCAGTCTCGAATCTCTGCCTCCCCCGTCATTGGCTCTTAACAGAAAATATAAAAGACAAGCTTACCATGGTCCCATCAAAATCTGCATGGAGTCACTTTTGCATCGTTCATTTATGCATGTATCCTTCCATCCAGCTTGCATGTATTGAGTACCTACATTGTTTTAGACACTGGTGATCTAAATAGGAAAGACACAGTCCTTGACTTCTAGAGGAAGTCAGGGAGGAAGCTCGGCAGGATGAGAGGCCACACAAACAGGCACGGAAATACACAAATGTCCTTGACTCAGCCACGGGAATATCCGAAAGGGCTTGCCAGAAAAGGTACCTTGATTTGAAAAGTAAAATAGAAGTTGGCCACAGGAAATAATAATTATTAATGCATCTTCAGTGTAGCAAGCCCTGTGGTAAAATTTTACGTGTGAGTGATTTCATTCGAATCCTCACAAACCAAGGAGGAGAGAGGCTCGGTGATTATCCCAGATTCACAGATGACTTAGAAAGGTCAACCAGCTTATGGTTTTCAGCTGAGAACAAAGAGCAGAAGTGAGAGTTAGAACCAGGCTTTCCTGATTCTAGCCTGTTCTCATACTCAGGGCTGCCTTAGACGTTGTGCAGGTTACACATTGCATAGCTCCAGGCCGAGCCTTTCCTTGACAATGCATTATGCATGGGTATAAGCATCCAGAAAGAAAAGGCCTCCTTTACAAAAGTAGGAGCAAAGGACTGTAATCAGGGAACCAGCTGTCCAGTGCAGCCTGGTCAGGGGCCGACCCCTTCTTGAACAGGGAGCTCCACTGAACCCACGTGGTGGCCTTGCAGTGTGGAACTGGCTGATACCCTGGGACAAGCTCTCAGCCAGGTGTGTTTCCCATCTGAATCATACATAAAACAAAGGTCACAGGTCTCTAAACTACTAAATGCCCTTCCAGTGGTCAACCTGTATTTGGCTTCTAACCACTGGCAGTCTAGTGACACATTGCTCACTGACCTTCTCATGACTTGGCCTGAAGGGAAACACAAATGTAGCAGGTGAGTGTCAGGAAGCCAGGTAAATGCCACAGAGGCAGGAAGTGTGTATGCAACACTGTGACAAAGCAGTTTACCTGTGCGGAATCAGAAGATAACCCTAAGGGCAAGAGGAGATTCCATCACTCAGGTGTCCAGCTGAGCATCCCGGATACACCTGCAACCCCAGCTCTACCTGGATGTGGAGAGGGATGGATCACAGGCTGGCTGGTTTCCAGACTAGTGGAAGCCCCTGGTTCAGGGAGAGATTCTCCCTCAGGAAGAACAGGTGGAGAGTGATGAGAGGTCAGCTAATACCCTCTTCTGCCTCCATGCATATATGTGCGAGTACATGTACTCGTGCACACACACATACATGTACACACACACATACACACAAGTATACATAGAAGCATACCCATATGCACGCACACGTACACACACATATACACTCACAAAAAAATAATTAAATCTTTTAAAAGGGGAGAGAGACGGGTGAGATGATCCCATGAATAAAAATGCTTTCAGCGAAGCCTGAGAGCCTGACTTCAATCCTGGAACCCAGAAAAATGAAGAGTCTCATGTGTGTCACCCCTGTACTCCTATGGCTAGATGGGTGGTAGAGACCAGAGATTCAGCAGGGAGCTCAGAGGCCAGGTCGCCTGGAATGTGCAGATTGGCAGAAACAAGAGAAACCCTGCTTCACCAAGGTGCAAGAAGAAAAACAACTCCCAAAAGTTGTCTGACCTCAAGTTTGGACCTACACTCACTCTCACACACACACACACACACACACACACACACACACACACACATCATAAATACATACAGACACATAATAAAAAATTGTTTTAGCTAGTTATAGTTGATGCCTGCTGTCTCATTCTTGGGAAGAGAGACTTAGAAGTGGATGACCTTAGCAGTCAGCCTGGGCTACAGAACCTAGGATAGCCTGGTTTACATGTTAATCCTATTAGGATTGTCTCAACACTCTCTCAGGGGGTTGGGGGAAGGGATGCTTGACTAGATGTGCATTGAAGAAGCACTTACAGAAGGTCTGTGAGTTGGAGTCTAGCACAGAGCTACATAGCGGGTTCCAGACCAACTTGGTATATAGGAAAACCCCATCTTCAAAAGAAAAAAAGGGGGCTGGCGAGATGGCTCAGCGTGTAAGAGCACTGTCTGCTCTTCCGAAGGTCCTGAGTTCGGATCCCAGCAACCACATGGTGGCTCACAACCACCCGTAATGAGGTCTGACGTCCTCTTCTGGTGCATGTGAAGACAGCTACAGTGTATTATGCCAGAGCGAGGGGGGCCTGAGCAAGGAGAGGTCCCTGAGTTCAGTTCCCAGCAGCAACATGATGAGTACAGCTACAGTGTACTCATACACATAAAATAAATTAATAAATCTTAAAAAAGAAAGAAAGAAAAAGGCAATACTCACATACTCAGGTAAGGACAGTTCTTTCCAGCTTAACACCTGGAAATTTGAATGCACAACCAGGAGGCATGGGAGGCCCCAGGATCCCAATTAGGAAGCCCTCCTCAATGGTGGTCAAAGACAATATCACCTTCTACAATGAAAATGAATGGTACCTTTTTGTTGTTGTTGTTGTTTTTCAGAGACAGGGTTTCTCTGTGGAGCCCTGGCTGTCCTGGAACTCACTCTGTAGACCAGGCTGGCCTCGAACTCAGAAATCCATCTGCCTCTACCTCCCAAGTGCTGGGACTAAAGACATGTGCCACCACCACCCTGGCGAATGGTGCTTTTAAATTATGGTAAATGACAAGCTTTCTCTGATATCAGCAACAGAACTAAAACAAGTGATACCTCAGTGACTGAAGCAGGCTGGAGTCTCACCTCTGTTGTAACTAGCATTTGTCCGTATTTCTGGATACTTAGCCCAGAGCCCTCCCTCTGTGTGGAGGGACTTCTGGCTGGGTTAGTCACAGCAAGCCTCACCTTCCATTGGGGAAGCAAGAAAGGTTCCTGTTTCCTGATAGGTTCTTAGGCAGAGCTACGGCCAACAGCAGGCTGGCCTGTCAGGGGCTCTCGACCTAGAGTCTGGGAAGAGTTTGGCTGCAAGAAGGGGATTCCCTCGTGTCCTGCTCCTCCAGTTTCTGTGTCTCGTGCGTGTTTTTGTGCGTGTTTTGTGCGTGTTGTAGAGGTCACGGTAGTTTTCTTCCATGTACTGTCCTTTCCCCTCACTCCCCTCCTTTCCTTTTCCTTCTTCTCTCTCTTTTCCTTGGATAAGAGGCAGGGCTTCGCACATGCTAGGAAGTCCCTGGCACTGAACTCCATCCTCAGCTCTTACAGGATCAACCCTTTATTTTAGAAATTTAAAGACATTTATTTTAATTTACGTACATGTGTGTGTGAGCCAGATGTTTGTCTGCAGGTGTCCATGGAGGCCAAAAGAGGATGATAGGGAACTGGAGTTTATAGGAGGTTGTTAGCCTGCTAATGTAGGTGCTGAGAATGGAACTCTGGTCGCTTCTCTGGCTTCTGCAGGGCAGTGGTGGCACACGCCTTTAATCCCAGCACTTGGGAGGCAGAGGCAGGAGGATTTCTCAGTTCGAGGCCAGCCTGGTCTACAGAGTGAGTTCTAGGACAGCCAGGGCTACACAGAGAAACCCTGTCTCAAAAAACAAAAAAACAAACAAACAAAAATGTTGGTATCTTCATAGTTGCCTTTCCATTTTTCAGGAATGAGTTGTTTTGAAACCAGAAATTGACTGTGCACACATTTGGGAACACACAGCCCCAAATTGGGTTCTAGGTGTGTGACACCAGGGTGATGTAGTCTGGACACGATGACGTGTGGGAACACAGTTCTGCGGTGAGATCAACTAGAGCTGGAAGTGGGTTCTGCCGCTTCCTAGCTGGGTGAGCTTCTTCGTGAGCCTTATCATCTCTGGGCATCGCTTCTCATCTGCAGAGTGCAGATATTACTTGCACGATTGTTACTGTAACAATGTGACGATACTAGAATCCAGCCAATGGGGCTGTGTATTGTGGTAACATGCTTTTAAACCCTGAACCTAAGCAGGTGGGTAGATCTCTTTGAGTTCCAGGCCAGCCTGGTATACATATGGAGTTCCAGGCTAGCCAAGGCCATAGAATGAGACTTTGTCATAAGTAAGTAAGTAAGTAAATATGAGAGGTGTAGGCCACCACAATGGCTGTGGGCCATGGCAGTGAGAATGCTAAATCTCATCTTCCTTAATTTACATTTTCTTTCTTAAATATTTCTATTTTTAAAGATTTATTTATTTATTTATTATATACAAGTATACTGTAGTTGTCTTCAGACACACCAGAAGAGGGCATCAGATCTCATTACAGATGGTTGTGAGCCACCATGTGGTTGCTGGGATTTGAACTCATGACCTCTGAAAGAGCATTCAGTGCTCTTAACTGCTGAGCCATCTCTCCAGCCCATCTTTTTATTTTTTTTTAAGATGATTTTTTTTTTTTTTGAGACATGGTTCCAAGTAACACAGGCTGACCTTGAACTCACTATTTAGCTGAGGCAGGCTTTGAACTCCCAATCCTCATGTAGCCTGATGGGATTACAGGTGTGTCTACCATATCCAATGTGATTTTTTAGGGTCTGTTTTGTTTTTGTTTGTTTTTTGTTTTTGTTTTTTGTTTTTTTTAATTTTTTTTCGAGACAGGGTTTCTCTATGTAGCCCTGGCTGTCCAAGAACTCACTCTGTAGACCAGGCTGACCTTGAACTCAGAAATCTGCCTGCCTCTGCCTCCCAAGTGCTGGAATTAAAGATGTGCCACCACTGCCTGGCCAAAATGTGTAGCCCAGGCTGGCCTCGAACTCATGATCCTCCTGCCTCTGCCTCCTTAAGCAAATCCTACTGGTACCAACACAACCGGCTGTTTGTTTTGTTTTGTTTTGTTTTGTTGAGACAAAATTTCTCTGTATAATAGCCCTGGCTGTCCTGGAATTTGCTTTGTAGACTAGGTAGGCCTCTTACAGAGACCCTCCTGCCTCTGCCTCCCAAGTGCTGGGGTTAAAAGTATACATCACCATTCCCAGCTTTCAATCTGATTTTTAACTTCAAGGAACTTGTTATCCTGTAAGTCTGACTCATTCTCATGAGTTCTTCCCCAAATTCCAAGCAATGGGCAGGTGATGTTTTACAGGAGGGTTCTAGAATTGCTGAGCCAAAGAACCAGCGCATCTGTCAGTCATTCAGCCCTGACCCTCACAGACACATTAACCCAGGTACTCCCAGGCCCCTGCCATGCACTGTGGTCTTCACAAAGCAGATAGATTTCAATGCTCCCTAGTAGAAAACCAGGCTGTGTCTGGAAGAAACATCCTTCAAGAGAACAAAGTTACTGTCCCAGCCTGGAAGCATCTCAGAACTGCCCTTGCTTCTTCAAACTGGCCTCTACAAGGGCCTACGAATCCTGAGAAAGTAAACTTACCGTAAATGTGGTTAGGCTGTTGTGAATGCTTTTCCAGATTCTCAGCTTACATGAAAATTTTATCTAAACTTGCAAAGATAGACACAAGATGCAGCACTGATCTCTGACCCACTCAGAAGACAGGCCTACACTTTGCACATGCATGCACACAGCTTACACAGCTCAAAAACTGTGTGTGTGGTGCATGCATCCGTGAACATGTGTCCATGTCCATTTGGAGGCCAGATGTTAACACTGAGTGTATTTCTCCATCACTTTCAACTTATGTTTTGAGACAGAGTCTCTCACTGAACTGGGCACTCACTCATTAGGATCCTCCTGTCTCTGCCTCCCCAGTGCTGGGATTACAATTGTGTACTACCGTGACTGGTTTGTTTGTTTGTTTGTTTGTTTGTTTTATGGATTCTGGTGATCAAACTTAGGTTCTCATGATTATTTGGCAAGCTCTTTACCCATTGAGCCATCTCCCTACCCACATTTTTTAAAAACTTTAAAAATTACACTTATTTATTTACATGCATGTGTGCAGTGTGTGCTATTTACATGTGTGGCAGTCAGAGGACAACCTGCAGGAATTGGTTCTCTCCTTCTACCATGTGGGTCCCAAGGATAGAACTCAGGTGATCAGGCTTGGCAGCGAATATCTTTATCTGCTGATTTTCCCCCAATCTCTCATTTTTAAAAAGCTATTTATTTTTATTTGTGTGTGTGAGTGTAGAGTGGGTGAGTGTAGAGTGTGTGTGTATGTGTGTGTGCATGCACTTGGGCTGGTATGCCCATAGAGAGCGGAGAGAGCTTCTAATTACTGAGCCATCTCTCTAGCCCTAGCCCAGATTTTTAAAAAGTGAATCTTGCATGTTAGGCATCATGCTAGGAACAGGAGAAACATTAATAAATGGAATATAGGGTTGAGGGGCACATGGTGGGGCATACCTGTAATCACACAGCCTTCAGAAATCAGAGGTAGGAAAACTGAAAATTGGAAGCTGGCCTGCAGAACACGCTGAATTGAGTTCATCCAGGACTTCATAGAGAGCCCTTGTCTATAAACACCAAAAGCCAAACAGAGCAAGATTGGGCTGGAGAGATGGCTCAGGAGTTAAACGAGGGTCAGTGACCCAGACTAGGACATTTGAGGAGGCTTTTATGAAGAAGAACACATTTGAAATGGAGCATGGTGGTACACACCTTTAATTCTAGCACTCCAGAGGCAGAGGCAGGTGGATCTCTGTGAGTTCCAGGACAGCCAGAGCTTTGCAGTAGGACTTGTCCTGAAAAACCAAACCAAACCAAACCAAATCAAACCAACCCAAACTGAAACAAAACAAACCAAAACAAAAAGTTCATATACACACACACTTTAGTTATAATTTACCTTATTTTATGTATGAGGGTTTTGTCTGTGTGTATGCATGTGTACCATATACATGATGCCCAGTACCCTCAGAGGCCAGGAGAGGGTACAGAGCTACACAGAGAAACTCTCTCTGGTCTTGATTTCTTGGGGTTTTCTTAGAAGCATTCAGAATTCTCCTTACACAACTCCATTCTTAGACAGAGTTCTGACAATACTGTTAATAAAAACTAACATTAGGCCGGGCGTGGTGGCGCACGCCTTTAATTCCAGCACTTGGGAGGCAGAGGCAGGTGGATTTCTGAGTTCAAGACCAGCCTGGTCTACAGAGTGAGTTCCTGGACAGCCAGGGCTATACAGAGAAACCCTGTCTCGAAAAACTAATAATAATAATAACAATAATAATAATGATAATAATAATAATAATAATAATAATAGTAATAATAAAGAAATAAAAAATAAAAATAAAAAATAAAAATAAAAACTAACATTTAATCCTAGCTTCTGGAATGTTGGGATTAAAGGTACTAGGAGCCGGGCCCGGAGAGATGGCTCTGTGGTTAAGAGCACTGACTGCTCTTCCAAAGGTCCTGAGTTCAATTCCTAGCAACCACATGGTGGCTTACAACCATCTGAAATGGGATCTGATGCCCTCTTCTGGTGTGTCTGAAAACAGCTACAGTGTACTCATATAAATAAATCTCTAAAAATCCTGACTTAAAAAAATAACAACAACATAAGGGTGCTAGGAGCTTTTCTAATATGCAGTCAGGTTAAGTAATGCTAGCTACAAAAGTGAAGAAGTTCCAAGTCTCTGTGATTTCCTGTCATACAGATTCATTGCTGGGTTAGAGAGACAGCTTACTGGTTAAGAACAATGGCTGCTCTTCTAGAGGTCCTGAGTTCAGTTCCCAGCAACCACTTGGTGGCTCACAACCATCTATAATGAGATCTAGTGCCCTCTTCTGGCGTGCAGGCATACATGCAGGCAGCATACTACATACATAATAAATAAATAAATCTTAAAAAAATTAATTACTTTTGTGTGTGTGTGTGTGTGTGCGTGTGTGCGTGTATGTATGATATGCATACTGGTGAGTATACACAGATGTATGTGTGTGTGTAGACATATTTAAGCCTTGGTTGGGCAGCTTTCCTGGGCGATCTCCTCTAGGCTGTGACTCTGGGATGCAGGTTCTCACACATGTGCAATGTAGGTTTAATACAACAGACACGAGCCAAAGGTGATGGGCTGGTGAGGTAGGTCAGTGGATAAAAGCACTTTTGGTCAAGCCTGGCAACTTGAGTTTGATCTCCGGACCCTTCATGAGAGTAGCAGAGGCTGACTCCTGTCGGTTGCTCTCTGACCTCCATACATGCACCAGGGCTTAAATGTGCCTACACACACATACACAAACAGGTACATTTGTGTATATGCACCGACATGCATCACACACACAGACACGAATAAATAAATTAATTAAAACAACTGCCAGCTGTGGTGACTTTAATCCCAGCAAGACACAGGTGGATCACAGGTGAGCAGAAGGCCAGCCTGAACTACAGAGAGCATGCCAGACCAGCCAGGGTTATGTAGTAAAATCCTATCTCAAAAATCAAAACAACAGAGGCTGCAGAGTAGTTAAAGGTGCTTACCGCTCTTGCCGAGGACCTGGATTCAGTCTCAGCAACTACAGGGCAGCTCACAACCACTGGGAACAGTTCCAGGGCATCTGGTGGCCTCTTCTGGCCTCCAGGGCTCCCACATGTGAATGGTGCACATAAACTCAAGCAGGTGCACACACACGCACACTCACAATACCTCAACGAACTTTACAAACCTTAAACAACAACCACCAAAAGGAATGGGAAATGAGACTAGGAAAAGGATGTGTTTGAGGTGGGAGAGGAGAGGAGACAAGAAAGACTAATGTGGGAGGAACATAGGAAGTTCATTATACGCACACATGAAAATGCCATCATGAAATACGCTATTTTACATAATTAACATACACTAATGAAAGAGAGGGGAAGGGAGGAAGTTATGGGCCAGGCTTGTTCAGTGAATATATCATAGCTGCCTTCATTCTGTCGCCCAGGGTGTTGCCCTATTACCTGGCACCTAGCGGACAGCCATAGATGCTAGGAAATGTAGTTGACTCGTTGATATGGCTCAGAACCTAGCCTCTTAAGCTTTGTTTGCTAGCAAATCAAGAATCAGACTGAAGCACCTATGTGACAGTTTACTGTACTGAATAAAATATGGACTGAATTAGTCACTAGAAGTGGTGACTCTTTTTTTTTTAAGATTTATTTATTTATTATATGTAAGTACACTGTAGCTATGTAAGTACACTGTAGCTATATGTATACACTGTGGCTGTCTTCAAACACCCCAGAAGAGGGCATCAGATCTCATTACAGATGGTTGTGAGCCACCATGTGGTTGCCGGGATTTGAACTCAGGACCTTTGGAAGAACAGTCAGTGCTCTTAGCCATTGAGCCATCTCTCCAGCCCAAGTGGTGACTCTTTAACTGCCAAGGAGCTAGCTCTGGCCAGGAAACTCACACATGGAGCAAATTCTATTGAAGAAGGCCTTGAGCGGCTTGGCATGGCTTTTCAGTTTCCTGGGACTGGAGAGACAGCTGGGGAGAGATGTCAGATCTCTGAGGGTACCTGTGTAGTTTGTAGTTTACCTCAGGATGAACATTGCTTTAAATTTTTAGGTCCTGCAGCTGTTCATTTGCAGTGAAGGAAATCATGTTAGGTTTAAACGATGGTGCTTATATTGTTAAAAGAAAAAAAAACAATCAAACAAAGAAAACAAACAAAAACAATAACAAAACCCACTTCAAACAAAAAGAAACAAATGGAACCCAAATGCAGTACTTGCTTGCAGCCCAGGGTTAGATACTGTTACTGGCTGGTGGAGAACCCAAATATGTACCAATAGATCCCAGCATTGCCTCTTAAAGGGAGAGTTAGCCTCATGGTTCCAGCAGGTCTCTGGGTGTGACATTACCTGACAGGGTGGTGGGAGGGAACGCTGAGCAGGAGAAGTAAGTAAGGCTCGTTTGGCTCTGCCTACACACACTACACCACTATTTTATGTACTTCTAATCCTTCTAAGACTCCCTTGGGACATGTAACCCTGTAAGTCATCGTCAGCCGGAGGTCATTACTGCAGGTGTTCTGTTTTGAATTGGAAATATTCCCTAGAGGCTCCTATTTTCAACACTTGACACCCAGTTGGGGGTGATTTCACAGAAGGGTCTGGAAACTTTGGAAATGAAGCCTAGCCCGTGGCTGTCCTGCCTTGCTCTCTCCTTCCTGGTCCACTATGTGAACAGCCTACATCTCTGTCCCAAGAGATTCCATGAACTTCTGCCTTCTGCACTATCAGGGGAAGAAAAGCTTCGGAAGGCGTGAGCCCAGAGAAATTGATCTTTCCTCTCTTATTCTGTTCCCATCAGCTCTTGCGGTCACAGAGATTTGAAAGCTAACTAAAACAGCAGACAAGTTGCCAGGCTGGGATTTGCTCGGGCCTTCTGGCTTCAGAGTCCTGGCAACAGTTGCTGCTTCTGAGAGGCTTAAAGGTTTAATTGTGTTTATGCAGAGGAGCCCACAGGTGCAATCGGTTAATTACTTCTCTTGACATCCTAGACATCAAATGCTTTTATGCTCTGGGCTCCTTTTGGCAGAGAGATCTTGTGTGTGTGTGTGTGTATCTGTGCGCGCGCGCGCGCGCGCGCGCGCGTTGCATATACGTGCATGTGCGTTCCTTGTTGCATGCAGAGGCCAGAGCAAGATGTGGGGTGTCTTCCTCTGTCTTATTCTACTTTATTGCCTCTCACTGAATTGGAAACTGTGTATTTTGGCCAGCTGGCTGGCCAATGAACTCTCAGGATTCATCCCCAGTGTGTGTGGAGAGGGCCTGGGAGGGGCGGCTTGTTGGTTGAAGAGGAGGGACATGTTACAGGCACACACAGCCATACGAGGATGTGTTTGAAAAGCCTTAGCTTTTTACAGGAGTGTCCCTAGTCCCCAGCCTCTGCATTCTGAAGGGGAATTTGCTTGTTTCCACTTGGACCATTTGATAAGGAAGAACAGAAACTTCTAGAAAGTTTCCACTCGCCTTCAAGGTGAGTCAGGTGAGTAACTAGCTTCCGTTTCCTCAGGGTGACAGTTGCTTAATTCCAGCAATAAACTGACTTCTAGGGAGAGAAGGCCGCCTAAAGGTCTGTGTCAGTTACATAGTGATTAGGAAATTCCAGATGTGACTAATCCGGTGGCTGCACCTATGATTATCTGACATGAGCCAAGAGGACTCAGTGCAGCAGGTTTGTGGCTTCTCCTGAGTGAGAAGCCAGCGCGTCTGTGTGCATGGGGAAGGCTTTCTCCTTTCTTTGTCTCTCTCCGAGGTAAGCATGGGCATGATGGTTTCTGCATTAAGCTCAGTGTACTGCGAGCTTATAGAAGATCTAATTTTCATGAGTTACTCAAAGCTTGGGAATGCCAGTATGTGGCTTTATATAACCTGAAGTAGCAGGAAGGTCTTTGACCTTGAACACTTTATTTGGTGATTTACATATAATAGGCCTCAGCTTTCCAAAGCATTTTATATTTGGGGACATTTTATAATCTTTCTTTTTAAGTGTGTGTGTGTGTGTGTGTGTGTGTTCATATTTTAGTGTGTATTTCTGCTGCTCTTGTGGAGGCTGGAGGATACCTCAGAGGGGTTCTCATTCCTTAAGGTCCATTCTTCTTGTTTTTGGTGACAGTTTTCTATTAACCTGGAGCCAGCTCAGTAGGCCAGGCTGGCTAAGGAGACAGACCATATCTGAATGGCTGCCACCTCCCAACCCTTTTTGGAGAAAAAGGCCTATGGCTCCTATGCATTGGTGGCTGTTTGGTATTTTTCTCTTTAGCTTTCCTGGGCAAAGTTCATTGGCAACTAATTCAAAAGTTGTTGCCGTCAGGGGCTGGAGAGATCAATCAGTGGTTTAAGTACTTGCTGCTCTTCCAGAAGACCCAAGTTTGGTTCCATCAGAGCTTACAACTAACTGTAATTCCAACTTCCCTCCAACATCCTCTTTTGGCTCCCTTGGTTGCCCCTTCTACATAAACACACAAATTAAATAAGATTTTTTTTTTTTTTTTGAGACAGGGTTTCTCTGTATACCCCTGGCTGTCCTGGAACTCACTCTGTAGACCAGGCTGGCCTCCAACTCAGAAATCTGCCTGCCTCTGCCTCCCAAGTTTTGGGATTAAAGGCATGCGCCACCACTGCCTAGTTTAAATAAGTTTTTAAAAAGAAAACAAACAAAGCTATCACCTGTAGGTGCTGCAGTAGCCAATGAAACAGCCTTGTGCAATTATGAGGCAAAAAGGAGATACTTGTCCGGCAGTGGTGGCACACACTTTTAATCCCAGCACTTGGGAGGCAGATTTCTGAGTTCAAGGCCAGCCTGGTTTACAGAGTGAGTTCCAGGACAGCCAGGGTTACACAGAGAAACCCTGTCTCAAAAAAACAAAAAAAAATTAAAAAAAAAAAATTTAAAAAAAGGTGATACTTTTTTCCAGCACAGGGCCTGGGTGACTTGGTCTGTCTGTTAAAGACATTAAAAACTGGAAGAAGAAGAAACTAAAGCAGCCGTGACAATGGTAGAAGGGTTACTGATGAACTGGCCTGGGACCTTTTGCTGTTCCTAGATAGAAAGCATTAATAGGCAAGAAGCAGCTCTTCAGTGTTAGTCACATTATGGGTCCTTGAGAGCCAACGACTTGTGGGCCATGCTGACAGACTCATAGGTTTATAGCCCCAAGCCTCAATAACTAGACACTTGTGGCTCAGCCAAAAAAATATAACTCTAGGAGCTCAGGTTAGAGTCCTATTAGCATTTCTGGATTCCAACTGTCAATGACCTTGTATTTGGTAGTTAGTGAAATCTTTAGCTTTAGCCAGCAGCTAGCAACAGCTTCAGCCAGCAGCTGTCAGTACCAGCCAGTGTTACAGCCTAGAAGCCTAAAGTGTCAGGACCCTTGACCTGCAGTGGTTAGTACTGCATCAGCCAAGCTCCTGAGTGCCAGGTCCTCAGCCTTCAGTGTTTGACAGCTCTCAGGGGCTCACAGCTCCTAAGGGCTCTTTTAGCCCTGGAACTGTCCTCTGTTCTCTTCAGATCTTGCTTTCTCCTTTCTTCCCTAGCCTATTGTCACCTCCACCCGTTGTCACTCTCTGAAACTCTCCCCCTGCCCTCCTCCCACTGCCTCAGCAGACCCTACCATCTCTTCATATCAGTTCAGGCTTCTCTACTGGGTGTGGCAACATACACCTTCTTTTAATCCCAGCCCAGGGACAGAGGTAGGTGGAGCTCTATGAGCTCCAGGCCAGCCTAGTCTACATAGTGAGTCCCAGGCCAGCTAAGGCTACATAGTGAGACCCTGTCTCACAAAACCACCACTACCACCAGTAATGATGATGATGATGATGATAACAACAACAACAACAACAACAACAACAATAATAATTTAGCAGGCAAAGAGACCGTTCAGGAAAAGGCTATTTTATACTGGAACTAGAGAGTAATGTGATATCTGGGAGCTATTAGGGAGAATGTCTCCTGGCTAACTCACAAAAAGGGAGCTGACCAGCCTGGTTATATAGCACAAAGTGGTGGGTGTGGCACATATGCAGAGGATGCATTTGCACCAATCAGCACACACAGTCAACCCCATCAGCCACTGACTTCTTCATAATTTTATCTTTATTCCTTTTTATTATTTTGATCCCTAGGTTCTTGCTGACTGGCTGACAAGGTGCCCCCCCCACCCCCATGAGTGAGACTAGCTATCAGGTCACCAAAAGTTCACTGGAGTTTATTTTACCTTGCGTGTGGGGTTTGGCGTGATTGTGCCTGGAGCAAGGAAGGCCTACTGGAGAGGTCCAGTCTTCAGCTGCCACAGGCCTTCCTCCTCATAGCCAGTGTTATCGGAGAGGTCAGAGAGGATCCAAAGAAGGAGGCTGTGGGAAGGCAATCTGATCGGCTTCTGGAGAACAGGCTGGCTCTGATCCCTATCCCCGCTACTAGACGTAAGGAAAGACCCGCCATTCAAAACCAGAACAGTCTGTTCCCTGTGGCTCATTCACAGAGCAGAACACCAAGGTACTTACAATTAACAAGGAAAAAAGGGGCTGGAGAGACGCTCAATGGTTAAGAGCACTGTTTGCTCTTGCAGAGGACCTAGGTTCAGTTCCCAGCACTCATAGGGCAGCTCACAAGCTTCTGTGGGCACCAGGCATGCAGATGGTGCACACATACATACATACATACATACACACACGCAGAACATCTATGTACATAATGATTACTTTAAAAAATTCTAGCCGGGCGGTGGTGGCACACACCTTTAATCCCAGCACTTGGGAAGCAGAGGCAGGTGGATTTCTGAGTTCGAGGCCAGCCTGGTCTACAGAGTGAGTTCCAGTACAGCCAGGGCTACACAGAGAAACCCTGTCTCGAAAAAACAAAAAACAAACAAACAAACAAACAAAAAAACAAATAAAAAATTCTTGGGCTGGTGAGATGGCTCAGCGGGGAAGAGCACCAGCTGCTCTTCGGAAGGTCATGAGTTCAAATCCCAGCAACCACATGGTGGCTCACAACCACCCACAATGAGATCTGACGCCCTCTTCTGGTGTGTCTGAAGACAGCTACAGTGTACTTACATATAATAATAAATAAATCTTTAAAAAATTCTTAAAGACACCCCAACACAGCACTAGCAACCTTATAAGCAGGCACTTAACTGTGTTCAACAGTGCTTAACTGTTGTCCTATGCCTTAAGTACAGTTGCAGACCTCACTCTATCTGTTAGAACGATTAGCACAAAGCACTATAGATACCTTTCTCTGTGTTCCAGATGTCTGTTGGTTTTCTTGATTTCATACTCTCCCTTCTTCATGTAACCTTACATTGAACACCCACTAATGGGGCAAGCCAGAACTGTCTGTTGCTATCTGTGGTGTGAACGCTGTCTTACACGGCGAAAATCACCCTCTGCAGATGTGATTGAATTGTGGGTCTCGTAGTGGAGACAACCTGGAATGTGCAGGTGAGCTCGATGTAATCATAAGGTTTCTTCCCAGAGAGACTGGAGGAGCAGAGACAGTAGGAGGAGACATAAGCGTGAAAACGAGGGGTTGAGGGAATGTTGCCAGCCTTGAGATGAAAACGGATCCTCCCCGGACACTGAGCTACGATCTCAGTGGAACTGGTATCAGACATTTTAGCTCTGGAAGTGCAGGGCTGTAGATTTGTGCCGTTCTGAGTCACTAACTTTGTGGCAATTTGTTACAGCAGCAACAGGAAATTAATGTGCCACTTGACTAAACCATGAGCCCACACTATTTGTGTCCTCCCCTCTCAAAGATAGAAAGTAAGAACACAGAGCACTTGACAGTGGCTCCTGTTAGCTTAGCATTGTGGGAAGTTCCCAGGTTGGCTTGGAAATGGACATTGCCTCTGACCAGAAGAATCTAAGGTGAAAATAAGGAAACAAGAAGAGATGTCAGCAGGCCACACTCTGAGGAAACACCACAAGTCTTTGCAGGGAGAAATAACTAGACCTTATGATTTTAAAAACAGTTGTGGGTTGTCCACCAAAGAAGACTGCTTGGACCTGGGCTTAAGCCAGCAGACAACTACACTGAGTGTTCAAGATCCCAGTGTAGCACTGTGTCTTTCTCAGGATGAGCTTTTAAGCACAAAAAATATGTCTTGGGTTGACATACTTCAGTTAACAATAGCAGTTAGCAAGAAGCAGAACTATAAAAGCCAAAAAGCAAGGTTGTTATATTTAGAGACAACTATGGACTTTGATGGATCAGGACTTTTGTTTTAGTTTTGGCAGGTGGTGCTATCTATGTGCTCAGTTTTACAGCCTGAATGGCACTTCCATGATGGAGTCAGTTGTGCTAAGGAATGGAGGCCTGCTAAGGTCTGGTGTCTTGTTACAAATCTGCGTGTCAGGTGTGATGGCACACACGTCTAACTTCAGCACTCCAGAGGCAGAAGTAGGTGGATCTCTAGGATTTTGAGGCCAGTCTGATCTATACATCGAGTTCCAGGCTAGTCACTGAATTCACAGAGAGACCCTATCTCAGGAAACAAAACAACATACAAAAATGTCCTACTGCTATGGCCGACATCAACAGTAGGTAAGGATGTTGTTAAAATAGAAGCTGCACTTCACACACATTCACATCTCATTTGTTCAAAGTGAGTCTGTGAGCACATTTGTCTGCTGTCATGAGTCACTCTTTCTAGGCATCTCTTTGTTGTGCTGGAGTATAGTACTAGGCACCTTCCCAGATGTGAGTACAACATCCTGAGCCAAACAAATGCACAGGCTTTCTGGTATTCACAGACATTTATACAGATTGCTGTTCTGTAATAGTTAGAGGTTTTGTTTGTTTGAGATAGGGTTTTTCTGTGTATCCCTGACTCTCCTGGAACTCTCTCTGTAGACCACCAGGCTGGTCTCGAACTCAGAGATCTGCCTGCCTCACCCTCCTGATTAAACACAAGGCCTGCACAACCATGCCTGGCTCTAAAAAACTTAAAAGAGTTTAATCAGATTTTTCTTTTTCTTTTTAGGATTTAATTTTTAATTTTTGAGAAACCATGGCTGGCCTGGAACGCATAGAGATCTGCCTACTCTGGTGCCTAAATGCTGAAGTTAGACATGTAGACTACTATGCCTGGTTTTATTTTAATTTTCAATTCGTGTGTGTGTGTGTGTGTGTGTGTTTGTGTGTGTACAGTGACCTCGAGACTAGAAGACAGGATCAGATCCCCTGCAGTTGGAGTTACAGGCAGTTGTAAGCCCACACTCATGATGGGTGCTGAGAGAGAGCGGTGTGAACTGCTGAACCATCTTTCCAACTTAGTTTTGATTTTTTTTTCCCCAGTCAGGGTCTTTACATATCCCTGGATGCCATGAAACTGTTTATATAGACCAGGCTAGCTCTTTTATTTTCTTTTAACCATTTCTTTTTATTTTATTATTATCTTTTGATATTTTCAGACAGGGTCTCTCTCTCTATTCTTGAATGTCTTGGAACTCTTTGTAGACCAGGTTAGCTATTTTATTTTTATTTTCTTTTAAATATGTCTTTTTATTTTATCAGTTTACATTATTATCTTTTTGTTTGATGATGATGATGATGATGATGATGATGATGATGATTAAAGACATACTGTGTTGGGGCTGGAGAGATGGCTCAGCATTTAAGAGCACCGACTGCTCTTCCAAAGGTCCTGAGTTCAAATCTTAGCAACCACATGGTGGCTCACAACCATCTGTAACGAGATCTGACACCCTCTTCTGGACTGTCTGAAGGCAGCTACAGTGTATTTACATATAATAATCAATAAATCTTAAAAAAAAAGACATACTATGTCATGTTGAGTATTTCTTGTTTAACTTACATGTAATTTTCCAGTGGTCTGCAGGCTAACATGCTAGCTAAGCACTCTACCCCTGAGCAACAACTCCAGTCATGTTTATTTCTTTTTTTTAATTTTAATTTTTATTTCATGTGTATGGGTGTTTTGCTTGCACGTATAGAAGTGTGCTAGGTGTGTCACAAGAGGGCATTGGATCCCCAAGAACTGGAGTTACAGATGGTTGTGAACCAACTTGGGTCCTATTTTGTATTAATTTTTATTTTATGTGTATGGATGTTTTACCTGCATGTATGTATGTATGTGAACCACATGCTTGCCTGGTGTCAGTAGAGGTCAGAAGAGGGTGTAGGGTTCTTAGAACTTTAGCTAAGCATGGTTGTGACCTGCCATGGGGGTGCTGGAACTACACAAGAGTTCTTAACCACTGAGCCATTTCTCTAGTCTCAAAGATTTAAAAGTGGATTTATTCACTTTACCTTATGTGTAAATGTTTTAATGTGTATGCACATCATGTGCAGGCTTGGTCTGGAGAGGGCACTGGATCTCCTGGAATTGAAACGACAGATGTTTGTGAGCCACCATGTGGGTGTTGGAAATGGAACCCTGGTCCTTGGCAAGAGCAACAAGTGTTCTTAACTGCTAAGCCATCTCTCTTCAGTCCACTGTTGTTGTTAATACGTGCTTTTTTTTTCATTCCTTGTAGCCTGGAGATATTTAAAAAAGAAAGCATTACTACTATAATTAGAAGAATTATTCTGATAATTACCGCATTGGTCTTTTTTGGTAACAGTGAGTTTGTAGTTGCAGATGACGGGACTCACTGTCGTGACATCTAACAGTGAAGGCTTACTGTTCCACAGTTGGCAGTTCACAGGATTTGCCCGCAGAGCCTGGAGAACAAACTAATACTCTACACACACAGCCAGACACAGCCCTGGGAGAAAACCTCAATCAGAACGGGGCACATTCTCATGAATCCCACCCTACCCCTACTGCTTACCAGTTGGTTGGTACCTCTGGGCTGGGGGCTGGGCATTAACCTTCCAAGCTCTTGTATTACCACGGTGATGGTTAGGTACAAAAAGGCAGCTCCCCCTGCATGTGGCCGCCACTGCGTCTGAATCACTTTCTGCTCCCCAGATTCTAGCTTCTGCATATGCTGGGTCACATGGAACATCTGTAACTCTAGTTCCAGGTGATCTGACACCTTCTGGCCTTTATGGGCAGTAGCCACACATATAGTGTACATACATACAAGCAGGCAAACCACCTATCACATTTATTTTAAAATTATAAATATTTCTTTTAATTCTCTCTCTCTCTCTCTCTCTCTGTGTGTGTGTGTGTGTGTGTGTGTGTGTGTATGTATACTCAAGAGGGCCCACAGGACAAAAAAGTGCTTATGATCTCTCCAGACCTATGGCAAGCACTTTTATCCACTGAGCCATCTCCTCATCCCAGTAGAGTTAGTTAGTTTTCAGCCTTTTTTGGAAGGTCTATCTTGATCAGGGTGATCTGTATTTCCCAAATCCTGGAAGATTCTGCCCAAACCTTGGCACTTTGTTTTTAACCAGAAAGAGAAATTAGATACTGTGAACGTGGATGGCAGAGAGGGTTTGTCTGCCCAGGCCTGGGTTATTCCATTTTGTGCCCAATCTAAGGTGAAGGGTCCCAAGAAGAAGATGTGCACCACATGGAAAAAGTCAACTGGAAGAATTTACCACTGAAGAGAATGGGAAGAGGATTAAATGTCTATCTCCAGTCTAGTTTCTCTGGGGTGACAGAATACTTTAAAGGGCCGATCCCGACTGTAGGCAAAAAAGAATTTCCTCTCTTCATTTCTAAGCAGAGCCAGGCAGACAAGACAGGGCCTGTAGTATTACTCAACAGTCCAGCTGTGTTTTCAGTCTGACGGCCCAGGGGCAAGTGTAATTAACATTCCAAGGTGTAGATCATTTCCCTACCGAAGAAGCCCTTGGGCAGCATCCTTCCGTGATTGGGAATGGAGGACTCCCTGCAAAGCACGCCAAGCACATTTGTCAAGGTTGTGCAGAAAAATCTTCCCTGTTTTAACACTGACATTCCGACATTCTGCAGTGTGGGAGCCTGTGGAGTTACAGGGCAAGAGACGCGCTGAAAGGGGCGCCTGACTCAGGGTCCTCCCACCTCTTGTTCTAAATTAGAATCCCAATACCAGATCCACTCCAGTCAGGCTTTAATTTCATTTGAAACTTGTATCATCCTGTTGAATCCTGGCCCACAGGAAATAGGGCCTGGCAAGTCCTGAATCTCCTGGAATTTGATCCAGACACAGTACCTGGCTTGATCCAGTTTCCTCTGAGCTAAAAAGCGGTTGTTTTTTTTTTTTTGTTGTTTGCACGAAGAACAACATGTTTTAAAATGTAATATGAAAACCAAGGCTGGTTTAATGCTATGAGCATTAAATGATAATATATGATCTTTTCTGTTTGCTTGTTTACAGTTTTACTATACAGTCTGGCTTCACACTCGTAGGTTACAGGTCTGAGCTACCACTGTGTTTTGGTAGTGGTGCTTGGCTCAGGCTAGGTCCTCACTTCTCTCTTGGGCTGTGAGTCTCTAGCTCTATGAAGCTTTCTGATCCAGTGACCTCTCTGTTCTCACTGGGTTTCTCTTTTCCTGGATCTGTGACTGACGGGGACACAGTTTCTTCTTTTATTCCAGGCTTCCCCACTCTACTGCTCTCAGGGAGTAGGATGAGAAAACCAGAGAGCTCCTTTGAAGTATCCAAGGTTGGACCAGGGAGATGGCTTAGTGGGTATTGATATTTGTAGATAAGTCTGATGACCTGTGTTAGAGTCCCCAGGACCCACAAGGTGAGAGAAGAGAAGCAGACTCCTGTAAATTGTCCTCGGCCTGCATATCTATACTGAATGCACATGCCCCACCCATCCCATAAAATAAATCAATAACATGTAATAAACTTAGAAAAAAAAATTCCAAGTTGTTTTTCTACCAGTAAGTCTAACAAGAAATCCATTTCATGTACAGTCTATGAATAGAACGCTTCCCTCACTAGTAAGCATTATTCTAAGAGATTTATAATTCCTGACTTGAGGACTCATAACAGCACCAATGAGCTACACGCTACCATTGTCTCTATTATTCAGATGAGGAAACCGAGGCACATGAATGCCACATCATCTGTCAGAGTCCCATGGCTGAGGAGAAACAGATTTCCTATTCAAAGCCAGGACTGTCTAAGCCATGGCCAGCCCTCTGGCTGCGGTGCAGAGGCAGTGCCAAGAGGAAGGAGGTTGACGAAAGATGAGATTTGCACAGAGAAGGTTGAAGAAGGGCCAGCGCTGCAAGTCTTCGGCATTCTGTTTTGTTTGCTGAGTGTTGTCTACTCGCTGTAGCCTATGCTGACCTTGGACGTGCCGCACGGGCTGCTGGGTGATTGCAGGTATTCGTGTCACCTCCAGCTAGAAAGCCATTCATTTTTTCCTTTTGAGATGGGAAATGTTAGGGTGGGGCCCTGGCTCACCCAGAATTCCCTGTGCAGACCTGACTGACTTCAGTCTTACAGAGATCCACTTGATTCTGCCTCCGAAGTGCTGGGATTAAAGGTGTGTGCCATCATTCTCAGTCCCCATAAAATTAATAAAAGATATCTTTAATGTTTTGCTTATTTATTATTTTATTTGCTTACTTTTATGTTTTTTAAAGATTTATTTATTTTATGTATATGAGTATACATTGTAGCTGTACAGATAGTTGTGAGCCTTCATCTGTTTTATTATAAATAAATTCACTGTAGCTATCTTCAGACACACCAGAAGAAGGCATTAGATCTCATTAGGGGTGGTTGTGAGGCACCATGTCTTTGCTGGGACTTGAGCCCTCGACCTTCAGAAGAGCAGTCAGTGCTCTTACCCGCTGAGCCATCTCACCAGCTCTCTATTTTTATGGTTTTTTTTTTTTGGAGCAAGGTTACTCTATATAGTCCTGTCTGTCCTGGAGCTTGCTATGTAAACAAAGCTGGCCTTGAACTCAGGAGGTCTTCCTGCCTATGCTTGTATTTGTTTATGCTACACGTGTGCAGGTGCCTCCTCTGGAGGCCAACTGAGGGCACCCTGGAGATGGAGTTAAGGTTGTGATCTGCCTCTTGTGGGTGCTGAGACCCCAACTCTGGTCCTCTGTAAGAGGAGTGACCATTCTATTTCTTTTTTATTACGTATATGAGTCTTTTGCCTCATGAATGTACACGTACCTGGTGCCTGAGGAGGCCAGAAGAGGATAACAAGATTACACTCTTTTTTTTGTTTGTTTTTTTGAGACAGGGTTTCTCTGTATAGCCCTGGCTGTCCTGGAACTCACTCTGTAGACCAGGCTAGCCTCGAACTCAGAAATCTACCTACCTCTGCCTCCCAAGTGCTGGGATTAAAGGCGTGAGCCACCACTGACCGGCAAGATTACAGACTCTAGTGAGCAGTCATGTGCCCGGTGTGTGCAGGGAGAGCGGCAGGTTCTCTTAATCACCGAGCCATCTCTCTAGCCCCCAAGTCACCGCCATTCACAAGCCTTAGGGCAGGCAAACAGTGCTTACATTTCCTTGTGGCTCCAGCCTGGACTGTTGCTGCCTTCTTTGTTGATTTGCTATGAACCTACCCTGCTGTCTATATACACTTGCTGGCAGTTGCTCTAAGGCAGCTCTGGTTCTCAGTGAGTCTTACCGGTGCTCTAGCCACGCCTCCTCCTCCTGGATCTTTACATCATTTTGTTTACAAAAGCCTGCACCTGAGTCTTTTCTTTGGGATTCTGCCCTGGGGCTGCTGGAGTGGTAGTTTCCCTCCTGCACAGCGTCTGCAAGGGCCTGGGAATTTTAATCCTCCAAGTGTGACTTGTAGGAAAAGAGTAGTATTAGAAGCTCCAGGACTTAGGTTGAAAAGGACCTGGGTGAGCTTTTTATACTGGGGTCTCCTGCTGGGGGGCCCTGCTGGGTTCACTCTTACTTTTCTTTCTTTTTTTTTTTCTTCTCTCCTTTTCTTCCTTCCTGCCTCTCCTGTGTGTGTGTGTGTGTGTGTGTGTTTCTGTGACCATGTGCAAGTGGAGGTCAGAGGTCAACATTGGTATCTTGCTGAACACCTCTTTTTTTTTTTTTTTTTTTTGAGACAGGGTTTCTCTGTGTAGCCCTGGCTGTCCTGGAACTCACTCTGTAGACCAGGCTGGCCTTGAACTCAGAAATCCACCTGTCTCTGCCTACCAAGTGCTGGGATTAAAGGCGTGGGCCACCACTGTCCGGCTGAACACCTCATTTTTTGAGGCAAGGTCTCTCACTGAACTTGGGGATCACTGGTTCAGCTGAACTGGCTAGCCAACAGGCACTAGGGAGCCCTCCCTGGTCCCTCATACAGATGGCTGCCACCACACATGCCAGGGTGTTGTTGTTGTTATTGTTAATGCATTTACTCCTTGTACTGGCTAATTTTTATGTCAGCTTGACATAGGCAGGTCAGTCATTTTGGAATCGGAAACCTCAGCTGAGAAAATGCCTTCACTAAATTGGCCTGTGGACAAGCCTGTGGTACATTTTCTTGATTGATAATTGATGTGGGAAGGCCCAGCTCACTGTGGGCAGTACCACCCCTGAGTTGGTGGTTTGGGGTGCTGTAAGAAAGCAGTTGAGCAAGTCCTGAGGAACAAGTCACTAAGCAGCGCTTCCCATGGCCTCTGCTTCCTCCAGTTCCTGCCTCCCAGTTCTTGCCCCGAGTTCCTGGCCTGACTTCCCTGATGATGGACTACAAGCAGTAAAAGAGAGAAACCCTTTCCTCCCCAGCTTGTTACTGGACATGGTGTTTTACCACAGCTATGGGAACTCCTACCTATTTATGTACTTGGGTGAGCACTTACAGGCAACAGTGTGCTTGTGGAGATTAGAGGATAAACTTCATCTATTAAAGAGATGAGTTATTTCCCTTCCAATCATGTGTGCCTTTCCTGCCCAGCCATCTCATTAGCCCTGTGCCAGGGTTTTTTTTTTCTTAATTATTAATTAATTTACATATTGTATATATAGGAGTTTTTATCTACACGTACATCATCTACACACCAGAAAATGGCATCAGATTCCATTACAGATAGCTGTAAGTGAACTTGTGGGTGCTGGGAATTGAACTCAGGACCTCCAGAAGAGCAGTCAGTTGTCTTAATCGCTGGGCCATCTCTCTAGCTCCATGTGCCAGGGTTTTATGTAGATGTGGGGGATCCTCACACTTGGATTGTAAGCCTTTTACTCACCAAGCTGTCTCCTCAGTTCCCTGGCCATCTTGGAATCCGCTCTGCAGACAAAGCTCCATGCCTTTGAGACAGGTAAGTTAAATGAAGGGCAAAAGTTAAATGCAGAGATGGCTCTCTTCAGGAAACTTATTTTGGTTCTGTTACTGAACCTGTACTATCTGCCCACAAAGACAAGAGAAGTCTGTTCTGAGTTTTTCAAGCTCCCCCTCCTTTAAAGTACTCTCGGGTTTTAGTTCTAAAATACAGCTATCAGACCTGGGAGAACTTTGGTTTGCTTAGAAATAGCCTAGGATCCTGAGCTTGGTCTTAGCATTTGGGACTGTTACACAGGAGTGAAGTTTGGGCCAAAGATGACCCATTTACCTGAGAAACAGCTGCCCCACAGAACTAATTGGACTCAGTGGGTTACAAAGGAGGCGGAGGAAGAGGAAGAGGAGGGATGAAGGTGGAAATGGCACGTGTTGGGGGGGAGTTGGTGGGAGGGAAGTAGGAAGATGTAGATATGATCAAGGTACATTAACTTATGGAAGAATACAATGAAAAGATTTTAAGACAGATTCGCTATGTAGCCCTGGGTAGCCTGGATGCCTGGATCTTACTATGTAGAACAGGTTGGCCTTGAACTTTTTTTTGTTTTTGTTTGTTTTTTTGAGACAGGGTTTCTCTGTGTAGCCCTGGCTGTCCTGGAACTCACCCTGTAGACCAGGCTGGCCTCAAACTCAAGAAATCCACCTGCCTCTGCCTTCCAAGAGCTGGGATTAAAGGCGTGTGCCACTACCACCCAGCAATAACTATGTACTCTTTTTTTTCTTTAAGATTTATTTATTATTTATTTACTACAAGTACGCTGTAGTTGTCTTTAGACACACCAGAAGAAGGTGTTAGATCTCATTACGGGTGGTTGTAAGCTACCATGTGGTTCTGGGATTTGAACTCATGACCTTCAGAAGAGCAATTGGTGCTCTTACCCTCTGAGCCATCTCACCAGCCCCAAGTCTTGAACTTTTAAAGATCCTCTTGCCTCTGCCTCTTCCTCTGAAGAGGTATTATTAAAAGTGTGTACCACTACATTCAGCACCAAAAAAATAAAAAAATAAAAAAATTAAAAAAAAAGGAAGAAGGCCGGGCAGTGATGGTGCACGCCTTTAAATAAATAATAAATAGTAAATAATAAGTAGTAAATAAATAATAAATAAATCTTAAAAAAAAAAGAGTACATAGTTATTACTGGGCAGTGGTGGTGTACGCCGTTAATCCCAGCACTTGGGAGGCAGAGGCAGGTGGATTTCTGAGTTCAAGGCCAGCCTGGTCTATAGAGTGAGTTCCAGGACAGCCAAGGCTACATAGAGAAACCTTGTTTGGGGGGCGGGGGGGGAAGAAGAAGAAGAGAAAAAAAGAAATAGGGGCTGGGGAGATGGCTCAGAGCAGAGGTTCAGAGCACCAGCTTCTCTTCGAGAAAATTCACATTTGCTCTTCCAAAGGTCCTGAGTTCAAATCCCAGCAACCATATGGTGACTCACAACCATCCAGAATGAGATTTGACACCATCTTCTGGTGTGTCTGAAGACAGCTATAGTGTACTTACATATAATAATAAATAAATCTTTGGGTCAGAGCGAGCAGGGCTGGATCGAACAGAGGTCCTGAGTTCAATTCCCAGCAACCACATGATGGCTCATAACCATCTGTACATCTACAGTATACTCATATACATAAAATAAATGTTTTGTTTTTTTTTTTAAAGAAATAGGGTCTGGAGAAAAGGTTCCTGACTAAGATCACTGGCTGTTCTTGCAGAGGATTTAGGATCAGTTCCCAATACTAACATGACAGCTCACAACCATCTGTAACTCCATTCCCAGGAACACTCTTTTGTCCTTCAAGGGTACCATGCAATGCACATGGTGCGTATACATACATGCAGGCAAAACACTCGCATAAAACAAACAAACAAACAAATAAATAAATAGATAAATAAATGGCTGCTCTAGTGTTTATCAGAGTTCCAGGCCAGAGATCTTATTCCGCAATGTTTTTTTCTTCTAGTACATTGTTTTAATGATTCTGTTTACTCGAGCCTTCTAGAGGCTGATATGCTCTCCAGTTGCCTACACACCAGCCAGAGGCACTTGCCAAAATTCCTGGCTATAGCCCCTCTCCTGAGGAACAGCCCTGGAGGGAGACAGTTCAGTGGAACATGCGCAGAGATGCTGGCCTGCTTTGTGTGGAAGCTGCCTGTTTTAGGCGATCTGGTGTTATGTTACATGAACACTAGCATTTTCCACAAGTATGGCTTCCTACTGCCAAAAGAATCTCGGCCAGATGACCAAAGAGGAAACTTTCATGTGGCAAGTGCTGCAGAAGGAAGTGAGTCCTGGGAGGAGCTTCACTGGCAACCTACAGACACTCTTGGTATTTATGTATTATTATAAACAAAAACATAGGAAAGCTATCTGATATTCACTATCCATTACATAGCTATGTGGTAGTTTTTTTTTTTTTTTTATTCTTTCTTACTTGGAGACTTGTTTTGATTCTGAATAATGTGTCTGTGTATGGGCATGTGTGTCTGAGAGGTGCTGAAGGAGGTGAGGCCGAAGACATGGGATCCCCTGAAGCTGTAGATACAGCTTGAAACAGTTCTGGTCACGAGGATCTTGTCTGGAGAAGGCAGGAGAACACAGGTGATGGGGCTGTGGAAGGGTCCAGAGTGGCAAACACTTCCCCAGGTGGTGGAGGCAATCGGGCATGGGCAGGTCAAGCCTCAAGTCTTAGGCATGGAGAAGAGAGGGTTGTCTCTTTTGGGTTTGCCTTCTGAAAAGGCTCTCACTGTGTAGACCAGGATGGCTTCCCACTCAGATGCTTGCCTCTGTCTGTACCACCATGTCAACCCCCACCTCTCAGCCCCTTTGAGGCAGGGCCTTAGTAAGCCCGCTGGCTTCAAACTTGCTGTGTGGCTTGGGCTGGAGAGGTGGCTCAGTGCCTGAGAGAATTTGCTGCTCCTTCAGAGGACCTGAACTCAGTTCTCAGCACCCACATAGCAGCTCATAACCATCTATAAATCCAGACTCTACCTAGGCTGTAACCCCCAACATCCTCCCCACACGCTCCCTAGATAGACTGCAGATGCTGAGACAAAGAACTTGACATGATAAAAAGATGCATGTGTTTGAAGCCAAAGATAGACCTGTGTCTTCAACATGTGAAGATGGTTAAAAAGGTTGGGTTCTCTACGTCCCCCTGCTAGGACATAGCTATGATACAGTACTGTGGGAAACAGTCATCTTTTATACACTGCCTAGGAGCAATGAGTTCCAGGTTTTCAGTCAGACCTCCAGGGCTTTGCCCACAATGGCTCCACCCCTGGCAATCTCCCTACTCTGCTGGGCCGGCTTGAACTCCACCCAACCTGTCTGCTTCATTGCTATGTTTCATATATTGCTACCCAAATATTTCTGCCTAAACCCCCAAGTCCCCCGCCCAGCCAGTTCCTTCTAATGCAAGGGCGCATGACTTTCCGAATTTTAGGTGGTCTACAAACGGGTCCCAGGATTGTGATCTCTGCGCCCATCCCTGCGGAGGACCTCAGTTATGGCTTGTGAATGCAGCCTGCCAGCCTTATGCAGTCCTGTTGGTTAGAGAGGATCTAGGCCTTTCTCCCTTGACCTCACTGTGATCAAAAGAGGTGGGTCTTAGCCTTCTGCCGAACCACCTGGACTGTGCAGATGGAGCATCTGACAGTCTGATGAGCATTGTGCCACAGCTGGGAAGGGAGCAGAGCTAGAGAACAGGAGAGGTGAGACTACTGAGAGAACTTGGTTCTCAGAGTCCTGAGGGAAAGAGCAGAGAGTTGAGTTTGGACAGGACAAGGCTAGGTTTATTCTGCAGCCTGGCCTTCAGCTTCCCACTTGAGAACCTGTAAGACTTTTGGGGAAAGTTTTGATGTTTCTGGGAACCACAGGAAAGAATCTGTTCTGTTCTGTCCTTTCTTCCTTCAGACTGGGCAAGTCGGCAGGACTCACAGCGTATCTGATCAGCAGAGGTCTGTCTTTTCCCCGGGGGAGTAGGAACTGCCAAGGCTCTGCTTCAGCAGTCTGTGGCTGAGGATCCATGGCATCCCTTGTCCTTTTCCCTCTTCCTCTCATTGGGAGAAGCAGCAGACTGGACAGCACTGCCATGCTGTGCATTCTGAGCCTGGGAACAAAGAGGCCACTGGAGAAGCGGCAGCCATGATGAAGAGCTGGCTGCCTCCTCTTCCTCTGACCATTGCCTCCATCTGTAACTCAGTGGTTAATAAGAACAGCAGACCTGGGGCTGTTTCTAAGGAAAGAGGTTGGCCATGATGACACAATAGCTCCCGAGGAGGGATGTACATGCTTAAATCATTTCTTACCTGAATATTCAGCACACGGTGGAGCAAAGCTGCTCTCATCAACCTGGAAGCAGAGCTAGGAAGGAGCTGGAGTCTTTCTTAGCTCAGGCCCCTAATAACCTGGAGACCTCCTACTAGGCCCCACCTCGTGAAGGCTTGGGGACGATCCTTTACCATGTGGATGTTTGGGAGACATTTGAGGCATAAAGCTGGGCAAGCTGCTTGGAAGGCTGAGGGAGGGAAGCCATTTGAGTCCAGTGTCTGAGACCTGCTCTGGAAATATAACAAGGCCCCACCTCTTGACTTAAAACGAGGTCCAGCTACAGTACATCCCATGTAGCTGCAAAGGCATTCACGAAGGAAGGAAGAAATGAATGACAGAATCAGGGTTCTCTGAAAGGAATATTTATACTCTAGGTCACTGAAGACTGAAGAGAAAACGCCTACCCCCTACCCCCCACTAGCACACCTGGAGGAAAGACGAGTTTTTCTCCACTGTTTTAACACCTAGATCAGAAGGCTGCATAGGGATGAGTCCACACAGTAGCTTTTGTTAACTAGGCATTGATAACAATTAGCTTGTAACTAATTGTTTCCAGCTGCTCCCTTTTGTTTAATCAATGAAAACAAACGTATTATGGTTTGCTATCTGCAGAAGTTAGAAGCTTAGAAAGACGGAGCCCAGGACAAGATGACTACGTGCTTAAAGGGGAGGAAGGACTGGAGTGGGCAGAGCAGGTTTAGAGGAGGGGGAGAGGTTAGGGGAAAGGCAAAAAGAGAGAAATTCTTTCAGGCCTAGACAGAGAACGGGAGTGACCAATATTCTATTATTTCTCCTTGTATCCCTTCCCAGTGGTCATGGTGGTTGTTGGGGGGGGGGGCTGTCTATTTTGTTTTTGTTTTGACAAGGTCTTATTCTGTAACCACATCTAGCCTGCAATTCACAATGTAGCCCAGGTTGACCTCAGACATCTGTCAGTCCTCTTGTTTCAGCCTCCTGAGTACCCATGCCTGACCTAAGCTAAGGTTCTTACAGTGTGTTGTTAAATAGGGCTAATGAGAATCAAGTACTTAGACTAAACAGTCCAAATAGACCCTTGCCCTCAGCTGTGCAGCTTTGGTTCTAGACAAAGAACCTGGCAATTGTGGGCAAGAGATGACTTGGTGGGTAGTGTGTATGCTAAGCATATGTGAGTCTCTGAGTTCAATTCCTACCACCCAAAACAAACCAACCCCAAACAACCAAATAAATTTCTCCTTCCATTCCTGATACCCTCTGTTGGTTACTTAATCCTCTCTGTCTTTACCAGTCATAGCACTCACTGGTATAGTTAGGCCTCTTATAGCCGAAGCTGGGTGTGCGTGCCTAGCAGAATGGAGGGGTTCCTTGTTCTCTGTAACCTGAACTCCTTGGAGGCTCAAAGTCAGTATCAGCACTTAAGGAAGGATGAGGGCCCAGGCTTCTTTTAGCTTTACTTGGAGATGCTGGTTATTAGCAGGAAGGAGGATAAAAAGCAAATGACCCAAACTGCATGCCGTATCTGGCAGGTCGGATACCCAGTAGGATTAACAGCTAGATCATCGTGGTGAGTAGGGGACTCTACTGCTCTGTGCTCCTCTCTCATTTCTGCCATTTCCTCAAGATAGCCATGTTGTTTGTTTTATTTTGTGACAGGGTTTCCTGTACCACAGCTTGGCTTCAAATGCCTTATGTGATTAAGGATGACCCTGAATTTCTGATCCTCTTGCCCCTATCTCCTGATAACTAGGATTACAGGCTTGTACCGTCATGCCCAGCAGCAGCCTAGCTTTGAAAATGTCTGCTTTTGGGTAGGGATGAACAGCAACAGGTTCAGGGGCCTCTCCCTGACCTTTCCCATGATGACGGCTTTTGTCCCACAGGCCAAAACTGTTGCCGTAGAGCTGTGGACTCTATCAGCAACTAAATATGTCCACCTTATTTCTACAGCCAGGGAAGACCGGTAGACACTTTGTTTATTTTACTTATATGAATACACTGTTGCTGTCTTCAGACACACCAGAAGAGGGTGTCAGATCCCATTACAAATGGTTGGGAGCCACCACATGGTTGCTGGGAATTGAACTCAGGACCTCTGGAAGAACAGTCAGTGCTCTGAACTGCTGAGCCATCCTTCCAGCCTGCCCACTTGTATTTCTACCAGTGTTCTATTAACTTTGTGCATAGCTCTCTGGGAGTCTGGCCCCCACTCTAATCTTGACATGTAAAACAATGCTACTTAATCTAGAATACTGTGAAGCCTACTGCTCCTAACTCTAATACTGTCTGTCAGCAGCCCTCGTCTACAGAGAACCATCAGAACGTGCTCAGCATGCTGCATCTCTCTCACCAGCTTGTGAAAGAAGGCAGAACACTGCCAGCTTGAGAGGTACATTGTATACCTACTCTTTTGAGTAGCATCCCGCTCTTTTGAGTCTTTTTTTTTTTTTTTTTTTTTTTTTTTTTTTTTTTTTTTTTTGAGTCTTGTATTTAGCTCCAGCTGGTCTCATACTTGCTATGTATTCTGGGCTGCTGGCAACTCACAATCCTCCTGCCTGAGGATCTGAGTGCCGGCAATACATGTGGCTGCTTCCCTGTGTCTATGACTCTCTTAATTCTGTTGTTTTTCTATTTTGTGAGTATAGGCCATTGCTTTCTCTAAGCTTCCTAGGACTGTCCTAGTAATCCATTAGCACCATTTCCTGGGGGTCTGGCCAGGATGTAGGTCCCACAGTACAGGAATGTTCTTATATCAATAAACCCTGCTTTGCTTAGTATTATGTTTTCTCCTCCTCCCTCCTTTTCCAAAGCAATTTGGAGACCTCATCCCATGCTCTCTTAGCTTCTGTGCATGCTCGTGCACACACACACACACACACACACACACACACACACACGCACGCGCGCACACACACTCACATGGCTGGCTTTATCTTCAATATACACATTGCCTTTCCTCCATTAGTGGTTCTAACACTTTCTTGGTGGGGTTATTTTGTGGTTTGACCTTAGTTATTAGTCTGGCAGGCAGGTGAAAAGGTGTTGGTAGATTCTGAGGGCTTGTTTTGTCCTACAAGGCAGATATACTTATGGGTGAGAGATGATGAGGCAGTAAATAGCCTTTAATGCAGAGGGCAGAGACACTTCTACAACGTTACAGTACTCAAGGTGGTATGGGTTTCTAAGGGTTGTAAATGCATGGAAAAAGATGACCTGCTGCATGTGTCCCAGTCCAGACCTTGGCCCAGCAGACTTGCCAGACCTGAGAATCACTTTGGAGTTGGACTGCTCTTATAATTAAGTCCCAGTCTTGTACGCAGCTTTGACTTTTATCCTTAGCCTTTGGCAATTAATCACTCTAAGACTTTCATTGTCTTTCTCCATGGCATAGATTTACTGCATCCACATACATTACATAATTTCATCTGCATGTGTTGCTGTCCTGAGACAGGGTCTCACTAGCTCAGGTTGGTCTTGAATTCACCACTGTCCTACCAAGTGTAAAAGTTACAGGTATAAGCCCTATTTCTGTCCTTAAATGACCATTTCCCTTACATTAAAAAAAAAAAAAAGCCTGCTAGATTGCCCCTACTTGTACATTCTTCCATTCTACCAATAGATTTCCATTGGTATTATGTTCCAACCTTCTTTTAAGAAAGGTTTAAATTTATGTGTATGCATGTATATCTGTGCATGTCAAGTCCTGCAAGGTTGTGAGTTCCTCACTGCCAGCTTCTCATAGGGTAATTCAGCTCCACTATATCAGACTCCCTTCATGGCACTTGGTATCCTTGGGATCAGCACTGTACAGTACAGAGGGAATAGTATTGAGGAGAAATAGAAGCTGAATAAAATGTCATGGCAAAAGCTTCAGCCAGTCAGTTTCTTGGGAGCTGATCTGACCAGGGGAGCTCTGGAGCCAAGAGAGCCTTCAGAATGGTTCTGCCCTGCACTCACATTTCATGTGAAAACTCTCTTCTGGAAGTGCTGTAATGTGGCATGCAGAAGCTCTCCTCAGCAGAGGGCAACTCCTGGAGTGGCCTTCAGCTGAGGACTACTGGTTACTAACCCTTCCAGCGGCTAGGAAACAAGAACCTGTGCTCTTTGGTATGCAGGGGTAGAGGGACAGTGAGCTGTTGTGTCCATAGAGATGGGGAGAGGGTAGAATTAGTACCTTGAGACTTTGAACAAGATCCTTGAGGGGCTGGGAAGATGGCTCAGTGGTTAAGAGCACTGGCTGCTCCTCTGAGGACCTTGGTTTGATTCCCAGCACCTATAGGGGGGCTTATAACTGTCTGTACCTCCTGTTCCAGGGGATCTGATGCCCTTTTCTGGCCCTCTCAGGCATTGCATGGTGCCTAGATATACATACGTGGTACTTAGATATACATGCAAGCAAAAACAGTTATTAAAAAAAAAAGAAAAATGATTGACAGTGTTTAATCTAATGAAGAGGGGGGGATGAATGAGGGAGATATACATTTAAACTGTATATAATCTCTAATACATAATCTCATAAACACATAATCTCTAATACTCATCATTTACAGTGCAGAAGAAAGGAAGTTAGGATATAAACCAATTTTTACTCTACTCAAAAGTGTATGCCTTCTGCCAACTACACGACAGCTAGTCCACTCAGTTTCCATGAGCTAAATTCAGACAGCTAGCTTACTTTGTTTGGCTATATAACATTAAGAAATGTGATTTGGCTGTCACAGTGTAGAAATTAGAAATGTCTATACATAAGTTTGGATTTCTAGCTTCTCTTAAGTAACTGGAAGTTCTAGCACCATGAGGTCAACATCCCTGCATGGCAGTAACTGTCTGGAGCTGAGTGGCATCTGCCCTTTAAACATGGGTGGGTGTGGGCAGGGTTACTCCTTAGTTATCCAGGTAATGCCTTTGCTGATGATTTGGTTTAGACTCCCTATCATACCACTGTGCATGGCTCAACAAAGTTTATGGAGTGGAATGGGCTGATAGATACTTAATATTGGTTTACAAGAACTGACTGAGTTCATTAGAGGAGGTGGGGTGAAGGCTAGAACCTCCATCTGCAATGAGAGGCTTGGTGTGCAGGGGAGGAAATGGGACTTTGTATATATGCATAGTAAGATGAATTAATGATCCAGTGACTGGAGCCTAAGCAAAGAAAGACAAGCAAGAAGCCAGCACTTAAGGTTAGAGAGGAATGGAGACAATCAGGAAGGAACCAGACAAGGAGAGGCATGAGACAGAGGACATTTAGCAATGGAATGCCGATGGAGGGAAGGGAACCCAGGGCTCAGCCACATCTAAGTTTCAAAAATAAAGATAAAATGCAAGGGCAAAGAGGAGCTAACCAGGGGTTTTCAGAGTCGGTATGAGAAAGGGAAAGATGGGTAGTGGTTCTAGATGTTTAGCAGTGAAGTAGACATGTTAGGATGCTATTTGGGGCTATGTGCTATGAGTAAGGGCTTTTTCCAGGGTCCTGGATGAAGAAGGCACAAAAGGCTCTTTAATATTCACTCATTTCTCTTTAGCACTGTCATCGTCTCTGACATCATCTAAAGAAATCAGCATCCATGTTGCAGCTTTCAAGAAGGGATCATAGAAACAGCTAATCTCTTTGTTTTAGTGGAGTGAAAACGCATCTTGGAAGATCACTAATCTACCCACACTTGAAACTTCTCTTACAGACATATCACTTTATTCATGGGCTAATAGCTCTGTGGATTTTCTGTGGTGAAATGAAAATTGTGGTTTCGTTTCATCTTATCACCCAGTTGGTATCTTTCTGTGTGGCTAATGGTTGCTGACTACAGGCTGTCCTCTGAGTGTGTATACATACTTTTGTTTTTTGAGACAAGGCCACACTATGGAGCAGTGGTTGACTCACAAAGATTTGCTTGCTTCTAATAAAAGCGAGCATCTCCACACCCTGCCTGTAAACACATTTTAATACTGACTTAAAGTGCATTGAAGAAAACTCATTTCAAAGTCCAGTGTCTGAGCAACTTTTCCTCCCCATCCACTGAGTAGAGTTTCACTGAGTAGCCCTGGTTGGCCTGGAAATACCCAAGTAGAACAGGCTAGCCTCAAGCAAACTACCTTTTGGACTTATCCTCTTTTTGTAAGCATGCACAGCCAATCCCACGTAAGTCCTTTGAACTCTGGTTCTGGGCATTGGAAAGGCCCTTGTTTCTGGAGAGCACCCTTCTCGATTCTTCTTAAAGCCAAACCATTTTGGTACTTATCAGCCCTTGGGCATATCCTGGAACCTCCAGTGCTCTATTCATCAGATAGGTAAGGCTACTGAGCCCTACTGGAAAGGTTTGCTTGAAAGGCTGAAATGCCTAAATGTTAGGCCTTTTAAAGGTCTTTACAGTGTGGTGAATTAGTCTTCAATCTGAATTATCATCCGTGCAAAAATTTTATTAACTTTCAGTTAAATTAAAAGTTTAGTAGAGGAGTTTTGGGTTGGGGATTCTAGTCTCTAACTTGGATCACCACTGCGTCTTGCTTTGGAATTTAAGCGATCTTAAAAAAAAAAAAAAAATCACGGAATCTCTCTTGGCCTTCCTTTTACCCGTTTTCAGCAGCCTTCAGAAGCCCCATCGACTGCGTGGCGGTGTGTGCCTTATGTTTTTAAGTGAAGATAGAGGGGAGGGACTGAATGCAGCCTCCCGGAGAGACCGGCGGCAGAGATCAGCGGTCGGAGAGAAAGCCTTCGCCTCAGGACACCCTAACTTCAAACCCCGGGAGCAATCCAAGGCCGGAGGCCAGGGGGGGAAGGGCTGTTCGAGGCGGCAGTGGCGATGACAGCCGACGCACCGTAGTCGGCTCAGATTCTCTGGCCAGAGTCCCGCGCCAAGTTAGGTGGGGAGACCCGCGGCGGTGAGGGACGCGCGCCTCCGGGCCCGGAGGAGTTAGGTGACGTCACCTCCAGGAGGACTCGCTTTTTCATTAATGAAACCGGCCGGCGCGGGCGCATGCGCAACGGGCCCCTTCCCTCTCGCTTCCCCCTCCCCTTTCCCAGCCGCGCTCTCAATCTCGAGCTCGCTCGCTCTCCCTCTCCCCGAGCCGTGGAAAGGATCCCACTTCCGGTGGGGTGTCATGGCGGCGTCTCGGACTGTGATGGCTGAGGGGAGACGGCGCTAGTGGGGAGAGCCACCCACAGGCGCCCTCCCCTCCCCGGGTTCCCCTCCCCACCCCTCCCCCAGTCTCCTCGCCAACGCCCCCTTCCCCTGTCCCCCTCCCGGCGGGCCGCGCGGGCCCCCGTCCCCACCCCCGTGGGAACGCTAGCCGCCCGCACTCCTCAGCCGCTCGGCTCGCCGCTGCCCTCACCTCCGCACCGGCCGCCCGCCCTCCGGCGGGCACGGGACGCCGGCCCTCTACCACCCCCGGGTCGCGGGGAGGACATGGCCGCACACAGGCCGGTGGAATGGGTCCAGGCCGTGGTCAGCCGCTTCGACGAGCAGGTAACGGGCCGCGGCGGGCAGGAGGTGGGAGCGG
>NW_022196911.1:75064736-75081893 GCF_008632895.1 Mastomys coucha
CGGGGCTCTCCTTCCCTCCTAAACCGGGGGGGTGGGGCCTTGCCCGTGACCAGCCCTCCATCCCCTTTATCCCAGCCCTTCCGCTTGCTCTTGGTGCGGGGATGAGTGACCTGGGGGCGCTTTCAGGGGCACTCCATCTGGATTCAATCGTTCTCTCTTACTCTTCCTTTTTAAAAGGAGGTAGGTAATATTAGTTAGGGGTTCCCTCTTCCTTTAATCCCCACCAACCTCATAACTGGGGATAACCGAAGGAACCCTCGGTCTGTTTGTGTATGCATCCCCAGTATGAGCAAGATAATATCCTGCCCCACCCCCATTTTCTGTAGCTGCCCCTTGGGGGCAGGAGTAGGGAAAGCACAAGTTTTCTTACTTTTCTGCTCCGGGCGTTAGCTTGCCTGGAGACTCCCAATTGATGATGTTCACACCAGCATCCCTGACAGCCGGATGACACAAGGTTGCCTTTTGCGTTTGCTGTTTGCAGGGGAAACCGTGGTTCTGAAATGACACCCCCCCTTCCGCCCCTTTCCTTCCTTGCTGATCACACCCCCTTCTCCAGTCCCTGCTTGTCAGCAGTCCGAGGATGAATCTTGGCTTTCTGAGTGAGACTCTAGGAGTAGGGGGAGAAGGGTGAAAGGAAAGGGAAGGCATTTGAGCTACAGACTAGACAGCAGAGACAGACAGTATGTGGTCGGTAGTAGGGCCAATAATTGTGCTCATGGTTTGTTGTTGTTTTGACTTGTTTTTGACTTTTCACAAGAGAACTTACATTGAGACTACTTGGGATGGAGGGAAAAGTTTTATAATTTAGGAAGGTTACTTTTTATTCGCTGAGTTTTCCACACATAAAATTCTAAGGCCGATGAATAGGCAATCCACATGTTGCATTTTGTCCATGAGAACTAGTTTAATTTTATGCTGTTGTAGATAGTTGGGGCTGGTTTAAAGGATGGTTGTTTTTTGTTGCAGTTCTGCCAGGGGTGTCCTCTAATGAGAGAATTGTTTAGAATTGAACCAATCTATTTTGTTTATTGGCTTTAATCACAAAAACAACAGGTAGGGGGAAGGATTTCATCTTAACTTGACCAGCAGACTTTTTTTTTTTTTTTTTTAATGGGACTCAATCTTTTGACATATCTGACAGATTAGGGAACATACAGAGGAAGTCAACACAGAAGACATTAGAGAACCTACACAGAGCTGAATGTGGTGGTATATGACTTTCGTCCCAGCACATGGGAGTCAGAGGCAGGTAGATCTCTGTGTGTTTGAGCCCAGCCTGGTCTACAGACTGAATGCCAGGATGCCAAGGGTACTCAGGGAGATTCTGTCTCAAACACCCCTCGCCCCCAAAAAACCCACCCTGCTTAGATAGAATTTCATAGCTGTCAGAGACTTCAGGGAGTTGGTTCATTCATTCGGTTTGCAGACCAAAAGGCATCAAAACAAACTGTTCTAGTAATCCATCGGAGGAAGTAAATATTACTGTGTAAATAGGTCGAATTATAGCGCATTAGATTTAAGTAGAACATTAAGTAGAGTGTTAGATTCTAAACTTGATAGAAAAGACTTGCTGCGCAGAACTTAAAGAAAAAGGGATTTAAAGGGCTAAAGAGATGGGTTTAGCAGTAAAAGCACTTGTTACTTGGGCAGAGGACCTGGGTTTGATTTCTAGCATTCACACAGTGTTCACAGAGTAGTTCACAATTGTCTATAACTCCAGTTCCAAGGGATCTAATGCTCTTTTCTGAATTTTGGCACCGGGAAAGCTTGTGGTGCACATCAATGCAAGCAAAACTCTCATACACATAAAATTAAATAAATTTAAAAATAGATTTAAAATATGCCTAGACTCAGCCTGTAGGTTGAGACCCTTTTGGAATCGACAGACCCTTTCATAGGTGCCACCTAAGACCATTGTAAAACACAGACATTTCCATTACGGTTCATAGCAATAGCAAAATAGAAGTAGCAATGAAATAATTTTGTGGTTGGGGGTCACCACAACATGATGGACTGTATTAAAGGGTTGAGTGTCAGTAAGCTTGAGAATCTGCAGTAGCCAAACCAAAACTGAACTCACAAAGAGCATAATCTTAGTAGAGGGTTGAGAATGAGTCACCTTATAGTTTTTCCTGATTTTAAAAAAGATTATATTTTTATTTATATACACACATGCACACATATACTCTCTCAACACATACTACACACACACACACACACACACACACACACACACACACCTCACACATACACATACACTTACTCAGTCACACACTGAGGCAGCCTGAAAAGTACCAGATCACTTGGATCTGGAGTTCCAGGCAGTTCCGTGTTGCCTGACATGGGCGCTGGGAACAGAACTTGGAAGAACAGCAAGCACTTTTTAACTGCTAAGCCCTCCCAAACTTTTGCTAAGTTTGAAAAGTTAAACTCAGATTTTCTTTTTTCTTTTTCTTTTTTTTTTTTGTAGCTCAGGCTGTTGTGGAACTTGGATGACCTTGAACCACTGATTCTTCTGTCACTGCCTCCTAAGTGCTGGGACTACATGCATTTGCTACTACCATGTCTGACTTTTTCCTTCAGTTCTTGCCTTTGGTCTGTAGACATATTTATCATATAAGGAAAAAAATGCTCTGAATTTTGAAAGTAGAATGATTAATGGTTTAATACCATATATTGTTTATATATGTTGTAGGATCAGGCTCATTACCATCTATTAAAAGTTAAAGACATTAGTTTTTAAAATGCCATTTTACCATCTCTTATATTGTAATTAAGAGAAAGACACATAAAATAAATTATTCGGCACGATGTTTTCTTACAAGCTTAAGAAATGTAGTGAGAAGCAGCTGGTCACTCCTCGAGGCCAGCGAAACAACTGTAGACAACATGAAAACTGAAAACTCTTAAAACAGTTGAAATAACTTAAGATTCTCATATACAAATGTTAGTACACAGTAGGCTTTTTTCATCGTTGGTACAATGTAAAGTCTGGCTGGCAATAGTGGCACAAGCCATCAGTCCCACATGGGCTCTCTGAATTTGAGGCCAGCCAAATTTGTACTTGGAGTTCCAGAGCAGTCAAGACATTGATTTTGAGATGTAAAACAAGGTTTTCAAGGCTTACCTTCAGAAATTTTTGTTAATTTATTATAGAAGTAATAAATGGTCAATTCAAATTAGGGTTTATTATTTTTTTGTGTGTAGTACCCTCAGAGGTCAGAAGAAGGTGTTGGATCTGGTGGACCTGAGGTTATTGGTGGGTATAAGTTTCCGACTTGGGTACTGGACACCAAACTCTGGGGCTCTGAAAGAGCCGTGCCCAGACAGCCCTAACCACTGAGTCATTTCTCCAGCCCCTCTCCCACTCAACTTTAACTGTTGAAGCCCCCCTACTCCCACTTTTGTTTTTTGTTTTTAGTGAAAAAACTGAGAGAGGCTAAATGGCATAGCAGACGCATAGAGCCTTCCTGTGACATGTGTCAAATGCTAGGTCATTAGGGAATGCTGTTTTTTAAGCATCTCACAGACTGTTTGTTTGTTTGTTTATTTTTTGATTTTTCAAGACAGGGTTTCTCTGTATAGTCCTGGCTGCCCTGGAACTCACTCTGTAGACCAGGTTGGCCTCGAGCTCAGAAATCTGCCTGCTTCTACCTCCCAAGTGCTGGGATTAAAGGCGTGCGCCACCACTGCCCAGCTATAAAATCTAATTTTTAAATTTATAATAGCATGTTGTTATCCTTATGCATTGAGTACTAATCACACTATTTTTTTGAATACTATGTGGTAGAGATTTCACAGTATAAAATGATGAGCATATATCTTTAATGCTACAAATTCCATGCTGACTGGCCACAAAGATTTGTAAAAATTCAAACCTATTTTAGGTTAAAAAAAGGATCTATCCTCCCTAACTGCTGGTCTGCAATTTTTATTAGGCATTAAGAACATTGAAAAAAATATAATCTGTTATGTTGAGGGAATAGGGAATAGTGTTTATTCTTTTGGAATTCCTCTTTTTTTTTTTTTTTCTGAGACAGGGTTTCTCTGTGTAGCCCTGGCTGTCCTGGAACTCACTCTGTAGACCAGGCTGGCCTCGAACTCAGAAATCCGCCTGCCTCTGCCTCCCAAGTGCTGGGATTAAAGGCGTGTGCCACCACCGCCCGGCTAGAATTCCTCTTTTAGAGAGTAATTTCTTCTAGCTGTTTCTCAGTTGGCATCCCAGTTTCCCTCTTTATTTAGATTTTTTTTTTCACTGTTTAGCTTGCGTTTCTTTTGGAAAGGAAGTGTGTCCTTGGTTGGCTTTCTCTCTGTGAACTGTACTTCTCTTCCCTTCCTTGCCAGACATTGCCTATCTACTGTTTGCTTACTCCTCTCCTTTATAGCTGTGAAAACTGGCTCTGCCTCATCCCTTCTAGACTTCTTGAAAAGGATTTCTTTTGGAAAAACACAGTGGCCTTTTCACAGTTGTAATAACCACTGTAATGCATCTCTCCCCCAAGTCCCCAAGGCACAGCCTTTCTCCTGTGTACAAATTCAGATCATTCTGTGTCAGGATGATAATCAGCTTGAGCAGAGGTTCTTCCCTTCCTCTTTCTTCCCTTTCCCCTTCCTCTTCCTTCTTTGAGATGGTCTTACTTTATAGCCTGGGCTGACCTTGAACTCACTAAGTAGCAGAAGCTGGCTTCTGCCTCCCAAGCTTTCGTAGTACTAGAATAACAGCTGTGGACTGCACCTGACCAGATGTGCTCTTTTTCTAACAGGTTTGCCTGTCACTGAGCTGGAGATTCTAAACAGGAGCCCGAGTTTTGCTGTTATTCAGTGTTTCTGTTCGTATGCCAGCTGTTGGCTCTCACAAAGATCCTATTTGTCTTCATTTATTGAAGAGAAACCCGGCAGAAAACCTTGAAGGCTCTTTAAAGTTTAAATATTGGATGATCTTAATATGCTATTTAAAGTTTAAATATTGGATGATCTTTATATGTTAACAGGGTTTCTCTGTGTAGCTTTGGCTATCCTGGAACTTGCTCTGTAGACCAGGCTGGTCTGCCTCTGCCTCCTAAGTGATGGGATTAAGGTGTGTGCCACCCCACCCCCTGCTGTCATTGGCTTTTGTTTTGGAGACAGGGTCTCTCTTTGTGGCCCTGGCTGTCTTGGGACCTGGAACTTACCATGTAGACTAGGCTGGCCTTGAACACACAGATTCCCTGCCTCTGCCTCCATGCTGGCTTGAATTTATATCTTATTAGCATAATCATCTGAGTAGAGAATGTGAGCACTTTGAAAGTCTATAATGGTAACCAAACATAAGATTATTATGCATTTTTCTTACATCTTATTGGTTATTGCATTTTCACTAAGGATAGTGACTAGTCTCTAGATATTCCCTGGTATACTTGTTGGTTAGAATATTACACCTTATTTTTTAGCATTTATTGACAAATACTTAGGGTACTGGTAGCCTCATTTTGTAATTTTTGGATCTCAGTAATTGATCCATTTTTCCTGTTTTATCATCTAGTTTGTGTAATATATGTAATATGGTCTTCAGAAGTTTGAGAAGTATAGTAAAGCGAGGTTGTATGAGTTAGGCCAGCATTGGGCCAGTTGTACTTTATTTTAAATATTCCAGTTTGTTTATTTTATACAATTTTTACTTGGCTCCAAATTATTATTATTATTATTATTATTATTATTATTATTATTATTATTATTAGTATTAGTGTGTATGTTTGTGTGCTACAACATACAGAGGTCGGTACAGCATGCAAGAGTTGGTTCTATTCTTCTGTCATGTGAGTTCCAGAGATTGAACTCAGGTCTACAGTCCTGGCAGTAAGCCACTGAGCTAACTTGACAGCCCAGAATTATTATTTTCCTCAGTCTGCTTTTGAAAAAAGGTGCTTAACATGAAGAATTCTGTTAATTAGATATTCTCTTTATTTACATTTCAAATGATATCCCCTTTCCCACTTTCCCCTCCGGAGAAAAAAAACCCCTATTCCCTCCCCCGTTGCCCTGTTTGCCAACCCACCCTCTCCCGATTCCTGGCCCTGGCATTCCCCTACACTGAGGCATAAGCCTTCACAGGACCAAGGGTCTCTCCTCCCATTGATGACCGACTAGGGACTAGGCCATCCTCTGCTACATATGCAGCTGGAGCCATGAGTCCCACCTTGTGTACTCTTTGGCTAGTGATTTAGTCCCTGGGAGCTCTGGGGGTACTGGTTAGTTCATATTGTTGTTCTTCCTAAGGGGCTGTAAACCCCTTCAGCTCCTTGAGTCCTTTCTCTAGCTCCTTCATTGGGGACCCTGTGCTCAGACCAATGGGTGGCTGTGAGCCTCTACTTCTGTATTAGGTGGGGACTGGCAGAGTCTCTCAGGAGACATCTATATCAGGCTCCTGGCTCCACAATAGTGTCTGGGTTTGGTGATTGTATATGGGAAGGATTCCCAGGTGGGAAGAATTCTGTTCTTAACGTAAAAACTTAGTGCTATGATAATAGTAAGCCATTATCATGCCTTATTTTTACATCTCATTCTTTAAATTACTCAGACTGCAATAGGCCATTGTCATTGTAGTCTTCAGGTTGGTGCTGTGACCTTCTGTACGAGCCATGTTACTGAATTTTAACAACATGCTTCTTAAGGACATGATGTTTCAATTAAAACCAGGTTTTTTCTGTATATGTCATCCTTATTTTTTGTTGGGAATTTTTCATTTGTTTATGTATAAGACAAAAAATGAGATGTATAGGAAGGTTCTTTTTTTTTAAACGGAAGTTTAAGGAGGAGAATGTTCTATAAAAGAAGTGGAAGGGGAGGATTGTGGTCAGCTTAAACTGTTAAAAGGCTTAGGATCAATACTGAAGTAGAATATGAGCATCTTAAGCTATTTGCAGGGATTGACTTGTTTATAAAAGCATCGGGTTGTTTCATCTAGCTTCTTGTAGAACACCCCCATTTTGTTAGGTAAGGGAAAGATCAGACAAAGCTTGACCTTGAGAATAGAAAAGTTGTACTGAATGTGAGTTGTTGGGTAGTTTCAGTGACTTGTAAATCCTGTATTCTATGGTGTAGTATAGTAAACAGTAGTCAGAAGTGTGCTGAAGAACTGGCTTTTATTGCACCTTACTGAAGTCTTAGAGTGTATGCAGTACACTGAATATATTTGACCACTTAAAATGTTATATGTAAGCTGGGTGTGGTGGCCCATGCCTCTAAAACCAGCACTTGATAGGCTGAGACAGATGGGTCTCTGTGAGTTCAAGACCAGTCTGGTCTATATGGTGAGTTCTAGGACAGCCAGGGTCATACAGAGGAACCCTGTCTCAAGGGAAAAAAAAAAAGTTATATACCTAAGATATGCATGGTTATATGCTTTGAGTGTAAGTAAAAGTGGCTTTAGAGCCATTGGTTATATTATCAAAAGAACTGTTGAGACAGCTAGCCCCAAGCTGATTTGCAATTTCATCTGTTTTTAATGAAGACTTAAAGCGCTATATCCCAAGCCCCATAGATTGTACTGATTACCTTGGGTAGCAATGACTTTAGATGTTAACTGAAATTTAAATGTCTTTTCAATAGACCACAGACTGTAGTCCAGAACTTCTAGTTTGGTTGAGGTTTGCTCTTATAGCCAGCAAGCTGTTGCCCGTCCTTACTCATTTTACAGCTTTGGGTGTCTTATCCTATTGAATTTTAGAGAACTTTTCTGAGAGCAGATAGTTCCTTTACTTCACCCTCCCCTCTGCGCAACAACCAAATAAGATTGTTTATCTAATGTAAAAGATATGGTGTTGGTGGGCGGTGGTGCATGCCTTTAATCCCAGCACTAGGGAGGCAGAGACAGGCGGATTTCTGAGTTCAAGTCCAGCCTGGTCTCCAGAGTGAATTCCAGGACAGCCAGGGCTATACAGAGAAACCCTGTCTCAAAAAAAAGATATGGTGTTAATTTAGTCAATGGCACTATAATTCTGAATAAAAAGAATGACTAGTTTTTAATCATAATTGTATACAGAGATAAAGACCTTTACAGTGATCATGTCTCATGACATTTTCAAGTGATGCTTTTCTGCTTAATTGTTGACAGATTTTCTTGGATTGTTCTCAAAAGTAATTGAGACATAAGGAAAGGATTCTTTCCACCTTGGGTTTACCTTCACTGTGTGTAGCAGTGTGACCTTGGCCACTTTACCTCTATCAGTTTTCTATGTTTTCATCTGTAAAATGGGAATAACACCTGTCTTAGTCACATCTTGGGCTCATTTAGTGTCCTAAGTGTGACTCTTGTACATGGTAGGAAGTTTTAGTCACAAGAATGTATCCAATTTATGTGGTATTCTCTCTCCCTTTTCAGGCTTTGTAATGATCATTTCTGTATACAGCGTGTTAAGACGAGGGATACCTTGGTGCTGCTTCTCGCTCAGATGGATGCTGCATTTTATCTTTATGTTCATGTTAGAATACTGATCCACTCCGTGTGCATTGGCTGTATGTCAGGGGTAAATAGGAGATTTAAATGCAGTGTCCGTAAATTTCAGTTGAAAATATTCTTGTTTGTGTGGATAAGCACATGCCCTGGTGCATGTGTGGAGTGCGGAGGACAGCTTTGTGGATGCGTTTCTTTGCTTCCACCTCTGTGTGTCTGAACTCAGGTTGCCAGGCTTGCATGATATGTGCTTTACCTGCTGAGCTGTCTTCCCAGTTGCCATCCGCCACCCTTTCCTTTTGAGTTTTGAGGTAGGTCTGTGGTAGCCTAGGTTGGTCTCAACCTTGACCTCTTGCTTCAGCTTCTTGAGGCAGAGGTTATAGGTGTGTTAATTTTCTTCTCGTTTTTAAGATACCATCTTAGGTTGATGACTCAGAACTTGTGATTTTCCTGCTTCTAGTTCCCAAGTGTTGGGGTCACAGATGTGCAACATGATATCTGGTTTGTATAGTACATTTCACTTAGAATTTGATATACTTGGAACAGCTCTTCAAAATTTGGTAGTATTAAAATGTTTTCTGGTGAGTTCTGGGCGATTTTGCTTTTATCTCTGATTTTCTACTTTTTTCAGTTTTTTTCTGTTTAGCAATTCTCTAATTTTCATTTTTAATTGTTACATAGTTGAGGATGATGTTGAATTTCTGATCCTTCTATTTCTACCACCAGAGTGCTGGAATTATAGTCCTGTGCCACAGGTGACCCCCTGTTTTATGCAGTGCGACACTGTTTCTCTGGTCATGCTAGGCCAGTGCTCTAAAAATTGAGCTGCTCCCCAGTTCACTGTCTTGATTTTTAGAGTATTTTTTTTATCCTATTTTACTTCTCTACTACGTTGGGGCTAGAAAATAGCTTTTATGTATCAGGCAGATCTTACTCTCTTCTTAACTCATAAGGGAGTAGGGAAATAGGAGCATTTGTGTTTCTTTTTTTTGGTCTCTTGTAAGTGAATTATCAGGAAATGGGGAGAGGAAATAGGATTTATTTATTTATTTATTTATTTTTGGTTTTTCAAGATGGTTTCTCTGTGTAGCCTTGGCTGCCCTGGAACTCAGTCTTTATATTAGAGATGTATACCTGGGTAATCAGTTTTATTTTGATCAACTGTTGGTAGCAAAAATCATTGAAGACCAGAGTTCTCATTTCCACCATAGTTCAATTGCTATATAATTCTTCAAACTATTTTTGTCCCTTCTTTGAGCTAGTCTTCTGATTGAAAAATTATCCTCATCACTAATGAATTAGTCATAGAGTTGTAGTTTGGAGTTATTTAAGTCCTGTTTCTGCTATAACTTTAACAGATACTTGTCTAATTTCTTAGATTAAAAGCAAAGTAAGCGTATGGGAAGAACAGGGCTGCACCAGGGGAAACGGGTTATTTGTAGTACCACAACCTAGAAGTGTTGTTGACTATTTATTTATTTAGAGATAGGGTATTACTATGTAGCCCTTGCTGGTCTAGAACTCTCTGTGTAGACTAGACTGGACTCAGAGTCACAGAGATCCTCCTGCCTCTGTCTCTTGAGTGCTGGAATTAAAGGTATGTACCACCAGGCCCTGATAGAGCTACATTGTTTTGTAATTCATTTTTTAAAAATTTACAATGTCAACATTTTAGGACTACATTTTTTCATATCTTCAGAAGTTTTAAGGGATTACCTGTAGTTTAAAAAACATTTTATTTTTTAAAAGATTTCTTTAGTTTTTATTTATATAAGTACACTGCAGCTGTCTTCAGAAGAGGGCATCAGATCCCATTACAGATGGTTGTGAGCCACCATTTGGTTGCTGGGATTTGAACTCAGGACCTGAAAGAGCAGTCAGTGCTCTTAATCACTAAGCCATCTCTCCAGCCCTAAAATACATTTTCAAACACATTTCTTTTCTTCTATACTGAATATGAGTTTTTAATCTTGAACTAGAGGTATAGCTCAGTGGTAGAAGGATTTTGTAGTATGTACAAGACTCAGTGCTACCCCCCCAAAAATTCAAATTTAAATTCCAGCAGTGTAAGTTTAATGTAAGAGTGTGATTTCAGTGAGATGTATAAGTAATGAAATGACTAGGGTATAGAGGTTGTTACCATGCCTTTGGCACTATCTAGGCCAGATGCTGCCACTGGAGATGCTTGGTGCTAAGCCTAACCACCTGAGTTTGACCTTCTGGATCCATATGATGGAGAGAATGGATTCCCCCAAGTTTTCTCTGACTTTCACACATGTGCATAGGGTGAGTCCACATATGTGCATAGGGTGCGCGTACACTTATTCACACACACAATGTAAAAAAAAAAAAAAAAAAGATTAAGATGAAGCCAGGAGCTGTGGTACCGGTCTTATAATCCTAGCATTTGGGAGCTGAGACAGGAGGACAAGATTTCAGAATCAGGCTGGGCTAGTTAGACCTTGTTTCTATCCCTACATGTGAGGTGACAGAGATAGAGGGGGCTTGCTTACAGTAGTTAGGGAAATCATGGCCTGGTATGGGAGGGAGGAAGGATTGGGTGAGCAGATGGAATGGGTTAGGACTTTAGCAGTGTGGACAGTACTGAGGCTGTTAAAGGTTGAATGTTGAGGTTCTGTCTTTGTTAATGGTCATTAACTAGAGTTGAGATAAGGGAAGCTGAGGACAGTGTTAGATAGCTGTTGTTAAGTTAAGGGAAGCTGAGGACAGTTTTAGATAGGGATATATGATGTCCTCTTTAAAAGAAAAAAGGTTTGGGCAGGTTGACCTCAAATTCAGTTTGTAGTCCAGACTGGCCTTCACCTTGTGATCCTCCTGCCTGAGCCTCATGAGTACTGAGTTCTATAGGCATAAACCACTATGCCCTGCTGCCCAGTTAAATTTGAATGTTATATTAAATAATAAAATTTTAGTTTAAGTATTCCTTAGATATAGTTTGAGGCATACTTACACAGTACTCATGTTTATTTGAGTATTAGCAACAATAATTTAGATACTGCCTAGGCGGTGGTGGATGTGGGACAGAGAAACTGAGCCAGGATAGAGACTTTTTTTTTTTTAAAAAGATTTATTTATTTATTTATTTATTTATTTATTTATTTATTTATTATGTGTGAGTACCCTGTAGCTGTCTTCTGACACTCCAGAAGAAGGAGTCAGATCTCATTATTGATGGTTGTGAGCTACCATGTGGTTTGCTGGGATTTGAACTCAGGACCTAAGAGCACTCAGCTTAGCTGAGCCATCTCTCCAGCCCTAGACTTTTTTTTTCTTTATATAAGAAAATATCTAGAAGATTGTTAGGTGAATGTGACAGTGTTGTTAGTGGGTAGTATGTGAGTCATGAACCTTAATAAGAGGGGGTTTTTAAAAAGAGAAGAGTTGGAACTTTACCTTCTTCAGTTTTCTATTTAGTGTTTCTAATTTTACCCTCTATAACTTAACAGTAAGTTTGTTTACTTTAAAAAAGTACTTGAGAGGGCTGGAGAGATGGCTCATTGGTTAAGAGCACTGACTGCTCTTCCAGAGGACCTGAGTTCATTTCCCAGCAATCACATGGTGGCTCACAACCATCTGTAACAGGGATCCAATGCCCTCTTCTGGCGTGTCTGAAGATAGCTACAGTGTACCTACATACATGAAATAAACAAATAAATTTTTTTTTTAAAGTACTTGAGAGTAGGTACTAAGCATTTGACAGAACTACTCCATTCTCTTGTGTTCTTCAGCCATTTTATAGCCATTTAGATACGTCATAATCCTAAGGTTTTATCTGTCTTGTCAGTCAGTCAGTCTTATCTGTCTATTTTTGGTGCAGTAAAGGTCAATAATTGGCATACCTCTGTGTGTGTGTGTGTGTGTGTGTGTGTGTTTTGAGACAGGGTCTCAGTATACAGTTTTGGCTGAGCTGGAACTTGTTATGTAGACCAAGCTGGCCTTGAACTCAAAGATCTGTCTACCTCTGCCTCCTGAGTGTTAGAATTAAAAGTATGTCACAATGCCTAGCTTCTTGCCAGTATTTTAATATAAGAGGATGTTATGAGACTCAAGTAAAATTAATGACTTAAAAAATACTGAGGCAAAAAAAAAAAATACTGAGGCAAAAGGTGTAGTGGCACAGGTGTGCAATAATAGACCAGCAGACGTAGAGAGAGGAATCCTGACTTTTAGGCTATTCTGGGGTTAACATAGCAAATTCAAGACCAGCATCTAAAAAACCAAGGTGTAAGAGGGTTATAGCTTATCAGTAGAGCATTTGCCAGCAGGCATGGGCCTTGGTTTCAATTTCCAATGCTACAGAAAAGAAAAATTCAGGTAACATGTTTTTATATTTGTCTATTGCTAGTGTAGTAAACCTATAAAGTGTCAACTTTGTCTATAAATTTTATTATTAAAATTTATTATAAAAATCTATAAAAGTAAAAGCAGGGGACTAGAGAGATGGTTCAGCAGTTTTTTTCAGTGTTTGTTGTTCTTGTAGAGATCTGGGCTCAGTTCCTGATGGCTCATAACCATCTGCAACTATAGATCCAGGGTATTAGACACCTTCTTCTAGCCTCTGAGAGTGCCAGGCATGTCCATGACACACAGACATTCATGTAGGCATTCACTCAGACACATACATCTTAAATGGCTGTATACCCACTAGCATTAAGTACCATAGGTATCTTTACTCAGCTTTTACCCAGTCCTGTTTCATCCACATTGCTACCCAATTGCTGCTCACCACTCTCGATTGTTTTGAATTGATCATGTATGTGAGTTCAGCATAGCTTAGTCTTCCCTCATGCTCAGTTAGGAATTAGAAAACTTATTTTGTGTGTGTGTGTGTGTGTGTGTGTGTGTGTGTGTGTGTGTGTACTTCAGTAAATATTCTCCTGTGGAGGCCAGAGGTTGACTTCAGGTATCTTTCTCTATTGATCTTTACCTTTTTTTTTTCTTTTTTTAAAGATTTATTTATTTGTTTACTTATTTATTATACACCGTGGCTGTCTTCAGACACCTCAGAAGAGGAGGGCATCGGATCTCTTTATGGATGGTTGTGAACCACTATGTGGTTGCTGGGATTTGAACTCTGGACCTTTGGAAGAACAGTCAGTGCTCTTAACTGCGGAGCCATTTCTCCAACCTGGTCTTTACCTTTGTAAGGCAGGGACTGTGACTGAACCTGAAGTGTGCTGTTTTGGTTAGCCTGGCAGGCCAGCAAACCCATGTGACTCACCCATCTCTACTCTTCAGTGCTAGAGTTATAGGCACATGTTACCATGCACTGCTTTTCTCATGTGGGTGTTTGATCTAAACTCAGGTTGGCATGCTTGCATGGCAAGCATTTTACCCACTGAGCCATCTGCCCCATCTTGGTTCCTATTTTTTTTTTTTTTTTTTTTTTTTTTTTTTTTTGAGACAGGGTTTCTATGTGTAGCCCTGGCTGTCCTGGAACTCACTCTGTAGACCAGGCTGGCCACTAACTCAGAAATCCGTCTGCCTCTGCCTCCCAAGTGCTGGGATTAAAGGCGTGTGCCACCACCGCCAGGCGATGGTATACACTTTCAATCCTAGCACTCAAGAGGCAGAGGCAGCTGAATCTCTGTGAATTTGAGGCCAGCCTGGTGTACATAGCAAGTTCCAGGATAGCTAGAATTACATAAGAGGGGGATGGAGAGATAGCTCTACACATGTAAGATTTCATTATTAGAAGTAAATGCCAGCCGGGTGGTGGTGGCGCACACCTTTAATCCCAGCACTTGGAAGAAAGAGGCAGGAAGAGTTCTAGGCTAGCCTGATCTACAGAATCAGTTCCAGGACAGCCAGAGCTAAACAGAGAAACCCTGTCTTGAAAAACAAAAAACAAAAAAAAAGTAAATGCCAAATTCCTATAGACCTGCCAAGAAGTATTCTGTGTAATGAACATAAAGCCCATAGTACTGAAAGCACCTTGTCACCATTACCCTCAGCATTTAGACATTTGAAGCAGCATTTGCTAATTCCAAGTCTGGCCTGCTTTATCTGCATGACTTCTCAAAGTTCATTGACATCTCTCTCCCATATTTTCAAGTTTCTTTTATACCCTTGGATTAATTTATATAGACTTGAACTTAGATAAAGCAGATAGATGGGCTCTTTGTGCTTTATGTAAGCATTCTGTTGATGTTTAGCAATGATGTTTTACATCTGAAAATCATTTTGTTTCTGTTAGAATAGATCAGGGAAAAATAGAATAGTTGTGTTTGGGTCACCTAGTAGTATGTGTTCTTTTGGGGACTGAGGTGCTCTGCACATGCTCAGTGAGTGCTGCCATCATTAATATATATTTAAAAGTCATCAAGGATTCTAATTTGTCTTCAAGTCTGTAGTCACTTTGAAATTTTGAGCGTTTTAACTCATCTGCCTCTTTATTTATTTTGTGTAATATATGCTTTTTTAAAAATATCCTTAAAAGTACTGAGCTTTGGAGGAGGAGTAAGAAGTCATGGATAGAGGATGGCCTAGGCAGTGATCAATGGGAGGAGAGACCCTTGGTCCTGTGAAGGCTCTATGCCCCAGTATAGGGGAATGCCAGGGCCCGGAAGTAGGAGAAGGTGGGTTGGTGAGCAGGGGGAGGGTGGGGGGAACAGGGACTTTTTAAATTTTCTTTTTCTTTTCTTTTTTTTCTGAGGGGAAACCGGGAAAGGAGATATCATATGACATGTAAATAAAGAAATATCTAATTAAAAAAAGAAAGAAGTCATGGATGTAGGCCCAGTGGTTTCTTTAGAAATGCTACCATTAAATAAATTTGCTTGCAACTTTAAAAGGACTGGTTTCCTGGATCCACTAAACACAATATGAGTTCTGGATGCTTGGAAATGGTTATAGTTTTAAGTATCCCTAGGTAGTTTTTTTGTAAAGCTGGGTTTATAAACCACTGTTGGATTTATATATGCAGGATCCCTGGCTTCTAGGTAGTATTTATTTAACAGATGATAGTACAATTATATATACCATGGCAACAAGTTCAAACAGAAACTGGGTGAACTTTAAGAATCAACATTTTAAAAAACACTGGAACACTGTTGGAGCAATGAAGACCAAATGAATTAAAGTTTCAGGGATGCAAGAGATGTTTGTAGTGGGCTGATTATGGACACATGCTGAAGGAAAAAGATAAGCCAGAGGTGAACAAAATCTTATTAAGATGTAGTGTATTCCTGACCCACTTGAATCACTGGTCGGATTACAGTGATCATCTTTCTCAACCCTTTTTGCTTAATGAAGAAGTAGTAATTGTCACTAAGAGGATACTAGAGTTTTAAGATTCGTTTATTTGCAGTATTCAGAGTACAACAAACAGTTTCTACAGATGTAAAAAGGTGAAAAATTGTGGTCCATATTCAAAAAGCAAAGTAAACTGTAGAAGTAGATTCAGAAAGTTGGCAGCAGACTTAAACAACAAAAACAACAAAGAAACAAATAAAAACCCTATAGTGTGGGGCTGGAGAGATGGCTCAACAGTAGCTACTCTTAGGGAGAACCGGGATTTGGTTCCCAGAACCCACTTTGGGCAGCACACAGCTCCCTGTCTGTAACTTTGATTCCAGGTGATCCAGTGTCACCTTTTGGCCTCAATAACACTGGTTACACACATGTGGATACTTACACACAAATAAAATTTAATTTTTAAGATAAAACAAAAAAACCCCCGTCATTTGCTAAGAAAATAGGGGGAAAGACAATTATGATGACTGGGAATTTCCCTGAAGAATTGGAACCCAGAGAAGGGAATAGAGAATAGGTCATCTAGGAAGCAATAACACGGTTACGAACTGCTTGAAGTCTTCCATTTATTTAATTAGAAAACGTAGGCCCAGGACTCTAGCACTTCCTTCTGTCCTTGCTGTGCTCTCACTGCTGTCTGCTCATTCACTCGTGTTCTTTTTCTTGGCCCTGCCCTTTACCTGCCTCACTCCCTGGGAATGTTTTGGGAAACAGTTCAGTTGAGTACAGACTGTTTAAGATCCATGGGGTCATAGACCTCTGTCTGTTTGTTTGCTGTATCAGTGTTAGGTAATGGGTGGATCCCTGGGGCTCTCTGACTAGCCAGTCTAGCTTAATTATGTATCTCCAGGTTCTAGTGAGAGACTCTGTCTTAAAAAGCAAGGTGGAAGCTGTGGAAGATAGAGAAATGATTCAGTAGATCTGAGCAGTTGCAGTGCAGGCATGAGGATTAGAGTGTGGAGCCCAATGCTGATGAAAAAGGCCAGGGAGGCCACATATGTGCTTGCAACTGTAACTTCAGCATGATAGGGGAGTAGAGACGGGATTGTTAGGTGTAACTTCTTTCTATTGCTGCCTGATTCATATATCCTTGATCATTTTGGACCTCAGCTGTTGTGGTAATCCAAACCTTTATCAAGGAGAATATGAGTCTGTCCTGTGTGCCTACTGCATGTGTATGCATGTAGCACACTGTACTGCAGCGCAGTGTAACATAGTGCAGTGTAATATACTGCAGTGCAGCGTAGTATATACTGTAGTGCAGTGTACTGCAGTGCAGCGTAGTGTAGTATACTGTAGTGTAGTTACTTTACTGCAGTGCCGTGTAGTGTAGTACTGCAGTATAGTGTAGTCTACTGAAGTGTAGTGTAGTACAATGCAGTGTAGTGTAGTGATTTTCATTAACTTTTGGTCTTATACAATATGAGGTTAGAGACTTTTTTTTTTTTTTT
>NW_022196911.1:75082569-75083767 GCF_008632895.1 Mastomys coucha
CCACCACCACCACCACCACTACCACCACCGAGACATTTCTAAGATTCAAGGTTCCAGTCTCTGTTTCCTTTATGTGGTAGCAGTGCTTTATTCCTTGGTTATGGGATAGGTTACACCATTTAATGGAGTGACCTTTGACTATGGATATAGAGCAGTGATTCTCAACCAGGAGTTTCCAGAGGACAATTGACAATATTTAGACATATTTGTAATAGGTACAAGTTTGGGAAGGTGAGGTTCATGGCATCATGTGGGTAGAGATCAGGGATCTGACCTAGATCTGACAGTGTTTGGGGAGGGGGAGTGAAGAACAGAATTATCCAGTAAAAAATGTTTGTAATGCTGAGGTTGAGAAAGCATGGTTTGGTGGCTAAGCAGTATTATCTTTCAGTGGATTCTGCTGGTACTGTTTCTCTCTCAGGAATCAAAGCATGCAAACTACAGATGTCTAAGTTGGAAGAATTAGAAGCCAAACTGCCAGTAGAGTTTTTAAGGCTATGTGAGAGCAGCCTCCGCTGTTCTTTATTTCTAGGCTTATGTTCTCTGGCTATGGAGAAAGCACGATTTGATTCAGAGAGTAAATGCTCTCTGTCAGATAGGAGCACCAGCCCTGTGGAATTTCTCTCTCAACTACCATTTCCTACTAGAACATCTGCTTTGGGGTGATGGCCCATGTCGTGAGACCAGGCAGTCTTAAGTCCAGAGCCCAACTACATTCCTTCTCTTATGAAGGGAGTTCTTTGTTCAGAAGCACTGCTAACAGTATGTCCAGTCATAAACAATGCCTCTCTGGAGTCCTTTAATGATGCTAGCAGAAGCATTTCAGGAAGAGATGCAAATCTGTCTAGAACATGTTTATATGAACATATATATGCTAGTTCTATGTGTATGTATACATATGACTTATTTTCTCTTTAAAAGTATGTTACTGTCCACTGTAATTAGTAGTTAACTATCATCAATATTTTGTGAACATTTTATTTTTTGATTTAGGGGTGGGAGCAAGACCTGTATGGTACTTCGCCCATAGTCTCAGCACTTGAGATGCTGGAGAGTCCTGGAGTGTTGGACTACATAGTAACATTCTGTTTCAAAAGAGAAAGAAAAACAAAATTGTTATAAGTTATAGACTTAAAAAAAAGTTAAATTGCCCTATGAACAACATAGAGCAGGGCTTTGTAAACCTTTTCTTTTTTTT
>NW_022196911.1:75083777-75094295 GCF_008632895.1 Mastomys coucha
TTTTTTTTATTTTTATTTTTATTTATTTATTTATTTTTTTGTAAACCTTTTCTACTTGTTAACATGGCCAGAGAAAAATGCACACAGCCAGGGTATATAGATACATAAAATAGTTATATAGATCAAACATTTATTCCTAGTAAATAAAAAGAAAATTATTATTTTTTTAAAGATTTATTTATTATTATACATAAGTACACTGTAGCTGTCTTCAGACACACCATAAGAGGGCATCAGAACTCATGATGGGTGGTTGTGAGCCACCATGTGGTTGCTGGGATTTGAACTCATGACCTTCGGAAGAGCAGTCGGTGCTCTTAACCGCTGAGCCCTGAAAATTATTTTTAAAACAATTCTTTGGCATAAATGTGATTTTAGCATTTATTTAACATGAATGCAAGGGCCTGGAGAGATGGCTTAGTGGCAAGAGCACTGGCTGTTCTTCTGTAGGACTTGGGCTCAATTCCCAGTACCCACATGGCAGTTCAGAACTGTCTAGAACTCTAGTTCCAGGGTATCTGACACCCTTATACAGACAAACATGCAGGCAAATCACCAGTCTGACACTCTCACACAGACATACATGCTGACAAATCACCAATACGCATAAAAATAATAATAAAAATCATTTAAAATGAATGCCAATATGCATGCTAATGCAATGAATGTGATTATTTTTACATAAAAGTAAACCTTGAAGTATTTGATACTGCACAGCATAGAGCATCTTTATTGTGTTTCAGAGGTAATTGGTATTTTGATTTATAATTGTCATGTTGAGAATGCTGATTTGCATAAACACATATGTAGTTCAAAATGACAAAGATATGTTTACGGTCATTTCAGAATTGTCGGGAATTCTCTTGTAATTCCAAATGGAATTCTGTGTGCGCACGCATGTGTGTGTATGTGATTGTGTGTGTGGTGTGTAGGTTAAAGCAACAACTCAGAAAGAGGTTGTAGGCTAGAGACCACTGTCAGGTATTCTCCTCAATTGCTCTCAGCCTTAATCCTTGAGACAGGGTCTCTGGCTTAAACTTGTCATTGATCATTTTGAGTAGCTTGGCTGGCTAGTAAGCCTCAATGACCCACCTTTTTCTTCCTCCCCAACACTGGGAATTTTAGATGTATGTTGTGGCCAGTGGGATAGAATTCCATTCCTTACATTTTCATGGCAAGTGCTTTACCACTTAAGCCATCATCCCTAACCCACTCAAAGAATAATTTTTAAAGTCAAACATACTAATACAAATCAATCCAAAGATATGCTGATTTGATATTTGCGTGCTGAGGGATCATGGTAGAAAAACATTGCAAGGGCTGGAGAGATGGTTCAGCGGTTAAGAGCACTGATTGCTCTTCCAAAGGTCCTGAATTCAAATCTCAGCAACACATGGTGACTCACAACCATCCGTAACAAGATCTGACACCTCTTCTGGGGTGTCTGAAGACAGCTACAGTGTACTTACATATAATAATAAATAAATCTTAGGAAAAAAAAAAGAAAAACATTGCAAGCCATTGGATTTTTTTTTTTTAATAATTAAACCATTGAGTTTCTATAAGAACAGAAAACTTTGTATGTATAATGAAAAGACTACACTTAATAATGCACAGTAATCTAGGTCCTATCTAAGGGGTTCTAAGTGTGTGTGGCAGGATGGCACGTGCAATCCAAAGCATACTTTGTGTGTTCCAAGGCTGCAGTGAAGTTCTGTGATGTAACAGGAGGGAGTACCACCAACTCATTTTTGATTGTTGCACCTGAGAAAATTTTCATTATTGCCAGCATTTTCATGATCCCCATGACTCATAGTTTAAGAATTAGTTGGGAGCTACAGTAAGTGTAAACTAGTGAATTTTTAATTCTATAATTTTACCCATACAAATTTATCTTTTTCTATTGTTTCAAATTTTATAGAATTCTACTTGGTGTAGAAGTCCTTTGTTATGAATTACATTGTTGATACTATTATAGCTTGCCAAATTAAATATTTTGCACTTATTTATTTTATCAGTTTTTAGCCTGTATATATGTTACCATGTATGTGTGTGCTTGGTGAATGTGAAGGTCAGAAGAGGGCACTGGAGACTGGAACTGGAGTTATAAAGAGTTGTGAGCTTAGCCAGGCAGTGGTGGAGCATGCCTTTAATCCCAGCACTTGGGAGGCAGAGGCAGGCAGATTTCTGAGTTCGAGACCAGCCTGGTCTACAGAGTGAGTTCCAGGACAGCCAGGGCTATACAGAGAAACCCTGTCTCAAAAAAAACAAAACAAAACAAAACAAAAAACATATTCCAGAAAGACAAAGATTTGTGTTCCCCTCATTGTATGTGTGGCATGTATATAGAAGAGATTTACTGAATGAATTTATGAGAAATGATTTTCTGTGCTCCTCAAGAGAACTGTCTGACAAATGTCGTCTTGAGAGATTAAAGAATGGCTTTTAATTTTTAAGAGTTTATGTTTTTATTTACTGTTTTGTATTAATTATTATAATATATGCTACAGCATGTTAGTGGAGGTCAGAAGACAGCTATGGGAGTTGGTCTTTTTGCTTCCAACATGTCATCCCTGGATTGAACGCAGGTTATTAGACATGCACAGTAGCACCTTCTCCTACTGAACCATCTTGCTGGCTCTAGACTGACCCTTTCCCCCCATTCTCATCTTGTTCTAATCAAAATAAATAATAGTTTATATCAACAGTTTTAGATTAAAATTTGGTTGAATTCTAGGAAAAATATGCCTTTCAAATATGGTACATCTATTAACTAATATGAACTGTTTTTTACTATTTCAAACTAAGTAAAAATTTTATTCAGTGTTGTATGGTTTTAATCTACATGTTGTCTCATGAATAAATGTTTCTAAATGCAGTTTGGGAACTAGAATTTGAGAAACTTTTATTTTTCCTTAACTTCCAAGATAATCACAAGATACAGTGAATTCTCAAAAATGTCAGTGGACCTATTAAAAATAGAAACATTTCAGCTACAGTTCAGATACTGGAAACTTTTTCTGGGAATAATTTATTTTGATTTTCTTATCTTTCAGAAATCACTCTAGGTCTGAAGAATGTGAGTTTTTAATAGTGCTCTATTAATCTCTCTAGACACAGCACAATTCTAGCTTAGATGATTTGTAACAGGCAGTCAACTGTTGAAAGATTTGACTTTATTGTGTGTGTGACAGGGGCCCATTGAAAGGCTGTCAGTATGAATGCCATGGGCACATGTCTTAAACAGTTTCTTTATGGTTATACTGGAGATGGGTTTGAGGAGACAGTATTAACGACAATGAGAATAAGAAATTGTAATGGGAATGAAGTTCTGAAGGAGGGAATTGATTGTAGGAATTTTGGGGAGCCTGAATGTGAGATTTGTGTAGGAGATGATATTGGAAGGCTTAGATGATTAAATAAAGACAGCAGGAAACTAATGGGAGTAAGTTAGTTGGGATAGCCAGGGCTACACAGAGAAATCCTGCCTTGTAAAACCAAAAAAAAAAAAAAAAAAAAAAAAAAAAAAAAAAAAAAAAAAAAAAAAAAAAAAAAAAAAAAAAAAAAAATGGAAAGGTTGAATGACAGGGCTTTAAAAAAAGTTGTGCAGTGCATGTTCATATTATGCAGATGTATACATGTGCACTTGTGTGTGTAGAGCAGAGGTCAACCTAAGGTACCATTCCTCAGGAACAATCCAGCTTTTAAAACTTTTATTTATTTTACTTACTCTTTGGTAATTTTATACTTGAATTCTCCAACTCCCTCCCACCTTCATGTCCTCCCTTTACCCTCCTGCCTGCCTGCCTGCCTGCCTGCCTTCCCACTGAGTCTAATTAGTGCTGCTGGTATGCAGTGTAAGACCATATATTGGCACATATATCATGGACCACACTCCAAAAGAAATTATCCCTCTTTATCTTGTTTGTCCTGTCTGTTTTTTTTTTAAGGAGTAATTTAATATTTCATTTCTTAATGGTTATAGCTGGTCTTTGGCTACTTAGTAGGTTCTTTCTTCTTCTGTCTTTTTTCTTTCTCAATTAATTTTAATATAGCTTTCTCAAAGTCATTCCAAATGTTTGTTTTTTAAATTATTACCATTTGTTTGTTTGCTCTGTTCTGCTTTTGTCACCTTGACACAAGCTAGATACTGGAAAGAACCTTAGTTGAGATGCTGCCTCCATCAGATGGCCTCTAGGCAGGGCTGACTAGTTGATATGGGAGGGTCCAGCCCAGTGTGGTTGGTTCTACCCCTGGGCAGGTGGTTCTGAATTGTATAAGAAAGCAGACTGAGCAAGCCGTGAGAAGCAATCCAGTAAGCAGCTTTCCTCTATGCTTGTTGCTTCAGTTCCTGCCTTCAGGTTTCTACTTTGACTTTCTTCAGTGATGGAGTATGACTTACATGGGTTGTTCTCTGACCTCCATGTATGCAGGACACATTCATGGAGAGAAATAAAATTAAAAAGAAAGACAAATCCATGTAAAATTCAGGCTGGAGAGATGGCTTAGCGGTTAAGAGCACTGACTGCTCTTCCAGAGGTCCTGGGTTGAATTCCCAGCAACCACATGGTGGCTTACAACCATATGTAATAAGATCTGATGCTCTCTTCAGGTGTGTCTGAAGACGGCTACAGTATACTCACATATATAAAATAAATAAATAAATCTTTTGAAAAAAATCTAAGTCAGGCAGTGGTGGCGCATGTCTTTAATCCCAGTACTTGGGAGGCAGAGGCAGTTGGATTTCTGAGTTTGAGGTCAGCCTGGTCTACAGAGTGAGTTCCAGGACAGCCAGGGCTACACAGAGAAACCCTGTTTCAAAAAACAAAAAAACAAAACAACAACAACAAAAACCCTATGTGAAGCCAGTGGCTGTTAGTAACGTCCCTGGTGGGGAAGATACCGTTTATCTGGTTTCTAGGCACATAGGAGTCAGATCTTGGTTAGCACTAGTGGTCCATTAGAGATATGCTCTGCCATAGTCTATAGGTACCAAGTTTTAGAAACATTTCATTATTTTATGAATTTGCCATGTTTATATTGAGCAATTTATCTAAATCTGTCAAAACTGTGTTTTTGAGCCAAGTGTATCTATACTCCCAGTACTGGGAAGGTGTAAAGTAGGAGAGTCAGGAGGCTAAGGCCAGCCTCAGCAACAGAGAATTTGACACCCACTTGATTTCTGTATGATACTGTCTGAAAAAGTTACTTTTTTAAAAAAAAGAGATATTCGTTATTATATGTAAGTACACTGTAGCTGTCTTCAGACACACCAGAAAAGGGCATCAGATCCCATTTTGGGTGGTTATGAGCCACCATGTGGTTGCTGGGATCTGAACTCATCGACCTGCGAAAGAGCAGTTGGTGCTCTTACCCACTGAGCCATCTCACCAGCCCCGCAATGGTTCTTTCTTAACCTGTGGGTCATGACCACTTTGGCAAATCTCTGTCTCCAAAAATATTTACAATACAATTCAAAGTAGTAGCAAAATTACATTTATGAAGTAGCAATGAGTATAATTTTATGGTTGGAGGTCACACCATGAGGAACTGTATTTAAAGGGTCGCAGCATTAGATAGGTTGAGAACCAGTGGTTTAGAGGAATATTTATTTCCTTTTCAGTAGTTTTACTTGGTTAGTTTTCAGGTAAATTAAGGACGAGTATTTTATAAAAAAATGTTTTCTGAGATAGGAATATAGCTTAGTAGTAGAGTGCAAGAGTTTGATTTTGATCTCTTGCACCACAAGACAGACAGACAGACAGACAGACAGACACACACACACACACACACACATTTGGTTTATTTTTTTATGCTTTGGCTTTGAGTCATGGCCCTGTAGTTGAAGATGGCCTTGAGTTAACTGTGTGTTGGGGATTACTCTTGACTCCTGATTCTCCCATCTATGCTCTTCTCAATTGGTAGGATTACAGGCATGTGCTACTGTTAGAGAAGTGATAAATCTTCTGTACACTGAGAGCTTAGTGAAGTGAGGGAAAGGCTTTCTAACAGCACTTGCCTGACTCTGGCTAATGCTCAAAGATAAGCTAGCCTCAAATAGAAGATGTTACTAGCATGTACACATTAGACTTATGCATTCCACGCACGCTGTCATCCTTAATTCTTTTTCAGATCTAGTACCAGGTTACACTTTGAATGGATGAGAGATATTGTCAGACTATAAGTACAATAGTGCTGTTTTTTAAAAATAGTTGTTAGCCAGGGTCTTCTGACCCACCTGTAGAATTATGTTTTCTGTGTTAAGAGCACAGGGGACTCAGGCTGACCAGGACTTAATGATAGCCGTGACCTTGCACTGCTCCCCAGAGCTGCCCCCTAGAATTATGTTCTTTGATACAGGGATGGGCCAAGGGGCTGCTTGTAAGTCAGAGTTGTCTCATTTTGTTATGGGAATGGAGCCTCTTTGGAGGTCAATCTTTATTTATTTATTTTATAAGATATTTTCTTTATTTACATGTCATATGATTTCTCCTTTCCCAGTTTTCCCTCCTGGAGGTCAATCTTGATGAATCAACTTCAGCAGAAACATTCATAGCAAATCCAAACTTGAATTATGGAACAAAGTTGTCTTTCTCACATTGTCTGGTGGGGTACACTAATCTTCCAGTCCTGCTGGAGGCAGTAGTCCTTTAGCTAAATTCTTTGTTCTGTAATTTAATATTTCCTGAGCAAGTTTATTAATAATTTTTTTCTCTATTCTCTCTATAGCCCAGGCTGTCCTAGAACTCGCTTTTGTAGATCAGGGTAGCCTCAAACTCAGACATCTACCTGCCTCTGCCTCCAGAGTGCTGGGATTAAAGACATGGGTCACTGTGTCTATGTGTGTGTATACACACATATATACATATACATATATGTATATGTATACACACATACACATATACACACACATGTGTATATATATATATTTAATGGGTATGGGGCACACATGTTCTCAGTATTTCCCTAACTTGTAATCCACCTGTCTCAGTTCCTTCCAGTGTTAGGAATATAGGTATGTACCATGGAGCCCAGCTCTCAACACCCCCCTTCTCCCACCCATTGACTCTAAAGGTATTATTTTAGCATTGGGGTGTTAAAAGTAGACGAGTTAAAAATAGACTGAGTGTCTCAATGAGAAGTTGAAAGGGCTTCTAGACTTAGGCCTGGAAGTTAAACTTGTGTTGGTTCTGTTCCCCACGATTATTCCAAGTTTATTTTAATCTACATCTTGCCGTTTTATGAACGAAGTTCTCTTTCATTCAGTTCAATAAAGAACATGGCCGGGGCTGGCGAGATGGCTCAGCGGGTAGGAGCACTGACTGTTCTTCCGAAGGTCCTGAGTTCAGATCCCAGCAACCACATGGTGGCTCACAACCATCCGTAATGAGATCTGTCGCCCTCTTCTGGTGCATCTGAAGACAGCTACAGTGAATTACGCTGGAGCGAGAGGGGCTGGCAAAAGTCCTGGGATCAACAGCAGCCACACACATGATGGCTCATGGCCATCTGTGCGGCTACAGTGTGCTCATACACATAAAATAAATAAAAATAAATCTTAAAAAAAAAAAAAAAAAAAAAAAAAAAAAAAAGAACATGGCCATTAACAACACTGCTAAATAGCTCCAGCTTCTGGTTTGAACTAAGTTGTAAAATTAGCATAGTGGCAGGTGCTTAAACCTTTATATACACCATGTTACAGCTAACACATAGTATCTTTGTTAATCATAATCTATTTTCTTAAGTACTGTGAAGGAGGTAAAACCTAGATGAGAATCTTCATTGTTGCCTTTTGTTATTTTAGCTTATTAAAATTGATAAATTGTGAACTTTGCCATTATATTTTATTATATCTTAAAATTTGAATCCCACATGTTAGCTTCATAAACATTTAACTGTCCCTGTTTGGTTTTATGGTGAATTAACAAAGCACACTTATAAATATGATTAAATGTGGCTAGCCTTTTTAGTCATTCTTTAAAAAAAATTATTTTCCAATCTTCCTCTCTGCCCTTTCCTGCATGTATGGGAGGTCAGAGGGCATCCTCAGTGACTCCTCCACTTCATTTTTGAGATAGGATGTTTAAGTGACTAACAGTTGATAGTAAGCCCCAGGGGTTCTCTGTCCCTGTTTCCCAAGTACTGGGATTCTAGGTGTGTGCCACTTTGCTCAGCTCTTTACATAGATTCTGGAAGAAGCAACTCAGGTCTTGAAGGCACTGCATTAACCAAGCCCCTCCTCAATGCTCTGTCTTCATTTTAACATCAGTGACAGACAAGGTATCTTATTTTAATATGACCAGAAGAGGAATGAGTTTGAAATTTGTTGGCTAGTTTTTTAAATAATAATATTAGGAAAATATTTTCTCTGAGTGAAGATAATCGGAGCATTAACTAAACTGGTAGTTTTGGAGGCAGCTGTTTCAGAAAGTACCTTTGTCTATTTACGTGCTGTAGTAAAGTTAGTACTATAGGAAGTAGAAATTCATCCATCACACTCCTGGTGGCTGAGAAGTGCGAAGAGTAAGACACAGCAGGTTTGGTGTCAAAGGCTTGTGCTTCCTAAATGTCTCTTCTTGTCCTTTCTTTATATAGGCCCCATTTTTATTTTTTATGGTGTTAGAGATTAAGCCCAGGGCCTTAACATATGCCAGGTGAGCCTCCTACCACTGAGCACATCCCTAGCTCTCCTATTTTATTTATTTATTTATTTTTGAGATAATGTTGCTTAGGCTGGCTTCTTGAACTTTCTGTGTACTCCAAGCTGGCCTTTAATTCATAGTTCCTCTTTGTTCTGCATCTCCATGTGCTATATTAGAGTCATGGGCCATCATGTTCATTTCACTTGGGCCTCTTAGGACATAATCATTCTTTGAGGGCTCTATAACTTAATTAACATTCTTGTAAAACTTTCAATGAGGGCTAAGTTTCAACATATGAATAGGGTGTTGTGAAACACTTTGTCCTATACATCCATGTCTTTGTTATATGTAGGTAGAGTGTGTTTGCTCTATTCCAGTAGCACCACATGTCTAAAGTCTAGAGTTTCGTTTCATTCTCATCTAAGTGAGCATAGGCGAGAGTCAAGATGCTGTTCATCTTGAGGCAAGTTGCCCAGCTATGAATTTGTGAAATTACGTTGTCTGCTTCTAAGATACAAGTTTGGGGCAGGCAGAAGATAAGCATTCCTATTCCTAAAAGGTGAGAACGAGGAAAGAAAGGGATTGTGGGTGTTAAATAAGAAAGTCCAAAACTCAGCAGTGTAAAATAGTGTATCTTAAGGCCCATGAATAATGAGTTTTACTCCACATCTTGCCTTTCATATCCCCTGGTGTGGAATTTGGGCTTTTAAAACTTTGGCAGTCTTGGTGTTAATGGCTCTGCTGGGTGGGTGCAGCCTGTGTGGCATGGTTTGGAATGCTGGTCTGTGGCTCTTTTGGGCTAGATTCAAAAGTTTGGCCACCCAGACCCTTCTTTTGACAAGATCTTTTTCAAGCTATGGCATTCTGAGCCTGACAAGAGGAACAGTACCTATAACAGTACCCAGAAATGTGGTCATTTCAGTTACCTTGATGCTTCCTTCACATATGGCTCCTACAAATCTGTTAAAAAATCATCATAAAATGTAAAAATTTTTTATGGGAATTGCTGTCCCAGATATAAATTTTCATTCTTTACATCATGGCCAGGAAGAAGTTCCCAAATAAAAATTTTGCTTTCCTTTTGATTATAAATTTCATCTTTAAGTCACTTTTCTATTTGGATTTACTATATGCTGTCAAGAGAAGCCATGCTGTGGCTCCTGCTTTTGTTTATATAGTTCATCAGCCATACATCTAATTTTACCACTCATAAGTCCTATTTCCTGTAAAACACAAGTATAGGACACAGTTCATACCAGGTCTTTATCACTTTTTAATTTTATTTTTCAGTACTGAATGTGGAACCCAGATCCTCGAACATGCTAGGCCATTCTCTCCTATTGTGCTATATCCAGCTGCCCTTGCTTCTCTGTAACAAGGGTCTGTGTTCTTCCAGTTGGCAGTGACATGTTCCTCATTTCTGAGAGCTCATCAGAATGACCTTTACTGTCAACATTTCAGAAGCATTTGTGTAATCTCTGAAAAGACAGGCATTCTATGTAATTAGCTTCTGTGCCGTCACCTCAGAATCCCCCATAAGGCTCTGTTCACAGTGACAAGGCTGTTTTTACATGCATGTCTAGATTCTTCCAGCTTGTACCTATTACCCAGTTCCAAAGTTGCTTCTGCAGTTAGGTTTATGTTATAACAACAACTCTACTCTTTGGTTCTAGCTTCTGTCTTTGTTTGGGCTGCTATAACAACATATGCAGCTGTGAAGGGCTGTCTGCATAGGTGGTGCTTTCTTGGTATGTTTTCACCATGTATAATAGTTATAAAGAAATTATGTTACGCTACGAAGTGGTGGCGCATGCCTTTAATCCCAGCACTTGGGAGGCAGAGGCATGAGGATTTCTGAGTTCGAGGCCAGCCTGGT
>NW_022196911.1:75094305-75118011 GCF_008632895.1 Mastomys coucha
CCCTGATATATCAATTGTCTATATTGTTTTTGTTATTTTTGGGGATATTTTTTGAGATTGGCTCTCCATATTTTACCCAGAGTGGCTTCAAACTCAAGCTTATACTTTTTCCATACCCTGAAGAGCTGGGATTCTAGGCATAGCACCACTATGCTTTTCTACTTCTACATATCTTCATCTATTCTCTCTGCCTTTTCTTCGTCCATACATGCATATAATTGGGGGGACATGGAGAGAAACATTTGATACTTAGTTGCAGGCATAATCCCCTGTTCCAGAATGCTTAGGGTGACTTTAAGAGTAAGAACTAATATCTTTAGATGGTAGTATAAGTTTTAAATCTAGGACACCTACCATCATAATAGTACTAAACTATACTCCATGCCTATATTTAAAGTTTGCTAGTAGTAGTTGCCCAAATAATTCATGCATATTTTTTTTTTTTGCTTGTTTTGTGATCGCTCTACTGCATGTACACCTACCTGCATGCCAGAAGAGTGCATCGGATGCCCATTATACATGGTTGTGAGCCACCATGTGGTTGCTGGGAATTAACTCAGGACCTCTGGAAGAGCAGTCAGTGCTCTTAACCGCTGAGCCTTCTCTCTAGCACCCAATTCATGTATTAATAATTTTCTAAATGGTGCTCTCTTTATCTTCTTTGGACTTCAAGTGTTGGGAGTAACTGGTTTTCGGTACTATAAACTTAGTAAATTGTATATTGTGTTTTGTGTGCTGAGGCATGTATACCTCATATATAACTCATTTGAGTTGCTTAGGTTTCAGTACATATTTAGGACAATCTTTTCTAGAAATATATTTTTAAAATGTTTTTGGAAAGTATCATAAAATTTAAGTTCATACAGATGTATTATAGAATGATATGCAAAATTTTCATCTTATGGAAGCATACCATAGGATTTAAAGATTATTTTACCTCTCAAATATAGAGATAACTGGTCCAAATTTGCTTCCATATACATAATAAAATGGCATGCCTTTTTATTAGGTTGATGTTTTGGGGAAAATGACCAGAGGTCTATAATAAGAAAACCACCCATAACTAGTAATTGTTATAATAATGAAAGTATCAGGAGTGTTGTTCATGCCTGCCATCCTAGCACTTGGGAGGTAGAGACAGGTAGCTTTCCAGTTCAACTGAGTGTAAGGCCAGCCTGGGTTACTTGAGATCCTTAAAAAAATAAAATAAAATAAAATAAAAATAAGATTGCAATCCCAAAACAGTAATAGTAAAAAGGATAGTACCATATGCAGTTTTATTTTTATTTTTGATAACCAAAGTGTTTGTCTAGATTGTAGGTCAAATTTTGTAACTAATAGTCCTTCCCCTTTCTGTTTAGTTAGAGAATAGTAATGTGTGCTGAGGATAGCCATATTTGATTTTGTTGAAGTGAATAAAAAACTGGGAAGTTACTGTTTTTTAAAACTGACAATCACTTTAAATAAGTTGTTAGAAGCTACATTCATATTTGTATGGTACATCCACTTGGGTAGCAAGTAACTTCCACGTGGGGTGGCATTTGCTTTTGAAAAAAATTGTCTTTCTTTGGGGACAGAGTATCTCTATTTTAACTTCTGGAGGATGTCTTAGTTACTGTTCTTTCTCCTCTCTGTGAGAAATCATTTGAAAGAGGGCATCAGATCCCTTAGAAGTGTGTTATGGACAGTTGCAAGCCACCACATAGATGTGGGGGATGGAGCCTGAGACCTCTGGAAGAGCAGCTGGTGCTCTTAACTGCTGTGCATCTCTCTAGCCTAGCATTCTTTTTTTCAGTCAGTGTGCAACCTCTACTAATGGAATAGTGGTGTTCACACTTAGGGTGGGTCTTCCCGCCACCTTAAACCCCTCTGAAAACCCTCCCACATGTTGGGAAGGGTTGTGTAGCTCTCAGACTTGTCAGCTTTACAGTAAAGATTGACTATCACAGGCCGGTTTATTATTTTGAAAATGGATCTGACTATGTAACACACGCTAGTCTAGAACTTAATATTTTCCTGCCTTAGCCTATTCAGTGCTGGGATTATGGGTGTTAGGTAGTATAAGTATTTTTATTTTATAAAATGTTGTACATAAAGTTAAAGATTTCTTTGCACCCTCTGATCCCCTTCATTCCTTTCTGTTAACTACTAGCCTAAAGTTTATTTGTATTTTGTTTCCAGCCAGGTATGAAAGTGTATACCCTTTATTTTTTTTATTTTTTCATTTTTATTTTTTGGTGCAGTGAACTTTTATTGATGGTATTCAAGAGAGTAGGATAGGGGTCTGGGATGGAAATTGTGAGGGAGATGCTCAGTGTTGGGGGTTGAGTTGGCAACCCCCAAGAAGAGAGAACAAGAAGAACACCAGAAGAAGGCATCAGATTTCATTACAGATGGTTGTAAGCCATCATGTGGTTGCTGGGAATTGAACTCAGGACCTCTGGATGAGCAGTCTGTACTCTTAACCGCTGAGCAATCTCTCCAGCCCCGATTTCTTTAAGTTTAAGGCCAGCCTGGGCTACATAGTAAGACCTGTTTTAAACAAACACATACAATGGAAAAATAAACATTTTTATATGAGGAATATTTTTTAAAAATGCCTTAAACCTTTTTGTTTATACTTGTTTTTAGGTATAGGCACTCACTTGATTTAAATTTAGCTGTTTTAATAGTGTCAGTTTATCTGTTATATGAATGCTAGTTTATTTTTTCTTCTTCTGTCTTTATCTCTTCTTTTTTCAGACAGAATCCAAACTCACTGCAGTCCTCCTGCCTCAGCTCCCAAATGCTGGTATTGTAGGGCATGCGCTTCTATGTTCAGCAAATCAATTTTTGTTTTCTACTACAGAGGATCAGTTACACTTCTACTCTAGAGGATCATCATATATAAGAGTATATGATGGGGTGGAGAGATGGCTCAGTGGTTAAGACCATTTGCTGCTCCGTCAGAGGACCCAGGTTTGATTGCATCCACATGGGAGCTTACAACTATCTGTAACCTTTCTGGCCTCCGAGCACACCAGGCATGCACATTGTGTAGAGATTTACATATAGGCAAAACACTCATACACATTTAAAAAAAAAAAAAAAACTTGGGCTGGAGAGATGGCTCAGCGGTTAAGAGTACTGACTACTCTTCCAGAGGTCCTGAGTTCAAGTCCCAGCAACCACATGGTGGCTCACAACCATCTGTAATGGGGTCTGGTGCCCTCTTCTGCTATGTCTGAAGAGAGCAATGGTGGTATACTTAATATGCATAAAATAAATAAATATTAAAAAAATCTTGTGGGACTGAAGACATGGCTTAGAGGTTAAGAGTATCCTGGCTGTTCTTTTAGAAGACCCACGTTCAAATCCCAGTACCTACATGAAAACTTAACAGTGAACCATAACTCTAGTTCCAGGGGATCTAGTGCCCTCTTTTGGTTTCCATGGGCACTGTATGCATGAGATGCACAGACAGAAACTCAATACACTCAAGAATAAATACATTTTTAATAAAAGATTATGTGAAGTGTGTTTGTACAGTTTATAGCTAAAGAATAATACTGTGGACTCTTGTATTCAGGTTAGGGAAGAACATTACTGGTATCTTGAAAACTTGTTGATAACCTAAATCACATTGCTTTTCTTACCATTTACTATTATCCTGAATCATGTTTAGAAAAGTTCCCTGCTTTATAGTGTCTCTCCAAACAAGTTTGTTTGCTTGTCTTTGACATTTTGGGGGGGGGGGTAGTTTGAGACAGGGTTTCTTTGTGTAGCCCTGGTGTCCTGGAACTCACTCTGTAGACCAGGCTGGCTTTGAACTTAGAAATCTGCCTGCCTCTGTCTCCCAAGTGCTGGGATTAAAGACATGCGCCACCATTGCCCAGCTGTCTTTGACACTTTTTACCAATACAGCAGTACTATAGGTGTTTGTCTTTCACATGCATTTGGAGTGTCATCTGTATTCTTGTGTGGAGTTCATTACTGCTACAGATTGTCTCATATTTCACTATTTACACTATTGATAATAAACATTTAGTACATACACTTGATCCTTCCCTTCTTTATTTCTGGTAGTGCTGGGGGTCAGAACCTAAGGATTTGCTTGTTCCTTCTAGGCAAGTGTTCCATCTCTGGGCTACATCCCATTTTGTAGTGTTTTTGCTGTAACTAATAATGCTGCTTCTGACAATTGAGAATATATGTCTAGTAGTAGACCTGCTCAGTTTTAGCATATATGAAAATGTTCAGTTTTATCAGAAAATGCCAAATTGTTTTTAACAGTCCTTGATCCCTAGTGCTGTCACCTCCAGCATGTCTCCCTGTTGCTTAGTGTCCTTGGAGTTGTGTATTTAACATTTGTATCTAGCCGCTTGGTGATACATCACTTCTTCCTAGCAGATAGCAAAAGATTACTTTAACCATGTTCCATATTTGGAATTTCATTATTTTTTTAGTTTTTAAGTATATTTTATTATTTCACATATATGAGCATGTTGCTTGTACACATGTATGTATTTATGTAATATATGTATGTGTGTGTGTATATATATATGTATATGTACATGCACTATGTATAGCGCTCATTGATGTCAGAAGAGGGCATTAGATCTCTTGGGACAAGAATTATAGACTTATAATGTGAATTATACAGCTGTCATGTGAATGCTGGGAATTAAATCCCAGTCCTCTTGTAAGAGCAACAAGTGCTCTTGACTGCTGAGCTAATTATCTGGCTCCATTTGTCTTAAAAAAAAAAAGTATGTGTGTGTGTGTGTGTGTGTGTGTGTGTGTGTGTTAGCTGCCTGACATAGATGCTGGAGACTGAACTCAGGTCCTCTAGAGGAGTAAGCACATGTTCTTAACCGCTGAGATATCTCTTAAGCCAGGTTTTTTTTTTTATTATTTTTCAATTTTAGGTGTTTTCATTTTTGGGTTTTTTTGTTTTGTTTTGTTTTTGTTTTTGTTTTTGTTTTTTTTTTTGTTTTTTTTGAGACAGGGTTTCTCTGTATAACCCTGGTTGTCCTGGAACTCACTCTGTAGACCAGGCTGGCCTCGAACTCAGAAACCCGCCTACCTCTGCCTCCCAAGTGCTGGGATTAAAGGCATGCGCCACCACCGCCTGGCTATACTTTTCCTTTTATCCAGGGTGTTTTATTGTCTTTGAGATGTTTTCCTAGCTATCTTGTTTGTGTGTTTATGGTTTCCAAGACAGGGTTTTTCTGTGTAGCCCTGGCTTTCCTGGAAAAAACCCTGTAGGCTAGGCTGGCCCTGAACTCAGAGGTCTGCCTGCCTCTGTCTCTCTAGTATGAGGATTAAAGGTGTCCACCACTAGTGTCTGGTTTTATTTAATTTATACTTCAGCGTTCAAGATCAAGCCATCCAAAATGCCAGCATAGGTAGGGAGGAACTTGAGAGGCCCCACTGCTGACAATGGAGCTATTTTTTTGGTAGTGGATAGTTACTGTGGGAGGGAAAAATCATTGAAGGTTTGGCCAGTGTTGGTTGCCCAGTCTCCAATAGCTCTATAACCATGCACATATATGGTCTGCATTAAATGGACTTAGACTATTTTTAAAAAAGGACTAGAGAGGGCTGGCGAGATGACTCAGCAGTTAAGAGCAGTGACTGCTCTTCCAGAGGTCCTGAGTTCGGATCCCAGAAACCACCCATAATGAGATCTGACGCCCTTTGAAGAGAGCTACAGTGAATTACGCTGGAGTTAGTGGGGTCAGCAAAGATCCTGAGTTCAATTTCCAGCAGCCACACACATGATGGCTCATGGCCATCTGTACAGCTACACATAAAATAAATAAAATAAATCTTTAAAAAGAAAAAGGGCTGGAGAGATGGCTCAGAGGTTTTTTTAAAAATGTCATGAAGTTGGGAGGCAGACATGGAGATCTGGGACATTGGAGGGGAGAAATGGGGCTGGACATAATATTTCATTGTAAACATATTCTCAATAAATTAATGGTTCTCAATAAAAATTAAGTAAAATATTTATATTTTAATTGTATTGTCAGCAAATATGGTTTTTACATTATCAGTACTTTCAAATTTGACTTTAACTTTTTATAGTTGAATATTTTATTACTTACCCCTGTTGCGAAAGTTTTCAAAATGTAGTACATGCTAGAAAAGTACTGTATCCTGGGCTGTATTCCTGATCCTCTTTAGTTTTTACATTTTGTTTATTTTATTATTTTTAAAAGAAGATTTATTTTTATACTTGGAAGTACAATTACAGATAGTAGTGAACTGCCCTGTGGGTGCAAGGGATTTGAACCTCGGTCCTTTGAAGGAGTAGCCTATACTCTAAATTGCTAATCCATGTCTCCTACCATGCTTTTTACTTTGTAATTTTGAAGCAGATTCTCGCTGAGTTTCTTGGGCTTGCTTTGCACTCTTTTGCACTGGCTAGCATTTGAGTCAGAGTCTGAGCATCCATCAGTAGTAGTGGGATTACAAGTCTATGCCAGGTTTAGTTTAATAAACAACGGACAGTTTTAATATCTCGAAGTTCTGCTTTTCTAAAGTCCATGAGTGCCTTCATGATGTAGCTGTTGCTCACAGTTTTTCAAAAGATTTCAGATGAGTGGCAGGCATCTAAAGATTTGACATGTACTACATTACTCACTTCCAAGTAAAATCATTTACATAGCTATAGGGAGGTGGCTTCAATTTTTGTCTATCTGTCCGTCTGTCTGCCTATCTATCTACCTATCTATCTATCTACCTACCTATCTTATCTATCTATCTATCTATCTATCTATCTATCTATCTATCCATCCATCCATCCATCCATCCATCCATCCATCCATCTAATCTATTTAATCTATCTCTAGCTGCTTGCAAAAGGGCTCAGTTCCTGTTGGTCGGCCTTCTTGAATACATAACAATTGACATTGTGTAAGGTGAATGTTTTGAGAGAATCAGAAGCCTTCTTTTGACCCTTAGAAGTTGATATACCCTCCCTTCTGCTATCTTATATTACCCATAGAGAACAGTTTTCATATAGGGTGCAAGAATGACACAAGGTTATACATACTACAACATAGGAATAATTATGGGCCATCTTGGAGGCTAGAGAGTCATGAAGTTCATTTATAAATATTTTATATGTTCTTGAAAATAATGAGTAATCTCTGGTTCTTGGGTATAATTCTTCTGTGTTTTGGTAAAGTTCTACATTCTGATTTTTTTCCCCCTTACTACATTATATAACTGAAAGAGATATATAGTAGGCAGTCTTGCACTGAATTTGATGTGATTTTTTTTTTTTACTTCTTTTATTGTGTGTTCATGTGTGTGTGGCATGTGTACACACATAGGCCAGAGGAGGGTATTGAATGTCCTGCTCTGTCACTGCCTTATTCTTTTTTTTTTTTTTTAAGATTTATTTATTATTATACATAAGTACACTGTAGCTGTCTTCAGACACACCAGAAGAGGACGTCAGATCTCATTATGGGTGGTTGTGAACCATCATGTGGTTGCTGGGATTTGAACTCAGGACCTTTGGAAGAACAGTCAGTGTTCTTACCCACTTAGCCATCTCACCAGCCCCCTGCCTTATTCTTTTGACATGCAATTTCTCACTGAACTTAGAGCTAGACTGGTGGCCAGCAAGCCTCAGCAAGTCTCCATTCTTCATACCCCTAACATCAGTGAGGTTACAGGTACGTGCATAGCCACACCCAGCTTGTTACCTGAGTATGAGCAGCAAAACTCAGGCTCCTGTGCTTGTATAGCAGGAGGTCTTAAGTTCTGAGCCATCTCTCTAGTCCAAATTAGTAGATATGCCAGTTTTGTTATGTGTATATAATTAGGTGCACAGAAGTCAGAGTCTCATGCTGTGAGGTCATCTTCCTTTCTGGTGTTTTTTGCCTTTGTTTCCTCCTCCCTTTCCTTCTTCCATTCCTCCCCTCTTCCCTCCCTCTATCTTGCACATGTTGGACAAGCCTTCTGTTACATGCATTCCACTTCTTCTTCTTCTTTTTTTTTTTTTTAAAGATTTATTTATTTATTATATGTAAGTACACTGTAGCTGTCTTCAGACGCACCAGAAGAGGGCGTCAGAACTCATTACGGGTGGTTGTGAGCCACCATGTGGTTGCTGGGATTTGAACTCATGACCTTCTGAAGAGCAGTCGGTGCTCTTACCCACTGAGCCATCTCACCAGCCCCCTTCTTTTTTTTTTTTTAAAGATTTATTTATTTGTTATATGTAAGTACACTGCAACTGTCTTCAGGCACTCCAGAAGAGGGCATCAGATCTTGCTATGGATGGTTGTGAGCCACTATGTGGTTGCTGGGATTTGAACTCAGGACCTTCAGAAGAGCATTCTGTGCTCTTAAACACTGAGCCATCTTTCCAGCCCTGCATTCCACTTCTTGTTGAGTTTCTTTAGTATCTGCTGGGTCTTCTTCCATTCACTGACCATGAATCTTTGTGTATGTTTGAGTTTTAAGTTTTTCTTATAAATAGTACATGTGGGAATAGTTTGACTTTTTTCTTCCAACTGGAATGTTTATTTTATTTACATTAATTATGATTACTGGCATATTTGAACTTATTTCTGTTACTTTATAAGACTTTTATTTGGCTTTTCACTCTTTCTTTTTCTTGAATTTGACATTTTATTTTATGTATATGAGTACACTGTAGTTATTTGTCTTCAGACATACCATAGGAAGGCACTGGACCCCATTACAAATGGTTATGAGCCACCATGTTGTTGCTGGAACTTGAACTCAGGACCTCTGGAAGAGCAGTCAGTGCTCTTAACCACTGAGCCATCTCTCCAGCCCAAATCTGACTTTTCTTTTAGTTTCATTTTTTCTTCTGCTTGAAGCATGTTCTTTAGAACTGTTTTAAATAAGGGTCTATTGCAGTAATTGCTTTTTTTCTTTTCTTAAAAATATCTTAATTTCCTCCTCATTCCTGAGTCATAATCTCACCAGTATGTAGAAATCTAGGTAGTTGTTTTTCTCTTCTCTGTGTTAAAAGATACCATTTTCTTACTTTTTTACTGTTGTTGAGAACTCACTTGTCATTATAATTGCCATTACTGTATAGGTGGTATTTTTCTTTCTGGCTGTTTTAAAGACTTTTCCTTTTTCACCTTTTGTATTTTCTCTCTCACCAAAGCTAATTATGTTGAGTAATGAATGCAGTAATTGACTTGATTATTGTCATAGTTACTTTTCTGTTGCTGTGATAAAACAGTGGTGAAAGCAATTTATAAAAGAAACTGTTTATCTAGAGGTGGGGATAGTAGGGGTGGTGGAGGTGGTGAGGATGGTAGGGGTGTTGAGGGTGGCCAGAGGGGGTGCTCTGGGGTGGAGTTGGTGGCAGCACATGTCTTTAACCCCCAGCACGCAGGAGGCAGAGGCAGGAGGATCTCTATGAGTTCAAGGCCAGCCTGGGTTACAGAGTGAGTTCCAGGACAGGCAGGGCTACCCAGAGAAACCCTTTCTGGAAAAACCCAAAGAAAAAAAGAAAAAGAAAAGTTTAGTTTGGCTTATGCTTCTAGAGGGTTAGAATCCATGATGTCAGAGCAAAGGAATAGCTGAGAGATCACATCTTGATCCATAACCATGGGGCAGAGAGAGAGCACTGGGAATCTCAAGAGTTTTTTGAAATCGGAAAGACCATAAGACCCCCCAGTGATGCATTTAGACAGTTCTACCAGCTGGGGACCAAGTGTTCAAATATATAAACCATGGGGATCATTTTCATTCAAACTATCAGAGTTGTGGTTATGTTTCACAGGATATTGAAATTTTGTTATATAAGTTAAATACATAAAATTGTATTTGCTTATTATGTGGGAAAACAAATGTAAAAGTCTACTTTTTTTTTCTCCCCCGGGGCAGGGGGTGCTTGAGACAGGGTTTCTCTGTTTAGCCCTGGGTGTCCTGGAACTCACCCTGTAGATCATGCTGGCCTCGAACTCATAAATCCACCTGCCTCTGCTTCCAAAGTGCTGGGATTAAAGGCGGGCACCATCACTGCCTGGCTAAAAGACTACTTTTGAGTGAGGGATAATTGGAAGCTCCTGTGCATGCGCCCTTCTGTAGGGCAGGTTGGTAGGGAGCTAACTTTGTGGTTGTTGTCCTTCTACATGTAAGTCTTTCAGTGAAGATCCACTTTATCTAGACAAATATTGCCTTACTGATTGCTGGGGTAGTAATGTTTGATTAAAGGATTAAGCCAAGAGCCTGGTAGGTTTATATTATGGAGATTTTTCACCTATTTAGGAAGTAATAGGATTATTGTGGAAAGGTTATTTTATAGTTCAGGTTTTAAAATACAGGCAAAGGAAATGGTCATTGAGTCTTTCCCTCTGAATTCATCAAACTGTCTGTAGTTTGTAGACTAGCAGGGGCCACCTGTTGCTCCTGGACCACAGTCTGAGGTACATTACTCCAGGTAATAAAAGGTGGTTGTTAAAGGCAGTGGGAAAGGCAGTGTAATGTAACTGGTTTATTCTTTCACTCAACAAACATTTATTAGTTGCCTTTATAAAACCTTCTAATCAAAGGATAAAATGACTTTTGAGAAAGATGTCTTTCTTCCTACTATGGAACTTAAAATGCAAGAGTGATATGTATTAAACAGGTTATCATGTGGCTAATTATATTTGTTACAAGAATCATAGGCATGCTTAGGATGTAGCTTAATTGATAGAGAGAACTTGTTTAGCCTGCATGAAGTTATAGATTCAGTCTGTAACACTGTATGAAATTGGGCATGGTGGTACATGCTGGCAACTTTAGTAATTAGGGAGTAGAGGCAGAAGGATCAGAAGTTCAAGGTCATCTTTGATTGCAATAGAGAGTTTGAGTTTGGGGTAGATGAGACTAGAGAGATTTTTTTTTTGAGCAAAATAAATTGTATTTGAGTTTTTTTCTTTCATGGCTTTTCAGTGAGCACTTATTACTTTCACAATTGGGGAAAAGGTGAATTAAACTTCTAAAATATGCTATATTAAAATATCTTTAGATGTAATAGGATATAGAGATATCTTTGGACATAATAGAATATAAAGCGTTTAGGTTGCATGAGGAAAAATAATCACCTTTGAATTATCTCTATTTAAAACAAAATATGATCTACTATAAGATCATAACATATAGGGATTTATTTAGAAGAAAGGCTAACATTAAACAAAGAACTGGGAACAATGAGTAGTTTGTTTCTAGTTTCACTCAGAAATTCTTTGAAAGGTCACAGACTAAAATGTGTGCTTCTGTGTACATTCTAATGAGTTTCTAAAAGGCCTCTCAGACTGTAATGGAAGTTAGGGATGGCATTACATTTCACTTAGTGTACACACAGGAAAAAAGCAAAGGAAAAATATCCTGTGAGGAGGAAGAACACCTAATATGTCATCTTTAGGTATTAGGAAACAAACATATTAAGAAGATTATTCTTTGCTGGAGTAGGCTGAGTGGTCAAGAACACTGGCTGCTTTTTCAGAGGACCTAGTTTGATTCCCAGCATCCACATGGCAGCTTATGACCATCTTTAAACTCCAGTCCTAGGGCATTTGACTCCCTTTATTTTGGCCTCCAAGGGCATTGTATGTACATGGTACATAGACATACACATTATTATTAATTATTAATACATTAAAAATTAAACTACCCCTGAATATTGTAGCTTATATTAAGCACATCTCCCAGAAGAATCTGTTATTGGTTATATATTACATATGTAATAGTGCTTTATATAGTATTCAATGAACTTAAAATTATGAAGTTCGTTTTTATTTTAATGCCATTTTAAGTATATAATTGGCAATCAAAGCTATTATTCCTATAGCAAAGTTAAATGAAAAAGGTGAGCTAGCTGCAAATTGTTAAGCCAGGAATACATGGTGCAGGATATGGCTAAGCTAATAGTATTTGAATCACTAAAGTTGGCCAGAGTATGATAACAGCCTGAAATTTAATCCTGAGCTTGTAAAACAGGTATTACATAATTAAGATTTAAAAAAAATACAGATATAAAACATCTAGGCAAAGGTATTTACATGAAGCCAAACTAATTTTGCCAAGAAGTGAAATCCTTTGAATTTACTTTCCCGTGAATGCTTGAGTTTTAGTTTATTCTTTTCCTGCTATTCTGAATAACTGCCCAAAGTTTTCTATACATAGAAGCCGCAAGTCTTTTTTTTTTTTTTTTTTAAAGATTTATCTTATTTATATGAGTACACTGTAGCTGTCTTCAGATACACCAGAAGAGGGCATCGGATCCCATTACAGGTGGTTGTGAGCCACTATGTGGTTGCTGGGAATTGAACTCAGGTCCTCTGGAAGAGCAACTAGTGGTCTTAACTGCTGAGCTATCTCTCCAGCCCAGAAGCCTTAAGTCTTATAGAACCTATTTATACTCACTTCACAAATAAATTATTTATGCAACCATAAATTTTGGAATTGAAATTCCAAAAGCTAATTCCCAAATGCCTTTTCAGCAGGAGCCTCTTTCTTACCAGCCTAAACTACAGTCATTCTGTTTGCATAGAAAATGCTGGCTCCATTATTTCCTTCTCTCCCTCTGTAAAGTTCAAAAGCCACTAGACAAGACAGAGCAAGTAGGCATCTATGTACATGCTTGGGTAAGAGTCTGATCGGGATGAAAAAGGCATTCCTGTGGAAGAAAGCAGACAGAAAGAGTGTCCACATGTGGCAGGCTAGGCAGAGTTAGACAAGTGAATGGGATTGGAGAGACTACTTTGTAGAGGGCTGCCAGAAAGGACATTAGTTCAGATGGGGAAGAAGGGGACAGTAGGCTACAGGATAACAAGGCCCCAGTGGGATAAGGATAGAGTTTATAAGAAAGATATCCCTAGCCAGGCAGTGGTGGCACACACCCAATTTAATCTCAGCACTTGGGAGGTAGAGGCAGGTGGATTTCTGAGTTGGAGGCCAGCCTGGTCTACAGAGTGAGTTCCAGGACAGCCAGGGCTACACAGAGAACCCTGTCTCTAAAGAAACACACAAACAAACAAAAAAACCAAACCCCAAAAAAATCCCAAACAAAAAAGAAAGATATCACTAGATAGGTGTCAGTACCTGAGTGGGCCCAGAAGGTGCTGGTGGGCTGTGTGAATCTTCTGTATGGCTGGAGCAGGCGTGCACTAGCACAAGAGTTTGAGCAGCTGTATATGGGGAAGCAGTGTAGCACAAGCAGGGTGTTCAAGCTTGCCCACAGTAAGGAAGGAGGAAAAGAAAAGAAAGGTCCAGGGGCCCAGTGTGATGACTGAGCTGCAGTGGTGCTTGCCACCAGGCGTGATGACCTGAGCTGGATTTCCGTAACCTATCTGGTGAAGTTAAAGTTCATAGAATTGAAAAACATATAAGATGGCTTTATTTTTTTGGAGTTCTCTTGGCTTCCCTTTCCTTACTTCGTTATTTAATCCCATTAATTAATTGCCCGGCTCTTTTCACACACTTGTATACTCGCACTTGGGAGAACCTTATCCTTTCATTTATCTTTGGATTCGTGTAAGTTTGCAGCTTTATTCTTCTGGATTCTCTATTGATTGTATGGAAGGGCTGGGGAAATTTAGATTTACAAGCTGTATTGTTGCTGCGTTAGTTAGGGTTTCCATTGCTATGAAAAGACACCATGACTATAGCAACTCTTTTAAAGGCAAACATTTAATTGGGACTAGCTTACAGTTTCAGAGGTTTAGCCCATTATTATCATAGCAGGAAGCATGGCAGCATGCAGGCAGACATGGTGCTGGAGAAGGAGCTGAGAGTTTTGGCATCCTCTGGCAGCTAGGACCCTCTCCTCTGCAATGGGTAGAACCTGAGCATAGGGGGAGACCTCCAAAGCCCACCCCCACAGTGACACACTAACAAGGCCACACCTCCTAGCAGTACCATTCCCAATGGGCCAAGTATACTTAAACCAGCACAGTTGCCATTTTCACCTTATAAAATTCTCTTTTTTGAGTTTTCAATTTTTTTCCTCCACAATCTTTTAATCTTTTTTGTTTTTTGTTTTGTTTTGTTTTGTTTTGTTTTTTTTGGTTTTTGTTTTTTTGTTTTTTGAGGCAGGATTTCTCTGTGTAGCCCTGGCTATCTTGGAACTCCCGGTGTAGACCAGACTGGCCTGGAACTCACAGATATCTGCCCGCCTTTGCTTCCTGATTTAATCCTGATTTAAAGGCATGTGCTATACTACTGTCCAGCTTCCTCCTCTTTATGCTTAGTTATGTAATTCTATAGTTTCTGTGCTCTGCCTTCCTTACATCCTAACCTCGTCCTCTCTGCTACTTCTCTGCTGTCAAGTTAATCCTGTCCTACTGACTAGCAACTGTCTGGGCATGCCACTTGTTCCTCCCACCTTTATTCCACCACCTCTCAAGTGGAGAGAGTCGTGGGTGTAGTCTCACAGAGGAGCCTCCTGGGTTCTCTCAGTATTATCATCAGGGTCTAAGAACAGTGAGTTGAGTTCTGATGCTTAGGTACAGAATTACGCTTTTGAGTTGAGATGCATTCCTGTGCAGTAAAATTGAGCTCATCCACAGGTTAGTGTGAATGTGAGCCCTCCAAAGAATTTTTTTTTTTTTGAGATGAATTTCTATGTTTTGTTGCTACTGCTTTGGTTGGGTGGTTGGTTATCTTTACTGCAGTCAGTTTTAACTCTGCTCCTGATTTTATAGTTTATTATATTTGAACAATTGGCTGTTGTGTTCTATTGATTTGTAGCTTAGATTTTCTTGGTCTGTAGTTCATTCAGTGTATACAGTAAAGGCTTGTGTGTATTTCTTGGTCAGTTCTCTTAATTTGTAGCTAAAAGGATATAGCTTTGGTTCTGAGGGTCATCATTCTTCTTGGGAAGCACTGGGAAGAAGATGTGACTTTATAGATATAGTTTTATGACTTACAGAAAGAAAACTGAAAATTAAAATTAACAGACCACTTAGGATTTGCTCTAAATTCTCTGTTGCATTGTACATTAGAGTTTGAGATATAAATATTCATAGATATGGTTGATAAAGATTTACTAAAAAATTGTGATTTTCACGGAAAGTACATGTTTACTCATTTTGAAGAGTAATATCTTACTATTTCTCCCTTTTAGCTTCCAATAAAAACAGGACAGCAGAACACACATACCAAAGTCAGCACTGAGCACAACAAGGAGTGTCTGATCAACATTTCCAAATACAAGTTTTCTTTGGTCATCAGTGGACTCACTACCATCCTAAAGAATGTTAACAATATGGTGAGTATCTGATTTACGAGATTTCTGCTTTGTGGTGAATTTGCTTCATTTTTGTTGTGATTTGGAAGTTTAGAGTAGCATGTTTTTAAGTATGCAAAACATAGTCTTAGAATTTAAGACATATGTCACTATTTAATGGACGAGCACAAGTGTAACTTTGAAATTTTGACTTCAGGTTTTTATTCCCTTTGAAACTTCTCTTATTCATTACTCTGTTTTTTGGGAATTAGAATTTTATATCTTTTGTATTGGTATGCAAACTGATCATAATATAGATTCCTCCCCCCCTTCTTTCCTAAGCTACACTTTGAACTGTGTAGTACAGACTTGGTTAATATGTTTTTTTGGTAGCTGCTTCCTTAAATGTATTTTTTGATTGTTCCTGTCCAAACGTATGTGGTGAATAGAGTATGACCTTTCACTTCTAAAGTGAATTACCTTTTACCGCTATATTAAAGAGTTTTCTCTGCCTTCTCCAAACCTGAAGCAGGCTGGGTAGTGTTAGAGAGTCAATGTTAGAGCAGTGCTCTCTGTTTCTTACCGCTCAGCGACTTACTTCATCAAGGGAGTCCACTGCTCAGAGTTGCCAGTCCTTCTCCCATCCTTTCCACCTGGTAGGAGTGGCTGCTGCTGCACCGCCTCTGTACTCCTCTTCCTCCAACAGCTTCTAACAATCTACTTCACACAACAGATGGGTGTTGGCTTCTCTCAGTCTGTGTTGAGCTGTGGAGCAACCTCCTCTGTAGATTTTGAGGATTAGTTTTCCTTTTGAGAAGGCTCTTCAATATCGGTTATAGAACCGATGAATCGGAGGTATGGACAGTCCAATAGATTGCTTTTCTTTGCTAAAAATTTAGTTTTTTCTAAAAAGCATAGGACCTTTTAAAAAACTGTATAGTGATTTACAAGATACATAAGATACATTTACTGTTTTGCCCGCTATGGAGCACAGTATTAGTGTTTTTGTTTTTTTTTTTTTAATGTCTGAGCATATGGCTGCACTCCTAGACGCACTGCAGTAGTTTATATTTGCAATCTTCTTTTTTTTTTTAAAGAATAATTTATTTATTATATTTGTAAGTATACTGTAGTTGTCTTCAGACATCCCAGAAGAGGGCATCAGATTTCATTAGGGATGGTTGTGAGCCACCATGTGGTTGCTGGGATTTGAACTCAGGACCTTCAGAAGAGCAGTCAGTGCTCTTACCTGCTGAGCCATCCTTCCAGCCCCTGCAATCTTCTTTAGAACTATTGTAGTGTTGGCATTCATGTAGAACTTACTGAAAAGTAAGGTGGTTCAGCGTGTCACTGGTTCTCGGAACACACTGGTTGAAGGTGAGAACCAACCCCTGAAAGTTATTCTCTAGCCTCCACATGGGCACGGTGGAGTGCCCACACCCATACAAAGCACATGCAACACACCTACAATAATGATAAAGTAGAAAACAGAAAAACTATACAGTGAAAGTCACAATTTCTTGTTAGTAAGTAGGTAGGTGATACAGGGTCAGTTTGAAAGTAATGAATGCTTAAGAATCACTGTAATTGATGTCATAGCGTTCTGTTTTAATAAGAATTAAGTTAATTGTTTTGTAAGGGAGGGGATGGCTAAATGCTAATTCAGGACTGGTACAAACCTTTTAACTCATGAACTATTTTAAACTTTCGTTGATTCATTATTTAACCCCACACCCTTCTTCCCTTTCTTCTTCCTTCCCTGTCCCTCCCCCACCCCCATTGAGTGTATAATATACCCTGGGCTGGCCTTAAACTTCTTTTTGGTTTGGTTTGGTTTGTTTTTTTTTTTAAAGATTTATTTATTTTATGTGAGTGCATAAGTACACTGTCACTGACTTCAGACGTACCAGAAGAGGGCATCAGATCTCATTACAGGTGGTTGTGAGTCACCATGTGGTTGCTGGGTTTTGAACTCAGGATCTTTAGAAGGGCAGTTGGTGCTCTTACTGGCTGAGCCATCTCACCAGCCCCGGCCTTAAACTTCTTATGTCCTTGGCGCTAGCATTGAGCTTCTAATCTTCTTGCCACTATTTCCATAGTGTTGAGACTACCAATGTCTTTTCATTATGTCTGGCCAGATTATAGATATTTGAAAAGATAAAGCAGCATGTTTTACTGTTATATAGCTAATGGAAGGCTTTTAAAAAAATGCCTCTATTTCTGTTAACTCAGAAATTTATTTTTTGGGTATTAGGGTAAAGGAAGAAATGATAGATTTAAGTATCATTGAATGTAAAAGACAAAATGGAAGATTAATACTTTTTCTTGATCTTTAGTCTTTTATATTTCATGTGCGCTAATTTGTAGTGAAGTGTTAATCATATTTTCTAAATATATTTTTTAGAGGATATTTGGAGAAGCTGCTGAAAAAAATTTGTATCTCTCTCAGTTGATCATATTGGATACACTGGAAAAATGTCTTGCTGGGGTAAGTAAATTCATTCTAAAGTAGGCAGGTTTTGTGAATTCAGTCTTGAGAATGAGCTGGAATACCAAAGGTCAGTATGGGACACCCAGAACACACTAAGAGTCTTTGTGGTAGATGAATATGAATTCTGTTAGTACAGATGACCTCATGGCACAGTCTAGAGAAAAGTATTCTTGCAGATTTTGTAAATCCTATAGATATTTAAGTTTACTTAAAATGTTATAAGTTTCAGCCCCATTTCTGTCTCTTAAGAATTTTTTAAGAAAATATCCTTATTTTCTTAAAAATGAATCTTGAATCACTATTTGATTTAATTATTTCTCAGCTGTCATTAGGCCTGTGCCTTTGTAGAGTTGGAAGAATGTGGTCCGCAGAGGGCACACTGACTCTGCTGCCTTCATGATACAGTTTCAACTTTATACAGACCCCGAACATGGGCTCTGGCTTCTCTTTGTTTGAAGCTGTCCTTCTGAGGATAGCTATTACCAGAAGATTTGTGTAAATGTGAGTGTTTTCACAGGCATGTGCAGGAGTCATTGAGTCCCATGCAGTTCTGAGTAGCTGTGTCTACTTATTTCAATTAAGACTTTCACTTTTTCAAAATGTTTTCTGCTGTATAAAGTATTTATATTCTTCTCTAATCTTAGTTTTTTTCCAAACATGGGTAGGTGTTTATATAAATACATAATGAATATTTGTTTTAAAATTGTCTACACCACTACTACACTACTAGTTAACTTTTTTCTTTTTATTCAGCACAGAATACAGAATTTTGCTCTTATTCAGAATAATTTCTCTCTTATGTGTTCTCTACAGTAAATCTAGAGGGAAGACATTTAAAACAATTTTTTAAAAGGTATTTTATGTGGATGAGTGTTTTGCCTACGTGTATGTGAATATGTGAGCGTATGTGTGTGTGTGTGCATGTGAGTGAGTATGTGAGCATGTGTGTGTGTGTATGATTGGTGCCTGCAGAGCCAGAAGGGGCATGAGATCTCCTGGATCTGGGGTTACTAGTGGTTGTGAACTACCATGTGGGTGCTAAGGATCATATTCAGGTCCTCTGGATGCTTTTAACCACTGAGTCATTTCTCTAGCCCCTGATATTTTGAATTCTCATTGATCTCTGGCCATAGTCCAGAATTGTAGGGCAGCATTTGTAAGTTTTATACTCAAAATGGTAGGAACTATTTTAGCTTGGTGTCCTCTGTTAATCTGTGAAATGGAAAAGAACAAAATCACCATTCTACAGTGGGGAGTTTAGACATTGAGTTTAGACATTATATTGGGAGTTTAGACATTGTAGCCTTGGCAACACTCTTAGTACTTTGTAATTTTTGCTATATCAGGCAAAAATTACTCTATCATAATCTAGTTGGGGAGAATGGTGTAGTGCCTCTTTAAGTTTCCACAACTTTTTCTTCATTAACATTTTTAATTGACAGGTAATAAATATATCTTGGAGAGTGGTTGCTGATATTCTTTGGAGATATTCTAATTGTAATGATGGTATATTTCCACATTATACCTGTATAGTCTACATGCTACCTTGACTTGGTCTGCTTTGAAATAGTTTCTTTTTGGTTTCTTTTTTTCTTTCTCTTCCTTTTTCCTTTTGGAGTTAGAGATTGTATTCAGGGCTTTTACATACACCACTGAGCCACAGCCCTGGAACTGTGTCAGGTTAGGGAGTTAGTTGCTGCTTACAGTAATCAAATAATCTGTAAGACAGTTGGGCCAACTTTAAAAGTAAATTTTGTGGAATGTAAAAAAGGTTTATGTGGAGTATGGGGGTGGGGATTGCTCTAGAATAAAGAAACTGAAGGGACAGGATAGTCATGCTGTAATCTCTGAATTACTTTTGGATCCTCATTGAATAAAAAGCTGTGAAAAACATTTTCAATGTCATGCAATGTGGACTGGGTATTTGATACATGAATGATACTATTTTTTGTAATGTTAATTGTGTTGAAATTAGAGAATATCCTCATTAGGATAAGCTGACATACATAAGGGCTGAGATATTTTACTATAATGTTTATAATGTACTTTGACATGATTTAACTCAGCATTATTTGTGGTGCTTAATACATGTTTTGGTCAGATTATACAGAGGCCATGTGCTCCCTACCTAGGAATTTCTCTGGAAGTTAAAGGCAATTGATATAATATACTCACAGTGAATATGAATAAAGTCTATTCAGAACTTACAGGGAACTGCAAGTTTCCCCAAAGGGAGGGATCAACTGCTAAACAAGGGAACCTGTGAGGCAAGATGGAGGGTTAGGCTTCAGTTGTAATGATAGGGTGACGATGTCTTACTGCCCATGTATAGGTCGATGTAGCAAATTCAAGGAAATGATAGCAGTTGTTGAATTTGAGTGACAGCTGTGTGGGTGTTCCTTCTATTCCAGCTTCTTTGTATGCTTGAAACTTTCATAACAGTGCATGTTTGCAGGTAAAGTTAAAGCTTTATAATTATGTGGTTATTTCCATTTTAGCAACCAAAGGACACAATGAGATTAGATGAAACAATGCTGGTCAAACAGTTACTACCAGAAATCTGCCATTTTCTTCACACCTGCCGTGAAGGAAATCAACATGCAGCCGAACTTCGAAATTCTGCCTCTGGGGTTTTATTTTCTCTCAGCTGCAACAACTTCAATGCAGTCTTTAGTCGCATTTCTACAAGGTTAGTGCCTATTTCATGTGGGGCTATTAAGTAAAAAAAAATTTAGAATTCTTGTCTGCATAAGAGTGGTTAACAGGGGCTGGTGAGATGGCTCAGTGGTTAAGAGCACTGACTGCTCTTCCAAAGGTCCTGAGTTCAAATCCCAGCAACCACAATGGTGGCTTATAACCATCTGTAACTAGATCTGATGACCTCGTCTGGAATGTCTGAAGACAGCTACAGTGTACTTACATATAATAAGTAAATAAATATTTTTTTTAAAAAAGCGTGGTTAACAGAATGACTTACATCTGGACTTTTGAAGGAATTTTATATATTGATTTTTCTTGACATTTTAATTATGTAATTTTAGAAATTACTTTGGTGATACTGATGTATAGACCTGGAGTAAGATACCTCCATGGCCATATCTTTCTCTGTGTGTGTGTGTGTGTGTGTGTGTGTGTGTGTGTGTGTGTGTCTGTGTGTCTGTGTGTCTGTCTGTCTGTCTGTCTTTCTTTCTTTCATGTGGTACTAAGGATTGAATCCAGGGTCTTGTGTATGTAGGCAAGTGTTCCACTATAGAGCTACACCCTAGCCCTGGTTAGGCACTTTAAACTTATTCTTCAGATTAAGCTATGCAAATCAGATAGAATAGCTGAGAAGAATAGCAAACATTCTAATGACCTAATTCTCATGGCTTCTAAGTTTCTTTAAAAATAATCTAAGCAATATAGAAACAAAAGGAAGTAATTACAAAGTAAAATTCTTTGGAAAGTATGTTTTAAGTGAATATGAAAGTCCCATTTACTGAGTATTCACAGTTTATGCCATGTTTCATAGTGACACTGAAAAGTAGTTATAGGCAAATAAATTGATACTCTTCAAAAACTATTGTGCTGATGTGATGGCTCACAACTTTAAAATCTGAGCATTTGGGAGGCAGAGACAGGAGTTCAAGACCAGCCTTCAGTGAGTTTGAAGCCAGCCAGGGCTGCACAGTGAGACCCCCTTCTCAAAAAAATAAAAAAAGCTCCTAGAAACAAACAAACAAGGAATTGTGTCAAATAATGGAATTTGATACATTTCCAAATTTCTAAGTCAGATGGGCCTCAGGATTCATTATGTTAGTTTTCAGTATTTCTATTTTAACTATCTTGTGGAATTTTAAAATACTATATATTTAATTTAGTGATTTCAAAAATGAAATAGGCAGGAGAGATGGCTCAGTGGTTAAGAACACATGGTACTCTTGGAGAGGACCTGAGTGTGGTTCCCAGCACCTGCATGGTACCTCACAGCCATCTAGTTTAGTTAGTTCAATACCCTGTCTGGACACCAGGCACACATGTGGTGCACATACATGCATAATTCATTCATATGAGCAATCATATGCATAAGATAAAAACAAACTTTTAAAAATGTAATTTCGGGCTGGCAAGATGATGTGTCAGTGGGTAAGAGGATTAATTGCTCTTCTGAAGGTCCTGAGTTCAAATCCCAGCAACCACATGGTAGCTCACAACCACCCATAATGAGATCTGACACCTTCTACTGATGTGTCTGAAGACAGCTACAGTGTACTTATGTATAATAATAAATAAATCTTTAAAAAAATGTAATTTTGGTAAAACAGAAAGTAAAGGAAGTTTTGGGCTGGGGCATGGCTTGGTTCGTAAAGGCGCTTATAGAAGCTAGCCTGTTGGATGTAGTTTTTATCCCTGGGACCTATGGCATAATAGAAAGAACACCACCACAGTGCTGTCCTCTGACCCACACCCCCAACACATAAAGCTTAAAAAGGAATTGTAGACAAAAATGAAAGAAAATTATTGTTTAAATATTTCCTGATAAGTCAAAATTATAACCATGATATTACAGATGAGAAAATTAGTTTAAAATGGTGCTCAGTGGGATGAAATTATAAAGAAATTGTGACTGACTTGTTTTCATGAAAATCATTTGCCTTTCTTGTATAAGTACAGTCATATGAGTTCTTAATTATGATAAAATAAAAAGTATAAAACAACCCATGTAGAGATTTAGTGACTAAAAGGCAAATACAAACAGAGAACACTAATCCTTTTTACTCTTTGGTCCCTCCATCTGTTACTTACTAGTGTTACATAAATGGGGTTCTGTTATGTTCACATCTTGTTTCCCAGCAAGGTGAGTGAGAATATATATTAAAACTTGAGAATTTATGGTCCAGTGTTTTAAGAATTCACTTGCAATCTTTTTTAACAAAAAAGTTGTTCTGTAATTATGATGGTAGGTGACAATATTTTATGCTGTTCTACAATCTTAACAGACTATGAAAAGAAAAAAAATTAAAATTTTATTTAATGATATATCATTGGTTAATGTTTATATAACAGAACATTTCCTTTTTTTTTTTTTTTTGGTTTTTCGAGACAGAGTTTCTCTGTATAGCCCTGGCTGCCCTGTAACTTGCTTTGTAGACAAAGCTGGCCTTGAAATTTCATTTTATATTCTGAGTCACCATATACTGATGGAGCCAACAAGGTGACAAACAGGGAAATAGGATTCTGGAAAGTTATAGAAAGTAAAAACCCTTTCATTTAGGTCACTATGAGATTAGTTTTATTATTTGGAAAAAAAATTCTTAAGTTGAAGATAAAAAACAATAAAGAAAAATGCAGTTTCTTAGTGTATCCATGCAGGAATTGAAGTTCTTGAGTGTTTTGTATAAAAATAGAACAAATATGCTATCTTTGAAAACCCTAAAGCTGGGTTGGATAGATGGTTCAGCAATTAAGGGCACTGACTACTCTTCCAGAGGACCTGAGTTCAATTTCCAGCAACCACATGGTGCCTTATGACCATCTATAAAGGGATATGAGGCCCTCTTCTGTTATGTAGGTGTACATGCAGACAGAGCACTCCTACATTCAAAAAATTAATTATTTATTAAGAAAAAGAAAGAGAAGAAAAACCCTAAATTCACTCAAGCGTCTTCCGTGAAACTTGGCAGTGTTGGTTCACTTATAGACAGCTTTCATTGACTTTCCAAGTAGTTTGTTGTCTGCTGCCAGAACTGAAGATGTGGCTAGAGTTTCATTGGCTTTGGTGGCAGATGAGCCAGAAATGGGATCTATGAGATAAATGCTTCAGACAGCTGTGTGTTTTGATTTACTTAGTACCAGAATTAGGACCACTCATCTAACAGACTGCTGTGATGGTTTAATTTAGATGGGGGCATCTTATGATACTATTCTCATAGCTTGGTGACCAAATTATAGAAGGCTTGAGTCTGTCCTTCCGTCCTTCCCTTTTTCCCTCCCTCCTTCCCTCCTTCCTTCTCTCCTTCCTTCCCTCCTTCCTTCC